>NW_003852450.1:9906183-9941916 GCF_000181295.1 Otolemur garnettii
TTCAGTGTTGCAGGTGGAGAATATATACAGATTTATACAGTTTTACAGTTTTATGTCTGGCCGGAGGGTGCCGTGGCACGCTGGCAGGGGTAGGAGATCCAGTTTTTAGGGGGTCTCTCCTGTGGAATAGAGTGGGAGGAAGTTTGAACTCTGCTCACTTGTTTGCATGGAGTAAACTGAGAGCCCTTGTTGTGGGGGAGGGGACTCCCGTCCACTTGATGGTGGATTTTGTACCTTTTGGTTGTATTTTTGGGGTCGCAGCTTGCCTCAGGAAGGTTGAAGTGCACTCTTCAATCTTCTCTCGTCTCTGCTCTAAACCATCAGGTAATTTGCTAAGCTTCTGTCCTTTCAGCCTCCTTCTGGACGGGAGCTTCTTTAAAAAGCTGGCTGCAGTTCGCCATCTTGGCTCCACCCCCACCACAATTTGTTAATCCATTCAAGGTTGATGGTCATTTCGGCTGCTTCCATGACATGGCAATTATGAATTGTGGTACAATAAACATTCGGGTGCAAATGTCTTTGTTGTAAAATGATTTTTGTTCATCAGGGTAGATACCTAGTAATAAAATTGCAGGATAAAATGATAGGTCAACTTTTAGTTTTTTGAAAATTCTCCACACTACTTTCCAAAAAGGCTGTATTAGTTTGCAATCCCACCAGAGTGTAGAAGTGTTCCCTTCTCTCCACATCCATGCCAGTGTCTGCAGTTTGGATATTTTGTGATGTAGGCTAATCTTACTGGAGTTAGGTAATATCTCAAAGTGGTTTTGGTCTGAATTTCTTGGCTGATTAAAGATAATGACCATTTTTTTATGTGTTTGTTGGCCATTCATCTGTCATCTTCAGAGAAATTTCTCTTCAAGTTTCTTGCCCACAAAGAAATGGGGTTGTTTGTTCTTTTCTTAATAATTAATTTGAGTTCTCTGAGTAGATTTTAGTTGTCAGAACTTTGTTGGAATTATAACCTGCAAAAATCTTCTCTCATTCCAAAGGCTGTCTTCTCACTTGCTTTGAGCTTTCTGTGCTCCAAAAACATGGGGTTATTTGCTATTGTTCTAAACAAAATTAACTTAAAATCTGTCTTTGCAAGTGTCTTCTACCAGTGTTCCAGTTCTTAGACTTTTCTTCTAAGTCTGCACCAGCTTATTTTTAACTATTCCTCAAAACTCTTCTCAAATCCCTTTTAGAAGTCTTCACCTAACTCCTCTAGATGAATTAATTGCATTCTCTTCTTTTGTTGTAAAATATGGTAAAAAGACTTTCTGTCTCCCCACCATTTGGGAACTGAAACCTGTATCCCTGCCTGCCTTAGGACAGTGGTTGGGAGTAACAGAGAATGTCTCTTGTTCTTTGTACCACATGAGATAGCACAAGAGAATCATCTGGGCAGAGGTCACAAGATCTTGGCTGAAGATCTTATGGGCAGAGGTCATGGGATCCTCTTAGGTGAAGATGAAATTAATCCAGGCGGTGTTCACAGGACTGTTTTAAAGAAGATGGGATGAATCCAAATGAAGACCATGAGATTGTCTTAGCCCAAGATGGGGTTATGAGATTGGAATCTTTAAAAACTCTGTGCTTCCTGCTCAGAAGCAAGAATTTGGATTTTGAGACCATTGTCTGCCATTTTCCGTCTTTGCTGGCAAAGTAATAAACCTCTTTCCTTTTCCTCAGAACACTTGTCCCTATTTTTTGATGTGGCTTTAGGGCACAAGTCAAACTTTCAGTAATACTTTTTCCCATAAAAATGTTAGCAGATACCTTTATAACCTTCTCTCTATGTGGGCAAAATTATTCTTTGCATTTCACTTATATTCACCTGTTTATCCCTCTAAATAATCCTATAAAGTAGGTAGTATTATCATCTCTCACCTTCTAAGTGAGGAAACTGAAATACAGAATAAATAAATAAGCCCAAGATCACACAAGATAGCAAAGAAGTTTAGATTCAACCCCAGGGAGCTTGATTGCAGAGTCCATGCTTTCAGTCACTGTGTCCTGCCACTCCTTTCTCTGGGCATACTCCTATTAGTCTACATCTGTAATAGAACTTAACCACTGGTTTTGTATATACAAAAAGAAGTTATAAACTAATGTATTAATTACAACTACAAGTATTTCCTTGAAAAGGCTGGGCTGTGATTAACTCATGCCAATGATTCATATCCCTCAGGCCTAGCTCAGTGGTTGACAACAGGGAAGATTGGGAAATACTGAACACCTAATTTGACTTGATGCATTTTGGCACTTACTATACACCTGGCAGTGTGCTAATCATTTAGGAGTATTATCTCACTTAATCATTACAAAATCCCTCAAGAGGTAGATACTTATATTATCTTTAGTTTTCAGATGTACACGACTCATCTACATGTTTTATAAATGGTACATCAGCAGATACTGGAGTATAATCCCAGCCAGTGCCATCCTGCCTCTTCAAGAAACATACACGACAAGGCGAGTGGCCTCTTTAATGCAAGGTTCAGACAGTGTGGTCACATTTGATGGACTTTGTGCTTGTGCGCTAGATCTCAATATATTGGCAGGTCAGAGAGAGAGAGACAGTCTTGATATGCACCGGACTGAATAAATGGCATTTTGTTTTTTAATATGATTACTACAATCTGATGCTTAACAAAATTGTGGACTAGCAGGAGTGATTTTTAAAGAAACTCAGACTTGAGGGAAAATTCCTCCTGTACTAAATATAATCTACAGTTCACAGATTTAGTCCTTCTGAAACCATACATAAGTGGAGAGATTGGCAATGAAATATTTATAATAGATAGATGTATTTACTCTGCTTTATTTGATTTGCGAATGAAACTTGCAAAACAATGTATGTTCCAAGGTATGTGTGGGGGGTGGGGCAGGTAAAAGAATCAGTGCTATTACAAGCAGACAAAATAAACATGAACCTTTAGACACAAAAATTATGATCAATAGATTTTTTTAAGAAATATTTCTAGAATACTTCTATTTAAAGACAATTTCTCTAGTATTAGATAATCTTGAATGATACTAAAAAATATTGGATAATATTAATACATTCGTATTACTATATGTTTAATGCAATCCATTGCTTTTCCAACTTGTTTTAAATGGGACAAGGCATTTTAAAAATTCATAGCTAAATTCATTGGCTCTTGTAATCTTGAACATGCTGTGCATAGTAGATTTTTACCAATATAATTTCAATTTTTAGATTATTAAATACTTTTGCTTATGTCACAGTGATTTCTAAAAATTATGTTATCAAGGAGTCCTGTTTCAGGAAGAATTTTCTGTATTTATTAAAGTAGTAATATTATCACATCTCATTATGTGAGACAGGAAAATCTGGTCTCAGAGGGGGAAAATATGGCAATTCAAAGTGGGATTAACTGAAATCATTGGATGGGTCTAGACAGCCTTAGAAAACCAACTTCAGGAAAATAAATCTAAATGTTATTTATAAACCAATATCTTAGGGAAGAAATGCATTTGTAGTCTTGTATTAGTTTCTTGGGGCTCCTATAACAAAATACCACACACTAGGTAGCTTAAACAACAAAAACGTATTGTCTCACGATTCAGAAGGCTAAAAATCCATTGTCAAAGTATTGTCAGGGCTGGATTGAATCTGAGACTTGAATCTGTTTTATCCAGAGGGCAAATCATTTCCATGCCTCTTTCCTCAGTTCTGGTGGTTTGCTGGCAATCTTTGATATTATTTGGCTTGTAAATACATTGCCAAATATAAAGTAAAATAAAACATGAATTCATTTGCCTTTTTCTTAATCTCAGAAAAATATTCTATAGAAACAATTAGCCCAAGTAGAGCTTCTGGGGGAAAATAAACATTAAACCAAAGTCATCTTAGAAATCATGGTGTAATATAATAAACTATAATATATCAGGAAAATAAGGGTTCATTTCTGTGTTTACCTTTTCTTGTTCAAATTTTCCTGTTATTTTTGTGGAGATGAGAGTTAGGGATTTAGTTTAGAAGGAGGAATAGAGGGTAGTAGGTATCAGTGAGGATCACGTATGTCTTTCTAGTTTGCAAAGTAATTTATCAATGTGTTTGATCAATTGTTATCTCAAGAGGAAATATATCTTGAACACGAGGAGAAGAAACAATTTTCTAGGAAACCTCCTAGAAATAATAATAGATGTACCTCCTAGATAATAATATAACTTCTTCTTCATTTAAAACCAAAATCAGCAGCACAGGATTGACACGACTTGGCTTCAAACTTTTGCACTTAAATATTAGGCTCTACTGTGCTAAATGCTACTCAGAATAACCCCTTGTGAATCAGATGCAAGAACTAGGGAAAGGGCAGAGAATAGTGTCATCAACTATTGAATATGCCATGCAAGGATTGATAGGACAGTCTTTGGCACATGTGAAACATGTCCTTGGGAGTCTGAAAATAAGAAATCCTTTAGTAACAGTCAAGATCGGATGCTTTAGTAAAAGCAGCCTTTGAGGTTTTGGTGATTTAAACATCAATGGCTTTATTTCTTCTTACCACTTTACAAATTCATTATTGTTTTCTTTCAGAAACTCAGGCTAAGGTATCCTCAATCTCTTTGCTTTCACCATTACTGAAAGAGGAAAGGAGATAATAAATGGTGCCCTGACTCTTAACAGTTTAATATAAGTCATGTCAACTCACATGGCAGTTTCCAAAGCAATCCCCACAAAAGGAGTGGGGAAAGTGTAATCCTACTTCATTCCTGGAAGGAGAACAGTAAGGTATATTTGATAAATAAAACCAATGACACCTCAGAAAGACCCTCAGTTAGAGGACCCAGTTAAGCCACACTGAATTCTTGGCCTACAGAAACAGATTTTGCGATGTGGGCTAATCTTGAGTTAGATGATACCTCAGAGTGATTTTGATTTGCATTTCTCTGATGACAAAAGTTGATGAGCATTTTTTCATGTGTTTGTGGGCCATACACCTGTCTTATTCAGAGAAGTTTCTGTTCAAGTCTCTTGCCCACATAGAAATGAGTTTATTTGTTCTTTTCTTGCTGATTAGTTTTAGTTCTTTGTGGATTCTAGTTATCAGACCTGTGTCGGAAGCATAACCTGCAAAAATTTTCTCCCATTCTGAAGGCTGGCTGTTTGCTTTGCTTATTGAACTCTTGGCTGTGCAGAAGCTTTTTAGTTTGATTAGATCCGAGTAATATATTTTTGGTGTTGCTTCAATTGCCATAGAGGTCCTCCTCATAAAATATTTTCCCAGGCCAATTTCTTCAAGCATTTTCCCTGCACTTTCTTTTAGTATTTTTATAGTTTAATATCTTAAGTTTAAACCTTTTATCCGGTGAGAATCAATTTTTGTTAATGGTGGGAGATAAGGGTCCAGTTTCCTTCTTGTACAGGTTGTTTTAGGAGATTGAAGGTTGATGACCATCCTCTTCTGGCTTGAAAAGTTTTGACTGAAAGCTCTGCAGTCATTCTAATATTTCTTCCTTTGTAAGTAATGCTTTTCTTCTGTCTGGCTGCTTGCAGAATTATCTCCTTCATATTAACTTTGGCAAAGTTAATTACAATGTGTCTAGGAGATGCTTTATTTGGATTGAGTTGTGCTGGGGTTCTGAAATGGTCTACTATCTGAATTTCTGTATCTCTTGCAATGCTTGGGAAATTCTCCTCCATGGTATCTTGGAGAAATCTGTGCCTTTAGGAAAATCTTTTTCACCTTCAGGAATTCCTATAAGACAAATGTTTGATCTTTTGGAGTGGTCCCACAACTCTCTCAGGGAATGATCAGCTTTTGTTCTCCCTCAGTTGAGAACATTCAAAAGCTTTGTCTTTGATTTATAGAGATTCTTTCTTTTCCCTACTTTGCTCTATTAGTGAGGGATTCTACTGTATTTGGAGTTCCTTGAATATTTTTTTCATTTCCTTGAGCTCTGCTATCTCTTTTCTCATTGTGTTCTTATCCTTGGAGATTTTGTCTTTGAATTCATTAATTTCTTGAGAAAACTTTTGCACAACTCTGGATTTCTAATTCCATCTTTTCTTCCATTTTATTGATCTTATTTACCATCCATATTCTGAGTTCTATGTCTGACATTTCAGCCATTTGTTTATGCATAGCATCTTCTGAAATCTCTCCTTTTTCATTCCTTGGGGGAGTTGATCTACTCTGATTATTCATGTTGCCAGAGTTTTTTCTTTGGTTCCACCTCATGATTATTTTCCACAGTTTTGCTATTAAAACTGGTAGGGTGAGACTGGATTGAGGGTTCCAGGAATTATAATTAACCAGCCCTTTACTAAAGAGCTGGGACTAGTGATTGTGGCTTTTCCCCTACGGTTTTACAAAGGTCCCTTTCAGATGTACAGCCAGAGACTCTGAGGACCTGATTGGTGTGATAGGGCTAGCTCGCTCTATGTTGTAGTTAGCCAGCCTCTGTCCAATCCTACTGAGTTGCAGAATTAAGGTAAAATATCAGCTGGGGGGAGATACAAGCAACTGAGATACCCTGCCCCCCCCTCATGGGACACTTGCAGGATGAGAATCAGTCCCTCTCACTTCAGCACAATCACTGCTCAACCTTAGAGGGTCCCCAGGTGGACAACCCAGGTTAAGTGTTCCAAACCAATTGTCCTAGGCAGCACAATCACTGCTCATCTGAGAGAATTCAAGCAGTGTTCAGCAACCTGATGCCAGGCGTTCACAGGCAGCTCCATCCCAGAAACCCAACAGGCTGGAGGTTGGCTCCATCTGGTCCTCAATGGGGTCAGGAAGAGTCAGTCCAGGGGAGTCAGCACCTCCTTCCCTGGATATGTTGCAGCCTCACCCTGTCACTGGTAACCCTATGGGGTGGTGGATCAGTTCCTTTCTGTGAGAAAAGCCTCCAGGGATATGCACCTGCCAAAGGGAGTCAGTGCCTCCTCCTACCCTGTACTCAGCCACCAGGGCAAACTCGTGGAGCTGAAGTCTTGCTCCCTCCAATGCTCAATGGCATTCGGGGTGTGCATAACCTGCCTCAGTCCTGAGGTGTGATCACCACTATCTGCTGTGGTGATCAGCACATATTTCTCTCTCACAGAGTCTGTCTCTGTCCCATCTGTGTTGCTATCAACACCCCTGAAGTTGAGGCCTGGCTCCCTCTGGTGGTCCAGAGAAACAGGAAGTATTTCTCCAAATTTTCGCAGGAGCATGAGCCCTTCCTCCTCTTCAGAGTGCTGTCATGGGCCACACTAATCTGTCTCCCACTTGACTCCCTACCCCTGTGTCTGCCAACTACCACCTGAGTCACTGTTTTCAGCATAGCTATGCAGCAGACCACGCCATGCCCAGACCTCTAGAGGAATTTCCAGACACTCTGGGCCCTGCAGGGAACAGGCTTTCGGACCACCAGAAGATGGTAGAGGGGTGCACTGGGAGTTCAGAATTGTGGGGAAAATATTTGTTCAGTTTTATGCCTGGCAGGAGAATGCGTAGGCTCACAGGTGGTACCTCTTTGGAGAAGGAGTCCTGTTGTTTAGCAGCTCTTTCCCATGGGTAAAATAGGTGATCTTCCAAACATTGCTCACTTATAGAGAGCACACAGTGAGCCACTTTCTTGGGGGCGGGTTCTGTCATCCTCTTGGTGATGGGTTTTGTACCTATAGTTTGTTTCCTTAGAGTTGTAGCTTGCCTCAGCAGGGATGATGTGCACTCCTTATCTTCTTTCTTAGCTCAGCTCCTGACCTTCAGCTTTCTTGAGAAGATTCTGTCCTTTATCCTTCCTTCTGGATGGGAACTTCTGTTGAAAGCTGGCTCCAGTTGGCCATCTTACCCCTACCTCCCTGAATCTTTAGGTTTCACTAGATATAAGATCATGTCACCTGCAAAGATTAATTTAACTTTTTCCTTTCCAGTTTGGATTCCCTTTATTTTTTTATCTTGTCAGATTGCTCTAGATAGAACTGCTATTACTATGTTGAATAGCAGGTCAGGTAAGTGGGTATCCTTTTCTTGTTCCAGATCTTAGTTGAAAGGTTTTCAGTGTTTTTCCATTCAGTATGATACTCTATGTGGGTCTGTCATATATAGCTTTAATCATGTTGAAATTAGTTCCTTTTACACCTAGTTTATAGAGAGTTTTTATTATGAAGGAGTATTGAATTTTCTAGAATATTTTTTACATTAACTGAAATGATCATATGGTTTTTGTCATTGGTTCTTTTGATCTGATATATCCCAATAACCTGATTTGTGTATATTGAACCATACATGCATTCCTGGGAGAAATCTCATTTGATCATGATTAATAATTTTTAAAAAGTGTTAAAGTCAGTTTGTTAGTTTTTTTTTTCTTTCTTTCTTTCTTTTTTTTTTTTTTGTGGATGTTTGCATCTGTGTGTATCAGAGATTTGGCTTATAGTTTTCTCTTGTTGTGTGTGTGTGTGTGTGTGTGTGTGTGTCTTTGTCTGGTTTTGGCTTCAGAGTGACACATGCATTGTAGAATGAGTTGGGGAGTATTCCTTCCCCCTACATTTTTTGGAATAATTTATGTAGTATTGGTATTAATTCTTCTTTGAATGCTTGACAGAATTCAGCTGTGAAGCCATCAGATCTTGGTCTTTTCTTTGATGGGAGATTTTTTGTTGTTGCTTTTATCTCATTACTTGTTATTGGTTTATTTAGGTTTTGGATTTCTTCTTAGTTAAATATTGATAGGGTGTATATGTTTAGAGTCTTATCCATTTCTTCTAGGTTTTCCAATTTACTGCCATATGGTTGTTCACAGTAGTCTCTAGTAATCTTTTGGATGTCTGCAGTATCAGTTGTAAAGTTCTTTTTAAAAAAATTTTATTTAGGTGAGTCCTCCTTGTAACCTTAGTCTGGGTAAAAGTGTGTCAATTTTGTTTATCTGTTTGAAAAAGACAATTTTTTGTTTTGCTGATTTTTTATTTTAATTTATTTTCTATTTTGATCTTCATTATTTCCTTCCTTTTTGTAATTTTGGGTTTGGCTTGCTCTTATTTTTGTAGTTGTATGAGATGCACCATTAAGTTGCTTACTTGAGCCTTTCTCTCTTTTGATGTAGGCATTTATCTCTATAAACTTTCTTTTTATTACTGTTTTACTGTATCCTATAGCCGATAGTATGGTATGGTATATTGTGTTTTCTTTTTCAAGAAAGTTTTAGATTTTCTTCTTAATCTCTTCATCAACCCACTGGTCATTGGGAGCATATTGTTCAATTTCCATGTTTTTATATTTTTCCATGTTCCTCTTTTTATTGATTTTCAGTTTTAGTCCACTGTGACCAGAGAAAATACTTGGTATGATTTCACTTCTTTTAATTTTCTAATTTCTTTTGTTGCTTAACAAATTGTCTATCCTTGAGAATGATCCATGAGCTAAGGAGAAGAACACATGTTCTGCAGCTGTTGGATAAATGTTTATCCATTAGATCCATTTGGTTTATAGTGCAGGTTAAGTCCACTATTTATTTTCTTGTTTTGTCTTGTTTTGTTTTGTTTGTTGTTATTTTGTCTGAATAATATGTATAATGTTGAGGCTTTCAATGTTTACTGTAATGAAGACCATCTCTCTCTTTAACTCTGATAATATTTGCATTATATAAGCAAATAGACAACCCTCAGAATGGGAGAAGATTTTTGCATGTTATGCTTCTGACATATGTCTGATAACTAGAATCTACAGAGAACTCAAACTAATCAATAAAGAAAGAATAAATAGCCCCATTTCTATGTGGGTAAGAGACTTGAACAGAAACTTCTCTGATGAAGACAGGCACATGACCTACAAACACATGAAAAAATGCTCATCATCCTTAATCATCAGAGAAATGCAAACCAAAACCACTTTGAGATATCATCTAACTCTAGTAAAATTAGCCAATATCACAAAATCCCAAAACTACAGATGTTGGCATGGATGCAGAGAGAAGGCAATACTTCTACACTGCTGCTAGGAATGCAAGCTAATATGGCCTTTTGGGAAAGAAGTTTGGAGAACGCTCAAGGAACTAAAAGTAGACCTACCATTTGATCCTGCAATTCCTCTATGAGGTATATACCCAGATGATCAAAAATTATTTTAAAACAAAGACATTTGCACCAGAATATTTATTGCAGCCCAATTTATAATAGTCAAGCCATGGAAACAGCCCAAGAGCCCATAGACCCATGAATGTATTAACAAAGTGTGGTATAAGTATACCATGGAATACTATGCAGCCATAAAAAATATGGAGACTCCTCATGTTTTATATTTACCTGGATGGAATTGGAACATATTCTTCTTACTAAAGTATCTCAAGAATGGGGAAAAAAATCCAATGTACTCAATACTACTATGAAATTAATATATAACCACCTATACACTCATACAAATGGCAAAACATAACTATAGTCCAGAAAGTACAAGGGAAAAGGAGAGAGAGGGGAAGGGAGGGGGATATGGGAGAAGGGAGGGTGTTTGGGGGGACCTCACCTAATGTGCATGATGCAATGGTACATTTCAAAGCTATTAATAAATGAGTATAATTGTGATGGATATGTTACTTAGTTCGATGTAAACATTTCACATTGTATATTGAAGCAGTACCCTGAACCCCACAGACACATCAATGTACAAAGTTATGATTTAATAAAAAATAATTTTAAAAAATTTATACTTGGAAAGCTACTTTTCTCAAGAAACCTGAAAAAAAAAGAAAAGAAAAAAATACTTGCTTTATATATTTGTGTGCTCTATTGTTGACTGCATATATATATTTAGAATTATTATATCCTCTTGCTGAATTGACTCTTTTATCATTCTATAATGACCTTCTTTGTCTTTTTATAGTTTTTGTCTTAAAATCAATTTATCTGATAAAAGTAGAGGTAGCCAATCCTGTTGAGATTTGTTTGTGTTTGTTTGTTTTCATTTGCATGAAATATCTTTTTCCATCTCTTTAAGTTGATTATGTCTTTTTAGAGGAAGTGGGTTTCTTGCAGACAATATATGGTTAGCTCTTGGCTTTTTTTTAACCATTCTTGAAGTCATTGAGTTTCTTCAGGACAGCTATTTTGAATTCTTTTTCTGAAAGGTTACTTTTTGCCATTACTTCAGGATTGTTCACTGTACTTATGTAGTTTGTCTGGCGAGGTCGTGGTTTCCTCAACGTTCTTGATGCTTTATGAATGTTCATCAATGTCTGCATGTTGAAGAATTAGATATTTTTAATCATCAAAGTCTGAGTGTTTTCAAACCTATCCTTGTTGACAAGTTTTTCCAAATATTCAAAGAGAATTGATTATTGTGGTTTAAGTCTCTGGTCACTGCAGCCAGATCATCACTGGTGGTGCCCCAAGCCCAGTGATGACTTTTTAAATTCCTAGTAATAGTGTCTTGGTGAACTTGGAGACAATACTACAGTATTCCCCAGAATCAGGCAAAGTCTCTCAGTTTCTTTCCTTAGTCTCTGTGCTAGACTGCTAGAGTGGTTTGGAGCAGTGATATGGGCACTGCTTTGTAGCCATTGCAGCTATGACTATACCAGGTCACACCTGAAACTTAGTTTTAACTAAAGCCTGTGGTGACTATTGCCAGACTACGTCTGATATTTATTCAAAGCTCAAGGCCTCTTTAGTTAGCAAGTCGTGAACCTGCCAGGAGTGGGTCCTTCCCTTCAGGGCAGAATGTTTCTTTCTGGCCCTGGGTGGGTCCAGAAACACTTTGCAAGAACTAAGACTCATGAGCTTCAGGGCTCTCCTGGTACTTTATTTTCTGTTGCAAAACAAAGTCTTTTGATTATTCCCTTTCCTTTCTCTAAGTGTAAGAATATTGCCCCAGCCATACTGCCTATAACTGGGGTGAGGGGTGACACAGGTACTGGTTTGCCTGAAGCTACCAGTGTCTCACTGGGTCATGCTTGCATCCCAAGTCCACTGGCTACAAGTTAGCACAGTGGCAGGAATTGCCTAAGAACTGCAGCCTTTGTGGCCCAATTTTCCAACACATTTAGTCCAAGCCTCAGGCTACTTTTTGTCAGCCAGTGGTAGTGCTACCCAAGGCTTGGGTTTGGGGGTGGAAGACTTCTCCCTTGCCAGGCTGATCTAAATGCTCTCTCTGTGGGCACCATCAGAATTCTGCCCTGTGCTGTGTTCCCCTGTGCCAGGGCTGCCTTGGTTTTCAGTTTACTTTCAGTAAAACTCCCACAATTACTTCACTCTCCCTCTTTCAGTCACACAGATTTTCTTTGCACTCAGCATGGTGGAAGTGGGGGAGCACTAGTATAATCAACTCAAAAGTGTCTTTTCGGCCCTCTTCAATTCCTCTTTCCTTGATAAAATTCTAAAACCAGGTAGTATGCTCGCTCACCTGATTTCTAGTTCCTCTGAAGGTGTTTGCTTCTATGGAGAGTTGTTGAATTTGGCGTTTGTCAGATTACTGGAGGTATCTTTTTGGTCTTCTTGCTCTTACCTTCTCTTAGATGTTAACTGTGTCTTTGGTGTGCAGCACCTGGCATTCTCTAAAGATCTTGAGTTTTTGTTTGCTCTTCACTAAATTTCTTAGCTTCCTCCTACCCCCAGATATTGTGAAATAGGATTACAGATATTTACTAATTTTGTGAAAAATAAAGCTTGTTTTTCAATTTGGTTTTGGACATTTTCTAAAAAAAAAAAAATAGAAAAATTAAATATTTGGCTCACCACCTTACAACCAGATTTTTCTGAAATTCTTGAAGCCTCTTATCACTATTTACTTGTTTGTCCATTCTATGGTTCATATTGGAAAAGCATCATCAATATCTTTAATTTTACCAGGAGATGTGTAGTTTCTTTCATCACAAGAACAATTCTGTTTTGTAAAATTTTTATCCATGAACAATAATCTTTACCATCCTCCCATGTTCAGTTTTATGAATATTTATTTATACAAATAAAATTTTATTCTCCGTTAGTTAAGCTTTAAAATTTTTCAAACAGTGTCTATTTTCTTAGTAATGGATTTCAGCCCTGAATCTATTATATTTCAATCAATTCTAGTTTGCCCTTTTTAAATGTTATCTAATAAAATTCATTTTCTTTTCTATATTGATTTTTTGAACTTTTTGTCTAACATGAGTTTGTTTCTTTGTATATCTGTGATAACATTTGTTTCACATCTTTCATCTTTTTAATTTTTATGAGAAATTTGTGGATTTCTCTTTCGCCAGATGACTTACTTATATAGCTATTCCTATTGTCTATTTTTGCATTTTTATTTGGTTATTTTATAGCTCCACCCTAAGTTTATTTTAAATACTTTTGATCAAGCTAGTGCATGAAAGCATTTGTCAGACACATTCTTTTAGGCTGCCTGAGATTCCCTCATGAAACGCTGCCAACAGTCTATGCTTAATAATATTTTAATGGCATGTTTTAAAAATTATATTTAGCTCTGCCACCACACATAAGTAGGTAGCCATTTACTTTAATTCCCTACTAAAAATGTAAGCATCTTCAGATACATATTTCAGATCTGCCTACTATTCATTACCCACGTGGAGCAGAAGCGGGTAATAATTGGACTGTTGGATACATACTGGCAAGAGAGCCATCACACTTCAGATACCCTCTCTAGGGGGAACATCTTCTTAGTTATGACTGCTTTCATATCTGTTACTAAATTATCATGACCTGTCCTCATTTGCAGTAAATTGTAAGATTCCTCTCATTTGTTGCCAGGGCTTAGGATTATGCCATATTATTTATTCTAAATAACTAGAGTTAAACCAGAGTGTTATAAGACACCAGTGTGTCTGGTAGAGCTGTGAAAATGAAGTGGAGTTATAGGTAGCCAGGTAATCACAGTGCATCACATGTTGTCTGCTCCAGAGGAGGCACGCATTAGGAGAGCCACTTGAGGACGGTACATGGTGTGCCAGAACAAGTAAAGAAACTTCTGTGTTAGAAGGCAAAATGAAGCTTTTTCAGACACCCCAAATCATTGTAAATAGAAGTTCCAGATTTGTTTCATTATCCTACCATGTGTATCTTGTCTTTCTCTGCTGAGTTATATTCTTTCATGTGTTCTTCAGTCACTATTTTTATTTCCTTTCTGGGTTTCCTCTTAAATTATTTTTTCATTTGGCTTCAGAGAATTATTTTATCTTCCTATTTAATGAATCAGAACAAAGAAATATCAATCAGAGATTTGACATTACAAATGCATTCTCTTGCATTTGGAGTGACTATAATTAGTGATTTAATTCAGACAGGGACACAAACAAAGCGCATACATCACACTGCACTGCAGGTTTGAAGTAGTCATTTCTTGGATACACAAGCACTGACATCCTCTGCCAAGCATCTTCTCCCATCCTTTACCTCTGCAAGATGCCTAAGGGTATACTTGAAAATGCATTTTGATAATAACCATCTAATAATCTGATAGATAAATAGATATCCATTATCAATTCCTTACATGTCTCTGGTTTAATAGTTATATTAGACTTAAATGACAAAAAAGAGATTTTTTTTCCTTAACATAGGTAAAATCTTGCTGAACCCCAAAACACCAGAGTTTGAAAAAATAGAGCATTAAAAAAGAATATGATTTCAATCAGAATAGATAACATTAGGACAGACAATATTAAATGTGAGGGTATGAATACAAATACATTATAGAAAATAGAAACATTAAAAGTAGAATAGTAAATGGCATAGAAGATAGAATGGCTTATCAAAGCTTACTTGTTAAAAGCCTTTTAAAAATTGTTTTATAAAAGTCTATTCTTGTTATTTTTCACATCACTTAACAAGAGATTATGATTTCCTTATTAAATATTGACTACAGTGAAAAACTAATCAAATTCTTACTTTAAGGTACTTTTGCCCTAATTTCCACTGAGAGTTACATTCATTTTCTTTTTAAGTTCTTCTTTCCCTTTCTCTGCCTGCCTTCTTAGATAATGAAGCAGTAACTTCCAGATAGCCTGGTATTTTCAAGTAAAAGCAGACTTTGACCAAAATTCTCCTAGAGATATGAAAAAAGAAAGAACAAGAGTAAATTTGAGTAGGCTTCCCACCACCTCTACCCACCACTGTTCTCCAGGTGGAGTAACTGAATTGATATTCCGTGTGGCTTCAAGGCAGTGACATTCCCACGTGTCAGGTGTTGCTATGGTGCCGAGAGGCATCCTTACAGGCTTCCTTTCTACAGTATCTTCATCTCTCATCTTAGCTACAGCACATGCATTACTAATTTACTTCTGGCTATACACAAACATCTGCATATTCTCAGTTCTTCTCTCTCCCTACCTTTAAGAATGCCCATCGTTCTCCGGCTTTAGTTATTAATGTAACTCATTACAGTCCTCTCCAGCTGTCCTCAAAATGTATGCTGAATAAGACATGAGGAGGGAAGCTTAAAAAAAAGAAAGATAGCTTTTCCAATCTAGGCAAGTCATTAGATAAATGTAAGTCAGAGAGCAGAGGAAAATTTTCCATACTGTATAGTTGGCTTATTTAGTCACTTGCACTAGGAGGCAGATAAAAGGATGCTGCTTTATTCCAGTGTTATTGTCAGTGATCATGTACATTGAAATTTCAGAAAATGCTTCTATATTCACTTTATATTCAGAATATTTTTTTTTTCTGAATGATGGAATAAGTAAAGGAGATTCACCCCCCTGAATTCTATTAAATTTTACTAAGCACTTATAACTGTTGCAAAATGTTGAGATTCCTTGTTAAATTCAGTCATTTGCTTTCAATTGTGTTCACTGATATATTATTGGGGTATGTGTGTGTGTGTGTGTGTGTATATATATATATATATATATATCAGCATTTATGATGATGACATCCAATTTTTTATTTATTCTTTTTTATTTCAAAGCATTAAGGGGGTACAGATGTTTATGGTTACATGGATCGCTTCTGTAATGCTTGAGTCATGGCTGTAAGTGTGCCCTTCACCCAAATAGTAGTTGTTGGATCTGTAAGGTGGATTTTTGCTTTTTCCTATCTCCCCCTTCCTCCCACTTGATTTTCACTGAGTTTACTTCTGTCTGTGCACATGTGTGCTTATCAGTTATTTCTAATTTAATAGCTAGTACATGTGGTGTTTGTTTTTACGTTATTTAGATACTTCACCTAGGAGAATGGTCTCCAGTTCCACCCAAATTGCTGCAAAAGGTATGAATTCATCCTTCTTCATGGATGACTAGTACTCCATGGAATACATATACCACATTTTGTTAAGCTGCTCACAAATGATGGGCACTTGAGTTAATTACACATCTTACACATCTTTGCAGTTGTGACATGTGCTGCAACAAATATTTAAATGCAGGTACTTTTTAATAAGATGACTTCTTTTCCTTTGGGTAAATAACCAGCAATGGAATTGCTGAATTGAATAATAAATCTAATTAAGTTCTTTGAGGAATTTCCCTGCTATTTTCCATAGAAGTTGCACTAATTAGCAACTTCAACTGTGTACAAGTGTTCCTTTTTCTCTGCTTCCATGCCAGAATCTGTTATTTTCTGACTTTCTAATAATAGCCATTTTGACAGGACTAAGGTGATATCTCCTTGTGATTTTAAGCGGCAATTCCCTCATTATTAGCATTGTTTGCTTTTTTCTTGATTATTTGTTTAAGTTCTTTCTAGATTCTGGATATTAGCCCTTTATTGGATATATATGTTGTAAGTATTTTCTTCATTTCTTCAGGTTGTCTATTGCTCCATTGATTATTTCCTCACCTGTGCAGAAGCTTTTTGGCTTAACTGAATCTCACCTATTTATTTTTATTGCTGCTTTGATTGCCATTGAGTTCTTAGTTATGAATTCTCTAGAAGAGTTTTTCCCACATATTCTTCTAGAAACCTTATTTGGTTTTTTTATTTTTTTGCTTTATATTTAAGTCTTTTATACATCTTGAATTAATTCATGATATGGTGAGAGACAGGGGTCTTGTTCCATTCTTCCACACGTTTCTATCCAGTTTTCTTAGCACCATTTCCTGAATAGGGCTTCATTTCCTTAGTGTATTGTGGTTTCTGCTTGTCAAAGATCAGGTGGATGAAGATAGATTGCTTTCTATCTGGATCTGCTTTCTTTATTTTGTTCCATTGGTCTGTGTGTCTATTTCTGTACCCATACCATGCTGTTTTGATTACTATAGTCTGGTAGCATAGTCTGAAGTCTGATCACATGATGCTTTCATATTTGTTCTTTTTCCTTAAGATCACTTTGGCTATTTGGGCTCTTTCCTGATTCCAAACAAAGCATAGAATTATTTTTTCTAGATCTTTGAAATATTATGTTTGTATTTAGAGGGATTGCATTGAATCTGTAAATCAGTTCAGGCAGTATGGACTTTTTAACAATGTTTATTCTACTGATCCATGAGCATGATATTTTTCCATTTGTTTTTGTTCCCTTTGATTTTTTTCTTAGTATTTCATAGTTTTCCCTGTAGAGATCTGTCACCTTCTTGGTTAAGTATATTACTAGGTATTTTATTTTCTTTGTAGCTATTGTAAATGTTATTGAGTCTTTGATATGGCTCATAACTTGACTGTTGGTATATAGAAATACTACTGATTCATGTACATTGATTTTGCAACCCAATATTTTGCTGAATTTATTTATCAATTCTAGAAGTTGCTTAGTGGAATATTTGGGGTTTTCTAGATACAGGATGTGCCATCAGTGACAAATGATCCTGACATAAATATCATTTGTTTTTTTCTACTGACTAATCATTCTGGCTAGAACTTTTGGCAGTGTGTTGAGTAGAAGTGGTCACAGTGGGCACCTTTGTCTTGTTCCTGTTCTTAGAGGTGGGATATTTTCAACTTTCCCTATTCAGCATGATGTTGGCTATGAGCTTTTCATATGTGGCTTTTGTAATTTTGAGACATGTTCCTTCTGTACACAGTTTGTTGAGGAATTTTATCATGAAAGTGTACTAGATTTTGTTGATTGGTTTTTCCTGCAGCAATTGAGATGACCATTTTTTTTTTTTTTTTTTTTTTTTGCTTTTCTCTATAGGGTGAAACACACTTATTGATTTATGTATATTTAACAATTCTTGCATCCCTGGAAAGAAGCCCAATTAGTCCTGGTGGGTACTTTTTTGATGTGCTATTGAATCAAGTTTGCTAGTATTTTATCAAGGATTTTGCATTTATATTCATAAGATATAGTGGTCTTTAATTTAATTTTATTATTTTTGTTGTTGTTGTTCTATCCTTTCCTGGCTTTGGTATCAAGCTGATACTGGCTTCACAGAATGAGTTGGGGAGACTTCTTTTCTTTCTAAATTATGGACTAATTTCTCTAGTATGGATACCAGTTCTTGTTTTTCTTTTTTAATTTTTTTAAACATTTATTTTGTATTAATGTAAGGGTGCATACAATTAGACTATGTTGTTGGTTTGTAAGATACAGTCTCAGTTGTAGTTGAGTCATTTATTCAAGAGATGTACCCTATACACTTATGTTGTACCTGCTAAGTGAGGGCCCACCAAACCCTCTCTTTCCTCCCCCCTTTCCAAATTTAATTGCATTTTTCTTTCATGTGGCACCATAGTTGTTCATCTGCTAGTTTCAAATTAGTATTGAGGACATGGGATGATTGCTTTTCTGTCTCAATTTTATCTTTTTAAAACAAGTTTTTGTTTCATTGACCTTGTATAATTTTTTTGTTTGTTTGTTTTCTCGTTCATTGAGTTATGCTCTGACTTTTGTTATTTCTTTTCTTCTGCTGGCTTTGGTTTGCTTTTCCTTTTCTAGCTCCTTAAAACATGAGAGTAGCTCATTAATTTGTGATCATTCTTTTTTTTTGATGTAAGCATTTAAGGCTATGAATTTTCTCCTGAGGAGTGCTTTTGCTGAATCTCACAGATTTTGATAGCTTGTGTCCCTTTTGTCATTTAGTTCAAGAAATCTTTAGATTTCCATCTTAATTTTATTCTTCACCTAGTAATCTTTCAGCAGCACATTGTTTGATTACCATGACTTGTGTATGTTTGAGTGTTACTCTTATGGTTGATTACCAGTTTTTTCCACTGTGATCTGAAAAGATATATGTTAGGATTTTGTCTTTGAATTTGTTGAGACTTGTTTTGTGGCCTAAGATATGATCAGTCTTGGGGAATATTCCATGTGTTGCTGAAAATATTGTATTTTCAGTAGTTTGGGGGTAGAGGTTTCTGTAAATGTCTCTTGGGTCCATTTAATTTAGAGTATGGTTTAGGTTTAGTGTTCATTTATTTTCTGTTTTGATGCTTTGTCCAACTCTGACAGTGGGCTGTTGAAGTCCCTGGCAATTATGATGGTGCTATATATTTTTTTGCTTAGCTCTAGTAAAATTTGCTTTATTTTCCTGTGTTAGATGCATATACATTTAGGATTGTTATGTCTTCTTGTTGAACTTTCCCCTTTACCATTATGCAATAAACTCTTAGATTTTCTTTATTTCTATTGACTTAAAGTCAATTTTATCTGATATGAAAATGGCTACTCCTGTTTTCGTTTGGTTTTTATTTGTATGGAATATTTTTTCCCAATCTTTCATGGTGTGTCTGTATGAGTTCTTGTGATTTAGCTGTGTTTCTTGAAGACAGTAAGTATTTAGGTTGCGTTTTTTCACTCATTCAGCCAGCCTATATATTTTGAGTGGCACATTTAACCATTAGTGTTAAGAGATGTAATTGATGCATGAGATTCTGTGCTGTTCATCATATTGCTGAGTACCTTATTATTTTGTTTTCCTTCTTATGTTCTTGCTTTATAATAGTTGCAAGCTTGGCTGGGTGCAGGGGCTCACACCTGTAATTGTAGCACTCCAGAAGGATGAGGTGGGGGATTGCTTGAGCTTAGAAGTTTGGGACCAGCCTCAACAAGAGTGAGACTGCATCTCCACTAAAAATAAGAAAAACTAGCCTGTGGTGGGTACCTGTAGTCCCAGGTACTCGGGAGGCTGAGCCCAAGAATTTCAGGTTGCTGTGAGCTATGACACCACTGCACTTTACTCAGGGTGATGGAGTGAGACTGTGTCTCAGGAAAAAAAAAAAAAAAGAAGAAGAATAGTTGGGATCTTACCTTTTTTTTTTTTTTTGGTTTTTCTAAAAAAAAAAGACTTTTAAAAGGATTTGTTCTATATTCCATTTGGATTCAGTCAAAAGGCCACACAAAGCCTTCAGGCTGCCAGTTTCTATCCCTAAATTCTGGTCCTTTTGATTACTTTATAAAATACAAGCAGAATTTTGCAAATACTAATTATGTCCCAGGTTTGGAAGATGACTTTTAGAGATGAGAAACTAGAAATTCAGAATTTATTGCAATATTCATTTTCCAGAATTAGAATAGCACCTCCTCTCAGCCACTAACCTTGGTACCCCCTTTCAGCCAGATGTGTACACATTTTACTGTAATCTTTTGCATGTGATACAATGATACATGTATAACACTCTTTACATTTTGTGTTGATATTTTATGTATATTTATTTAATTAGATATGGTGGTTCCTGATCCACATCAGAGGTAACCAAGTTTTAATTTTAGATGTGGTATTGGTGAATGAAAGAAACTCGTGAGAGAACTTGAGTTTGGGAAAAGTTGTTAATGAAAAATCAATAGAACTTGGTATCTGATTATATGCCAGGTGGAGAGTTGAAGGAAAAAGTAAATAACTTTTATGTGTAATATCCTAGGAGAATAGGGGTAACATGAGCAGAAGCAGACGGGGGTATTTTGGGAAAAAAATACTAATATCAAGCTCACACAGAATCAACTCTTGACAGAGAGGATTAGTGGACTATTTACATTAGGCAAAACTCAGAAATGAAAAGTGCAAGTATGATTCCCATTTCTGGGTATCCTTACTGCTCACATAGCCTCCTCACTGAGAATCTGTGACCTGGATCCCTGTAAGGCTGAACCTGGCTCTGTGCCAGCATCTGTCTTGCAACCATGTCACTTGTGGCAATTCTGAGGCTGAGGGACAGGGCCCTTCTCCCAGTGAGCAGCCCAGGCTAACTTTTTACAATAAAGTACTCTCTTGGGCCTCTGCCCCCATGTGCCCAGTGAGGTTCTTGGGGGAGCTACAGAAAGCGGGCATGGTAGTATGGAGAAGGGCTGACAGGTATTGCTTTCTTTGACTAGATGACTGAATCCATTGATATTACCTCCTCCCTCTAGATCCTGCATATGACCCCAGGTGCCCTCACACCACTTTTCCTGCTCCTGCCTAATCTAGAACCCATGGCCTTCTCCCTCAAGACAGAGATGGATCAAGTGGAAGACTTTTTTCTTGATGTCCCACTTCTCTGGTCATCTTCCCCATTGCCATCTAGGCTACCAGCAACACTTCTCTCTCCCATCTTTGACATTCCTCAGCCCCTGCCTCTGGATACCTCAACTTGCTGGCCTATCCTGCATCAGATGCAGGCAGAGCATGTAAGATTGGCAACACTGTCCCCTCCTAAGCAGCTTCCTGCTCTGCAGCACAGCCCTTCTGCATGGCTGTCTATCTCAATTCTAACATCACTCAGGAGATCTCATGTAAAA
The DNA here is from genome assembly GCF_000181295.1 of Otolemur garnettii. Classification (NCBI taxonomy): domain Eukaryota; kingdom Metazoa; phylum Chordata; class Mammalia; order Primates; family Galagidae; genus Otolemur; species Otolemur garnettii. Next base: position 9,927,708 of record NW_003852450.1, read on the forward strand.
GCAGAACAAATTAAGTGTTCTGAGATACCATCAGAGAAAACAGGCAGAAGAAGAAGCACTGGGGTCAATGCCATAGTCTGGATCATAGGGCAGGAGATGAACGACAGGACTGATTGGCCATGGAGATCTGGTAAGTCAAGCAGACAAGACTTCAGGCTAGAGGATGCACAATAGCTAGTTAGGCAGGGCCTTCAGTTATAGGGATAGAAGGTCTTCACCTCTGACTCACTTGTATTTCTGGGGCTATGGTAGGAGGAGTCCCTCTCTCATCTCTCAGTCTCTAGCTTCTTTCTAAACCCCAGCCTCATCCTCTGGTTTTGTACTTGTCTCCTTTCCTGCCCACTTCTGAAATTTGATTCCTCCTCAGAATCATGGAATGTTTGGGATTAGCCAACATCTACACTCATCACATATCAGTCAGGAACTGAGGACCACAGGGAATTGAGCTTAGAAACCTGATCTCTTGAATTTCAAACCAGTGTTTGAAAGTTTCTTGAAAGTTACTTTTGATGGGATCTTGAGTGGCTATGTGATAGAACAGGGAAAGACATTCAGGAGGCTACATGGAATTAGTGTGCAAATGAGAAGAAGACAGCTGGCAGGTATGTAAGTCAGTAAGGATGCTAAGAATGGAACCTATATGATACAAACAGAAGAACGAGCCACGTGCCCTTGGGGAACTACCTTTGAAGAAGGAGATAGAAGGTGGCCAAAGCCACAGAGCAGGAATATATATATATAGGAATATATATATATATATATAGGCCAATGGTGAGGAAGGAGCAGGGTGGGAGACAGCCGTGGTTTGTTTTAGCTCTAGGAGGGAATCAGTATTTTGTGAGGCTGTATCTAGGTAAGGAAGGGCATGGACTGATCTTTTGTGGGGTTGTGAGGAAAAATAAAATGAAGAATTTCTTTTGGGTGGGGAAACAAGCAAATTAGAACAGAGAGGATGTATACAAGGGTAATGAACTACCTTGGAGTAATTAATGAACTACCAAAAGTTTATGTTTGACTAATTCTTTTTATGTTCAATAATCTGTGAGTCCACAGATACATAAAAAGAACTAAGTTGTAACTACATAGGAAAACAATCTCTATTATCATTGTTTTTAGTGATTTTCTATATTCTAATGTTTGCTAGATTTTCACATTTATATTTAATATTCACAAAAGGTAATAGCATGGCCAATATTATCTTAGTACTTCCTCTTTAAAGATGAGAAAATTTAAGCTTGGTCATTTTTGCAAATAATAAGTATGCTAAGGAGTAGAACATAGATTTGACAAATCAGATTTTTGTATCTGCATAATTACAGTTTTATTCATAAAATTTCTTTGAAAATAGTAAGTTGTGTATATTATGTGTAGTAAGCTCTGAAGTCCTTAGTTGCCCACAAATTTATATTGGTTTTGAAAAAATAATTGAAAAAATGAATTCTTACTTATGTCTTATTTAATAATAAATAAAATAGCAAATAGTTAAAAGTAATCTCAAATATTTAGATCTTAGTACCTTAGGATTATTGGTAACATTTTATTTTGATGATTAGTTCTATCAACTTCAATTACAGCCATATATATTTTGTTCTCCTTGTCAATAATCTTGGTTGCAAATGGCAGAAAGCAATGCTGCCTATGAGATGTTGTAAAGAAAAGTAAACGTTGAAATGATGAATAGTAGTCCATCCAACCAACAGAAAGGCAAGAAAACATATTGTAGAAAATTGTAGAAATAATTGAGGCTAGGTGGCCAAGAAATAAGCCAGCTGCTGAACTACTGATGCCTTTTGCTCCCAATTCTACCACTGTAAAATTAGTAAGTCTGGCTGTACCTTCATCTATTCAGTCTTCCCTTAAGATTTAAAGATCTGATGAAGAGCCTAAGACACATACTTATCCTTTAACTAATAGAAAAGAGAGAGAATGATTTCCTTTCATTTGACTTCTAGATGGGAGACACGGCCCTGTCCCAATACCATTTGGAGACTTCCATCAAAATTAGGAAGTGTTTGAATGTTGGTTTTCCACATTATAACAATTTGGGGATGCAGTTGGGTGTTGGTTGAAACAAAAACTTTTCCTTAAAAAGCACTAAGTCATATACTGATTCTGAGTTTTATTTTCTTTTTATCATGTCACCTTGTTTACCCACATCTTTATAGAATATGGTAAATATAATATTTATTACAGAGACCAGTAGCAAATGTATCCTAAATACTGCTCCATTTTTCTCTCTTACCTGTTTTGAGTACTAACTTAAGAAATGAGAGTTTTCTCATGCATCCACATTGAAGATTATTTTTTATTATGTTTCTAATATAAATCTTTAGGACTTAGCGTATGTCAGTAAATAAAACAGAATTCCAAAGAGAACTTGAATAATCAGCCATTTCAGGCATTAAAGCAGATAACTGATTTCCTGTTTCACTTGTGAGGAAAATAGGCTAAGTTTCTCAATTTGAAAAACATGATTGCATCTAGTAATTCAAGAAAGTTGAACATTTTGGTAAGTTCTGTGATTCTTCCTATTCTGTCCCATTCAAATTGATCATTTTGTCATGGTTTTGCTCTATTTCCCACAAAAAGAAGGGATTTAAAAACTTGTTTTGTAAAAATTAAAAGTTAGATCACATAACAAACAGTCTCATCATTATGATCAGTAAGAGAGATACTTATCGGTGTTTAGTTCTGTGAGTATGGTGCTGGTGGCCTGCATAGCTTGAGACAAAGTGATTTCCTTCAAGTATTTTAGTTATAGGAAAAGACATTCAGAATATAAAAGCAGTGCAAAAACGGGAAAAGTCAATGGTCTTTTGTTTGTTAAATATATACATAAAAACATATGTATAATTACACACATATAATCAGGTATGAATGAATATTATTCCTGTATTCCATGATACGACTAAGAAAACAAGGAAGGGTGATGTAACAGTGCATACCTATGTATCTATACACACGGTGAGGCATGAGAAAACTCTCATTTCCTAAGTTAGCACTCAAAACAGACAAGAGAGAAAAATGGAGCAGTACTTAGAGACTTCAGGTGGCCTTCTGTGATGAGATTGACAAATGAGTCAATGAGTACTCACTTAGAATTCTAGGAGAACCAGTATGGGCACAGCAGTCAAAACTGGGAGGGATTTTTCAGGCTCAAATTTAGCAGATGGGTGCAAGGGGACTGTGGTAAATTTGGCTGGTGCTGGATGGGCTTGGATGGGAGGAACTCTTGAAATGAACCTAGAAAGATCTCTTCTAGATCAAGTCCTTGCACTATGAAGTGACTACTGGGACTAGGAGACATATTTAGCAGGATAAGGACAGTCAGGGCAAAGAAGAGATAACAAATGAGAGAGGGGAAGAAAGCCAGCTATATATTTTTAACACTTCCTGGGAACAAAGGTACTAAAATGAGGGAGAACTAGAGCCATAAATTTAATTGTGCTAACTCCCCCCACTCTCCCCTCCTAATAATAAAAGAAAGCTCATCTCCACTTATTTGTGAACAATAGAAAAGGTCTGTGGTCAGATATTATTATTATTATTAAAAAGATATGCTTGTATTATGTTTGAATGGTATATTTCAAAATCAGCTAAAATAGTAAGGGAAGCATAGAACTATAAAATAATAGCATCCATTAGAAAACTTAGACAACAAAACTTAGACTAAGTTACTAGAGAAAAGGGATATTTAAAAAGAAAGCCTACAGGGTACTGCAAATAAAAGATAAAAAATCATTTTGAGAATGAATGCTAAATAAAAAGAAGCATCAGAGAATGTAAACACTGTAGAGTTTGCCCAAAAACAAATAGAAGAAGTGGTAGATATAAAAACAAAACAAATAGGCCAGATGATGCACCAAATGTATGTAGGAGTCATAAAGAACAGTATCAACACAATGAAACAGCATCAGTTCTAAAATTGCTACTGAATACATTGTTCAAAATAACTTAAAACAGTATGTAGATAGTAATAAATTTAACCAAAGAGGCAAAAAAATTAAGCACAGAAAACTAAAAAGCGTCACTAAAGAAATTAAAGAAGACACAAATAAATGGAAAAACATCTCATAGACTGAGTTTATGGAATGGAAGACTTCATATTGTTAAGATCATAATACTGCCCAAAGTAATGTACAGATTTACAATCGCTACCAAAACCACAATGGCATTTTTTTTTTTTTTGCAGAAATAGATAAACCCAGTGTAAAATCCATATGTAATCTCAAGAGACTCCAAATTGCCAAAACAATTTTGATAAAGAACAAAGTTAGAGGAGTGACACCTCCTGATTTTAAAACTTAATGCAAAGCTAAAGTAATGAAAACAGTGGGGTACTAGCATACAGATATCTGTACGTCAGTGGAATAGGATACAGAACTCAGAAATAAATCCTGTTGATTCTTAGTAAGGATGCCAAGACCATTCAATGGAAGAAAGGATTGTCTTTCCAACAAATGGTGCTGGGAAAATTAGATATCCACATATAAAAGAATAAAGTTAGATTCTTACTTTATAACAAAAACTAACTTTATACAAAAACTAACTCAAAGTAGATCCAAGAGCTAAAGCTATAAATCTGTTAGAAGAAAACATAGAGGAAAATCTTCATGATTTGGTGACACTTTCTTGAATATACCACCAAAAGCAAAATGAAAAAAAAATATGGATAAGTTGAACTTCATCAAAACGAAAAACTTATAAATCAAAGGACACTATAAAGGATGTGAAAAGCCCAAAGAAAAGGGGAAAATATTTGTAACTCATATGTCTCATAAGGGATTAATATCAATATTAACATATAATTCCTACAACTCAACAATGAAAGAAATCACGCATAAACAATTTGATTCAAACACTGGGAAAGAACTTGAGTAGACATTTCTCAAAAGAAGATATACAAATGACTAATAAGCAAGTGAATAGATGCCTGGCATCATCATTATTAGGGAAATGAAAATGAGAACCACACTGAGATACCACTCTATATCAGTTTAGATGAATATTATGAAAAAATGGAAACTAATAAATGTCAGGGAGGGGGTACAGAAATTGGAACACTTGTGTTTTGCTATTGGAAATGTAAAATGATATAGCTACTAAGGACAACTTCTTGGCAGTTCTTCAAAAAATTAAAACTAGAACTGACACATGATCTAGGAATCTCACTTCAACTAGGTGTATACCTAAAAGAATTGAAGGTGATGACTCAAACAGTTGTAAACCAATATTCATACTAGCATCAAGCACAATAGCCAACCGGTAGAAACAGATGAAGAGTTAAATAACATGCAGTGTGTGCGTGCAAAGGACTAGTTTTTAGCCTTTTGTATAATTCCATTTAGATTAAGTACGCAGAAGAAGAAAATTTGTACAGAGAGAAAGCAGAAAAGTTAATATACAATCAATAGAAGGGAAGAAAATATTCACAAAGTGTATTCAACAAAGGGCTAATATCCAGAATACAAAAAGAACTCAAATCAGGAAGAAGAAAACAAACAACTCCATTAAAAAGTAGGCAAAAGACATGAACAGAGAAGTTCTTCGAAAGAACATGAACAAAAGTTCAACAAATACATAAAAAAAAAAAAAATGTTCCGTATCCCTGATTCATGGAAATGCAAATTAAAACCACAATGAGATACCACTTCACCCCTGTCAGAATGAGCACAATTAAAAGTCAAAAAACAATAGATGCTGGCTCAGAGACAGAAAGAAGGGAACACTTATACACTGTTGGTGAGAATGCAAATTAGTGCAACCTCTTGGGGAAACAGTATGGAGATTCTGCAAAGAAATAAATGTAGACGACTATTCAATCCAGCAACCTCACTACTGGGTAGCTACCCAAAAGAAAAGAAGTCATTTTTTTTTTTTTAAAGTCACCTCCAATTAGATTTTTATTGCAGCACGATTCACAATTGCAAAGGTGAAAGGTGTGGAATCAACTTAAGTGCCCATCAATTCGTGAGTGAATAAAGAAAATGTGGTATGGTGGAGGTACAGCTGTTCGGCTATGAAAAGGAATGATATAGTACTTTTGCAAGAACTTGGATGGAACTAATGAACGCTATCCTAAGTGGAGTGTCTCAGGAATGGAAAACAAATACCACATGTATTCTCTAATAAAAGCTGACTTGATGGGCACAAGGGGCACAGAGAGATGCCAAGATCACAGGGAATCTAGAAAGGGGGGAGGGGTAAGCACTTGCTTATCTGGTATCATGAACATTGGAAGATGGCACACTACAAGTTCTGATTTCAGCATTGTTAAAGATATCCATTAACAAAAACATTGTATCCCTTTCCCTCTTAATATTTTGAAATTAAAAAGAAATAATAAAATGAGTGTGGTTATTTTAAGCTACTAGTTTTGGAGTGGTTTTTATGTTGCAATAAATAATGAAAATGAGGTTTTCTAAGATGCTTTCTTTTCATTATACTTTTATTTCTTTGCTTGAAAGTCCCATCTTTCTTTTGAAGTCGTTCTCTTCTCCCAATAGAGGAATAGTGCATTGTCCTTCATGCAGCCTTGGCATCTTACACAGTTCTCCTCTCCCCAAGTCATGCCTAAACTTCTTCACGTGGACTAAAATGAATCTTTTTCTCTGGGATTTGCAAGATAATTGGTTAATTAATGAACTAATTTACTCCGAAGACTTTGTGGTTATTGATGTTTTAATGTATTTCTCTTCTAAGAGAAGCACTTTAATATATTTTAAAATCATCTAAACTGACACTTAAAATAGATCGACTAACGTCTGAATTTTGGATAGAATGAAGAGCTTTTGAGGGAAATATATTTGAGAGTTGAAGGAGGAGGTGTGGAATGCTGCAAGATGTTCAGTGCCTGAAAACTTACACTATGTGGTCTCTGTCTGTGACCCAATCTTTTATCCCGGAGTAGCTAAAATAACTAGCATGATGGCATCTTGTTTTATTTCTGGTTCTTAAAATCTGAAAATGCAGTTAATGGTCTTAATGTATGCAAAATACTCCAACTTCGTTGTATTAAAATCAACTTGATTATCTCAAAATATTATTGTTTTTGTTTAGGCTTCCAAATGATGCGGTTCAAACCAACTCTCTAAGCTTAGTTATCTCAGGAAAGCTAAGTTAACGCTAATGTTAATCTGACTGGCAAAACTTACTGAACTAAAATTCTAAACTGTGAACTTCCACTAAGCTATTGGACCAGTATATCTAAGTTGTAATTTTTTTCCCCTCCTGACATAACACATAGCAGATTCACATATTTTTCATGTTATTTATAGTCATCTCTGTGGGTATTCTGACTTGCAAACTATGTCTCCAAAATGTTAAAGAAGTTTTTTCTTCGTACCTAGGCTAGAGTCTAATGTGTATGGGACCACCAAGCCAAGAATGTGTGTCGCACAATTATTCTATAGGCTTTATAGGATATGCCAAGACTATATTCCAGAAGGACCCACCGACAATCCCCAGGGAGATTTTATTAGAGATGATGCATTTTTTTGAGCTGTTTTTGAAAACCCTTTTTACAGCTACAGGGGAAATGCTGAACTGGAAATCGACCTATCACCTATTCCAGAAATGTTTCCTCTATATTTGTGTCTTGATCATTGTCCTTAAGAGCAAATCCAAGAAAATGCTCTCTGGATTTCTAGCCATTTTCACTTAGCTCTTCTCTCTATCCACTGATGTATCCTGATTTTCAAATACGACCCAATCTTTCCATCTTAAAAAGAAATAAAATATAAACATACACACATATACATAACACTTTGCTAATACTGCTTACACCTCAGGCCGTACTTGTGATTCTTTCATTTGTTTTAATGTCACCTTTCTAACCACGACATTTTGGGATTCAACTTTGATTTCTTCATTTATTTCTTCAGTAGTGTTCACTCTGTAATAGGCCCATCTTTTTGCCTTCTGAATGTTCCTCTAACTTATCCTTTCCCTTCCATAGCCACTTATACAGCTCTTCCCTATGTCCAGCATATAAATGTAAGATAGGTATGCATTCTACAAAAAGCAGACTGTTACTCCATTGGCTGCTTTCCATGTTGTATCAACTATATTTGCAAACAATTCTATACTGTGGAAAAAGAAAATAGGGTCTATGTGAGTTTGTGAATTGTTCTATATTGTTAACTGAACCACGCCATGAGGAAATATGACAGCTTGGCCCTCCACGAACACTTTTGTTAGATACTACCACATAACGAACAAAGTTTTACATTTTAGGGGTTTTAATTAACATTGTGGTTCAAATCAGGCAAAAGGAGAAATAAAATAACCAATTTCTTATTATAATGTGCCAGAGTTGAATATGAAAAGGAATAATAAAATGAGAAAAATAAACTTATATATATATTTTTTATACTTCTTGAAAATACTAGAAGTGGCTTTGTATGTCAAGATGCTTATGGGTGGTAGGCTACGTTATTCCAAATCAACAGTTTTTTACATATGTTCCAAAATGTTTATTTTCTCAATATTGTTTTATGCAGTGACAATGTGACTAATGTCACTTACTGAAAAGTAAAGAGTTAGCACAACAGTAATTTCACTGTAGAAAGACAGAATGCCTTTTGAAGTTACATGTATTAGATATGCCTCCAAGGCAAAAGTGAAATTCCACAACATGACAATCTCAAATTTCAAAATGAGGGCACATGTGTCTTATGCTAGAATGTTCATTAGCTAATCAATTATGCATAATTCTTGTTCACAGGGACACAAAACCTGTTTTCCCCCTACAATTAGTGAGACCAAGATCTCCTAAATGTACACAAGTCAAATTTTTGCAAATATAATGTAATTTGTTTGGTCAGAAACTGGTCTGTCAGGTTCTGCCATAAAGTCTGTTCAAGACACAGAGCTAACAAAAGAATTTTTCACTTGGAAATAATAGGCCAAATACACCCCCTCCCCCCCATGAGCCTGTTCCATTATGTTTCTTTCTTGAGGCTGTTCATTCTGTTTTCTTTTTTCCATGGTTGGATTTGTTGGCATATAAAATAGCACTTTCAAACATGCTTTGTGATGGGTAATCCTATTAGTTTGGAAAAATGGTTTTCCTAAAATTTGGAAAACAAGATGATTTGCTTCATGCCACTTTTCACATGTACCATTATTTGGTTTTAATAGCCATGAAATAAGAAAGACTTTAGGTCTTTTTTTTGTTTGTTTTTACATGACCTTTTATTCTAACTTGGAAGTCTAATTAGTCCAGATTGTATTAAAATGCTTTGTTTTTGCTGCTTTTGTCAAGAAAAGGGTTAGAACATGATGCCTCTCTTGGTAGGTCACAGACTGGAGAGTCCTGACCCAGGGAATCAAATGTCTGACCTGGCCTGACCCTAACCTCTACTTAAAAATCAAGTCTTTACTTTTATTTAAAAACAGAGGTATACTTTCCATGTATCTTTTTTTCTCCTGTCCCAGCTGCTACAAAGTACCCATGGCTATTCATCTGAGAGCTCAGGGTGGGAAATTACATTTTCCAGTCTTCTCAGTTTGGAGAATGAGGTCTGGGCTTGATTTACTCATGTTTACTTAGGAAAAACTTCACCCCATTGTATAGAAATTTTATGTAAGAGAAAAGCAACCAGAAAAATCCAGAATTAGGTGGATTATGGGCTTTCCCTTCATTTCTCATGAAACTCAAGCACTTACTTATTTTAAAGTAATCCGTCTATTGAATTTAAAAAATTATTCTGGATTATACATCAGCAATTAGATGAGACAAAACATTTGGTTGGCACATTAAAGAATTACAGTTGGTGGAACATTTAAAACAATGCCAGTTTTCTATTGGGAATATAGGAGGCTGGGTGAACTCTAATAATAATACTATTAATCACTTTATGGTTTTGCACCCTCACTTCTTAGGCAAATAATCAATACCCTTAATTTTAGTCTTGCTTTTATTGTTCAGCTCTGTGATTTTTTCTCAGCCTCTATGGTTGTTACAGTAAATGTAATTTATGACTGTGTAGGGTGATGTATCTTGTAGGTCATATCCTGTAGTCTTTCATGTGGAGAATTCCCATGGAGTTATTCTATGAGATTTGATGGCAGAGTCTTTTGCTTTTAATTTAAACATCTTTTGGAGGTGGGGGTGAGAGGTGTGGGAGGTTAGCTAATTCAGTGCTTTGCAAATTACAGTGTATAGCGTTTTTAGTCACTCATTGAGGCGTGTAGTAGATCTTAGCAGACGTGATGAGGCACCTCAGAGCTTCCTTCTTACTCTAAATTCAATGATTTATACCTTCAAATATAAAACTCTCTTAGTGCCTCATGATCTCAGATTTTCCCACTGTCTACCTTCAGTTATCATAGCTCGTTTAATTTAAGAAAAGGGCTATATTTTGTGTTGTCAAATCTTATCAGTTGGAGTATTTACTACAGCAGCCAAATGTCAACCTTAGTAATATAGCTTTAACTTTTTAGAACAGGACACATTCATTGTTTTACTGCCATTTTCAGATTCAAATGTAGCCAGCATAGTCAAGGTTAAGTTCTTTCTAGGGCAGGCGCTCCTCTTCAACCTGTGATACTTTTGCTATGTTTACTTAATCAGGAACAGAAAAGAGAAACACACTAAAAATATCCCTGAAAATGAACGTGAGTGGCTAAAATCTATCAGTATGAAGATTGCCTTTATTTCAGTTGGTCTATGCGATGCAACTTATAAAATGCAAATACAAAGTTAAATCTAGATGCATATGCTTTGGCTTAAAATTGTTGAAATGCTTCGAAATGGGGAAGGTTCTCCAATTTGTGAAGTACATATGCTCTGAGTCATGTACAGGGCAATTTAAAATTATTCAAGCTCTTCAGATTTCCCAGAGTGCTTCAACTTGGACGTTATCAGGGTTTCAGGGATGTATAATTCATAGAAATTTGAGGCTGCTGAAAATGCTCTTAAAAATAAAAGCCTTTCTCTACATTAGAAATCTGGGCACACAGAGGAATAAATTGATGTAAATTGTTTGAGTGATTCAAAGAGCTGCCTGGATCACTCAGCCAACGTTCTACTGGTTAGAACTGAGAACTGCCTCATTCAAAAAGTGGAGGGAAAGATGAAACAAAACTTTTAAGGTGGGGGGGAATGGCCCAAGAATGCAAACATGTCTCAAATATATTACAGTATTTTAGGAGAGATTACTTGAAATGTAGGGAAAACATTATTGGAGGAAAAGTTCAATTAAGCTCTTTGTCAAAGCCCCCCTCCTGTTGATTTCACATGGAGATGTTCCTCAATTCTACTCCCGGTATGCTGATTGCCTTCTTCTCCCTTGAAAGATCCATGTATGGCCATGTTGATGTCTTATTGGTCTTTTTTTCTTGCTGGTAGCTCAATAATGGAAATAAATTTCATCTTGCAGGTAAAGTCACTTTTCTTGCTAGTGGATGTCTGGAGGGCTATGTTGAGGTTTCAGAGGCCACTTTAGGCTTCAGCAGCAAAGAGGGTCATACTTAATGCTGTTACCATGGAAAGAGGAGAGCCACTGGGAATCACACAGCTGTCCAGCTATTTTCTGGGTTTGGGGGTTTTTTGTAAGTATTATTCTACATTTCTTCAAGATCCTGTTTATAACGCTCTCATGTTTTCCAAACATATCCAGTTAATTTTTCTTAACAGTACAGCCTTTGATCTTCATCAACACAGAATTGTTGACACTTTAAATTTTTTAATATTAAAAGAATGATGAAAATTTTGTCACTTATGTTCTGTCCAATATAAGACAGTTTGGTGGTCACGTGTTTTATTTTCTGCTTTGGGAAAGTCTCCCATTAACAAATTATAAGTGAGGCTTCCCACATATATCAATGTCAGTGACTTTCTTGGTCTTGTATCCATCCTTTCTTAGCTGTATGACCTTAGGAAGGTCACTCTACTTCACTGGAGCCCACTGGCGTCATTTTTTCAAATGAGAAGTTAAATAAGCAGCTGTCTTAGAACTTTTCCCACTCTGAGCTGTGAACTTTGAGTAACACAGATGTGGCAAATGAGGCTCCTCTCCTGAGGTACTGAAATGTCAGATTTTAACAACTGAGTAACGGTAACAAGATAGGAAACTGGTAGGCCTGATTCAATAAATAAAAGTTGCAAGACCTAAACTAAGGTTTCTGACAGAAGCAGAAAACAGGATGAAACTGGATAAGACCAGCAAGAGCCAAGATGGTGCTGTAAATGCTTCTCAACCTTGTAACTCATTATTGCTTACTTATAATGCATTAGCATACTAAAAGAAACTCCTACCAGTGCCATGACAGTTTATAATCACCATAACAGCCCTCGAAAGTTACTTTTTATGATGACATTAACAGAGGAGGAATGCCTTCTTCCTGGAAATCTCTTCCCTTTGATTAGAAAACCATGAATGAACAACCCCCTATTTAGCATATAATCAGGTGAAAGCTGTAATAGATTTTGCCAACAATGTACAGGTGCTATTCTGTCTATGGGGTAGCATGCTTGCTGTTGCTTGTTTAATAAATATTTCTTTTGTATTTAACTTAAGGCTTATGTTTGAATTCTATTCTGCATGAAGTCAACAATCCTCCTGGTCTTCACGTCACATCCCAGTTTTGGAGTCCACTTTCCTGCCTCAGTCCCATCTCTGAGAGAACTGGATAGTCTCAGTAACCTGAGGAAAATCTCCCAACCAAATGTTGAAATTTATGATCCACTGTTCCCATCACAGTGGGTGATTGCCCAGCCACTTGGCATAATTTCAGAAGCTTCGGGGAAACTTTCAGTTTCTTAAATGGTTCCTGTTCGTCAACTGGTGCTGAGTTATGTTAGGCTGAAACCAAAGTTTTATAACCAAACTTAAAAGATGGGAGTGCTGGATAGTAGAAAGGGCAAACACTTGAAGTGCAAATGGACCTGAATGTCAGCTCTGCTACTCATTCGTTCTTAAATTTTCATATACATCTTCGTGTCTCTGAGCCGCAGGTTCCTCATCTGTGAAATGGGTGATAGTAACTTACAGCTATCTCATAAATTTCTGGTATGCAACAAATGTTTTAACGTGCACAAACTGGTCTAATAACTTTTTTAACAATGTGAATAAACTGCTCTAATATTTTTAAAATTGAATGTGTCCGCCAAAATTTCACATTTTGAAACCTTAACCTCAAATTTGATGGTTTAGGAGGTGGGGACTTTGGGAGGTAATTAGATCATGAGAAAAGAGTCCTCAGGAATGGAATTAGTGCCCTTATCAGAAGAGAAATGAGAGAAATGATATTTCCTTTAGACCATATGAAGCCACAATGAGATATCAACCATCGGCAAAGCAGGAACGCAAACCTCACCAGACCCTGGACATGCCCACTCTTCATTGATCTCTAGATCAATAGCCTTTAGAACTATGAGAAATAAGTTTCTTTTGTTTAGGCCATTCAGGTTTGGGCACTTTGTTGTTGCAGATAAAACTGGCTAAGACTACTAAGTACCCTAATAGGCTTTGAAAAATTATTAGTTTCTTTTTTCTCCTTTTTTCAGTGAAAATAATTTTATATGTATTCTATGTGTAAAAATTTTAGTCTGAAATCCAACAATGTGTATAGGGTTAGATTGGGAAGGGCTTTAAATGATGGGCATTGGAGACTGAATGACATCAGGCAGTGGTGGACAGTCCGTAAAAACCTCTGAACAGAAGATTGACATGTTTACAGCTGTCTAACACAAAGTTGAAGGAAGGAAATTAGGAGAAAAACATGGTGCAGCATGAGGCTATCCTGTTGTTGAAGGAGCCAGTGACGGTGGTGACAATGGAACAGAATAAGATCGTGAGGTAAAAAAGACCATTGAGAGATCAGTTACCAGGGATTTATACCTAATTAAATGAGTGAAGAAAAATAGCCATAATAACAGGTTTTTAATTTTCTGGTAACTAGATCTCAAACCCCAGACAAATTATTTAAATCTCTCTGAGTCTCAGTTAAATACACAGCTACTGGCCTCAGTAGCTCAGAGATTGTAACATAGGGAAATTTAATATAATCTCTTCTTCTGCTTTTAACCTGATAATTCTAAATATATTACATTTTCTCTCATAATAGTTTACATAGGCCATTTTTCTTTCTTATATTTCAAAATATTATGGGGTTACAAATGTTTCTGGTTACACAGATCGCTTTTGTAATGCTTGAGTCATAGTTATAATTGTACTCATCACCCAGATAGTGTTTGTTGTAC
>NW_003852450.1:9943402-9945668 GCF_000181295.1 Otolemur garnettii
TTTCTTCCAGAATTCTTATATATTCATGCCTTACATTCAAGTCTTATATCCATCTTGAGTTAATTTTTATGAGTGGTGAGAGACATGGATTCTGTTTCATTTTTCTGCATGTGGCCATTCAGTTTTCCCAGGACCATTTACTGAATAGAGCCACTTCTTCCCAGTGTACAGTAAGATGTTAAACACATATTATCATAGTCACTGGTTGCGAGAATTGGACAGAAAGCTATAGGAAGTAAATTAGAAAGACAAAAAGATGCACTTACTCTGTGAAAACTTAGGAGAACTAAAAAATCTAGACATGCTCATGGAGTGGACCTGGGTGCCAGTGCTCAGGCGTATTGAATATCCACTTTGCCAGCTGGAAATAGGGGCATCTTCCCAGGGTTGATGTAAGTCTTAGGGCCTGACCTCAAGGTTTAGATTAGTGGGTCCTAGACTTTGAGAGTTCATGGTACACACACATGGTACAAAAAAAAAAAGCAAAACAGCCATTCCACATAAACTATCAACTTTTATTTTGTCAAGTGCAAATCTTTACAACCAAATATGAGCTCTCAAATATGAGCATATCTTGTTACCATTATTTACTGTCTTAAAGGAATAAATTTATTGTCCCAAAGAGAAGAAACGGACATAGTCTCGGAACAAAGAACCATATTTTCAATTTAATATGGTTTGTTTTATAAAAACTTTGTTACTTTTAAGAAGTAATGTCAGCGATATGGACAAGTAGAAATCCCTAGTTCTCATTTTCCCCCCAAAAGCAGCTGAGACAATGAGTGAATAATTACAGTTTCACTGGATTAACTAAAGGGGAGCACTGAAGCACATCCAAAGAGTGACAGAAACCTCAAGTGAGCACAGAAATTCAGGATATCGATACAGAGAATGGAAGATTTACCTGAACTCCACCATTCCCTTCCCCACTCAGTGTCAGCTAAGAATCAAGGGAAATGTTTCCTTATTAGGAAAACTAAGAAAGAGGATTCCAGTAGCTCTCATCCATACCTTGGAGACCTAAAGACCTCACCGCCAGGTCTCCTGGAGCCCTCACAGGTACAATGTGCACCTGAGGGAGCTGACTGGACCCAAGTTGCCAAACTCCCTCCAGAGAAATGCTGCCACCGTGCTCTGGCTGCTGTGACCCATCAGCTACTGTGCTATTCCATCTTGGAACTGAAAGTAGTGTTGGAGTGTGTCTTGTTCTGGGAGCAAGTGCCCAGGGCAGTCCTTCATTCCTAAGGCTAAGCTGCCACTGAGCCACACGGCCCAGTAGCCAAGCAAAGCCACAGCCTGCTGTCACACACATGGGGCCAAGTGGCAGCGTAGGTGCTCACTTACCCCTCCCAGTCTCCAGTTGTGGGCATAGCACATCCCCTTACATGCACTGCCTCTTGTGGGGGAAAGTGCCTTGGTGGAGCTCCTCCATCTACCCCTTCCAGTTGCTGCTATGCCCTGCACCTGGGGACAAGAGCTAAAGCTGCATACTCCCTCCCAGGGAATCTGTGTTTTGGCAGAACCACTTTATCTGCCTCTCCCTGATGGAGCTGTGCCCTGCCCTGAAGGGCCTTAGAACTATACACTCCCTCCTTGGGGAAGGGTGCCTTGGCAGAGTTGCTCTTTCCCAGTAGCTGCTCTACCCTGCCCCGCTACACAAAGAGAAAAAAAAATTCCAGACATATAAGAGAAATAGTGCCTTGGGTGCCCAGGGAAGTGATGCCCTTCTGTGCCTGAACTGAAGAAATAACCTGACTCCTCAGGAAACAGTATGTTGGCATCCCAAAGTAATCATGTCTCCTCTCAGTGCCTACGTTGAAGCAGCAGCCAGCCTAGTTACTGCTGTGCTGCTCCTTGCCACCAGCAAAACTGGGCCAAATAACAGCTCTGCTCCACTACTCTGGAGTATTAGCTACTCCTGTACATGGACTCAGTCTGGGATATAGCTAAGTTCCACTATCCCAGTGTCTAGGATCACCACTGCATGGTGCCTCTTCCCCTGGGACCTGAATTATTACTGACCCCTATTTAGCTCAGGTTCCCAAATTGCAGTCATACCCATCTCTATAGGCCAAAACCTTTGGAGTACTGTTTCTCCAGAGTTGGGCCAGTGCTGTGTCCTGTACCATAGGGGTGAAATTATAGTAACAACCTGACCTATAAGGCCTAAGCTGCTAGTGGGTGTCTCAGAGTCACAGATCCTAGTTTTGTGAGTAATCTACATACAACCCAGACACAGAGAGCAAACTTACACCTCAAGACCCAG
>NW_003852450.1:9945821-9947303 GCF_000181295.1 Otolemur garnettii
AGCTGTTGCCATTGAAGACCTTAGCAACATACAAAACCACAGCTGCTGCCACAAACTTCTGCAGCCTAGACCACTGAGGCACACAGTTATTGTGGATATTGAATCCAGCTCAAGAAGCTGCATGGACACTATATAACTGCATCTACTTAGAAAGAGTAACCACACTTTTTCAACTGGCACACTGAGACCTACATGCTGGGAAAAGTCTCTCCAAAAGCCACTCTAGAAGGTTTGGATGAGGTGATTTTTGCACCAGATATACAGATGCTGGCACAGGGTCACAAGATACATGGAAAAGCAAGAAAGCAGGACACCAATAAAGAAATATAATGACTCTGTAGCAACAGATCTCAATAAAAAAGTCTATGAAATGCTCTAAATTAAGTTTAAAATCATAATCTTAAGGACATTCAATAAGATACAAGAAAACACAGATTAAAAATTTAAAGGAAGTTAAGAAAACAATTCATGATATCAATAAAAAAATTAACTAAGATAGATGGTATTAAAGAAAAAAATGGAAATCTTGCAGTTGAATTATTCAAGGAATAGAATTTAAAAAGACAATAGAGATTGATTAACAGTCTGTCTTAAACAGAAGAGAGAATCTCTGAGCTTGAAGATAGGGATTTTGAAGTTACATAGTTAGAAGGGGAAAAATAAGAGTGAAAAACAGCAAGATCTGAGAAAAATGGCATGGGGATTTAAATGGGGATTGCTTCGAATCTGTAAGTCACTTTGAGTAGCATAACCAGTTTAACAATGTTGGTTATGCAGATCCATGAGCATGGTATGTCTTTCCATCTGTTTACATCCTCTACAATTTCTTTCCTCAGTGTTTCATAGTTTTTCCTACAGAGGTCTTTCTCTTCCTTAGTTAAATATCTCCCTAGGTATTTTATATTCTTTGTTGCTACTCAGAAAGGTATTACATTTTTAATTTTATTCTCTGCTTGATTGTTTTTGGCATATATGAAAGCTACTTATTTGCGTACATTTATTTGGTAGCCTGAAACGTTACTGAATTTATTTATCAATTCCAGGAGTCTTTTGATTGAATCTTTAGAGTTTTCTAGATATGCAATCATGTCATCAGCAAATACTTCCTTTTCCATTTGGATACCCTTTATTTCCTTCTCTCACTTGATTGCCCTGGCTAGGACATCCAGAACTAAGTTGAACAGAAGTGAAGATAGTGGGCAACCTTGTTTGGTTCCCGTTCAAAGCAGGCATGCTTTCAACTTTTCCCTGCTCAATATGATGTTGTCTGTGGGTTTGTCGTATATGGCCTTTATAATTTTGAAGTAAGTCCCATCTATGCCTATATTTTAAATATTCTTATCATTAAAAGGTTCTGCATTTTGTTCATATGGAGTGAGAAAGACCCTGAATAGCCTACACAATAAGAACAAAGTGGCGGTGTCACTTTACCAGACTTCAAACTATGCTACAAGGCTAGAGTAACCAAAACAGCATAGTACT
>NW_003852450.1:9948575-9952894 GCF_000181295.1 Otolemur garnettii
TGGAGTAGGTGCTGGCATTGGTCCATAGCTTCCCAAGTGGAGTACTTTGAAGGTGACCATAGTCATATTAAGCAATGAGATATGCAGCACTGTTTCTAGGATGAGTTCACAAACTGGTCAGACTTCATATGAACTAGAGAAATTTCTAGCATATAGTGAACATTCAATAACTATTTGTTATTATTACTGTAGTACTAATAGTACTATAGTCCTAATTTTTAAATACACTTTAAATATACGAATAAATAAAAAAGTAGGGTCTGTAATGTTTCTGTAATAATTTCAGAGCTACCTCCTGTTTGGAGCAATCTCAAGTGTTGTTGAGTATATGCTTAAAATGCTATATGACATTAATCATCTCCATGTGAGCAATTTCTCTCCAGTAAATTGTGTATTGCAATAAAAACGTATGTTTTTATGGTTCTTATATAGTTTTCATAGTGTTTATTGCAAGCAGACCTCAAGTAACACAATGAAACTCATACAAAGTTCCACTAGTGATGCTGGCAGTGCTCTCAATAAACAGAAAAGTAATAACACATAAGAAAAAGTTGAATTGCTTGATATGTACTATGGGATGGGGTCCACAGTTGTGGTTGCCTCCATTTCAAGATAAATAAACCCAGCATAAACCAGTATAAAATAAGAAAAGGAATTTCATGAAGCCATTGCTGCAATTAGAACAGGATGCAAAAACCTTGCACTTTTTATGAAATACCTTGTTATTGAAAATTCAGCTTTTATGTGGATGAAGGATTGCTATAAGAAATTCATGCTTTGATATGTTCATGTGATTTGAGAAAGTATAACCATTACATGAGGATCTAACATAAAAAGATCTAATGCTGGAGAATTTCACACAAACAAAAGATAGTTTGATACTTTTAAAAAGAGATTTGCCTATAAAAATGATAATATAATAATCAATTTCTGACAACCAGAATTCCCAGACATTGTTAAGAAAACCAGGGAGAAAGAATGTCTGCTTAAACAGGTTTCAAATGTGTATTAAAAGTACCCTATTTTCAAAAAAACACTGCACCATGTATTTGGAAGAGGTTTTGTTGGCCTATATTTGTAGAGCCTGTTATTCCCCAAGGGCCTGCTCCACCCTAAGGGTCTGTTCCACTCCAGATGTGTGTCACACCCCACAGACCCATTTGCCCCTTGGAGAATGCTCCGCCTTCTGCCCCAAGCTGTTCCATGCATGCAGCATGTACCATACACTGCAGCTGCCTAGGCCCACACACATGTATGGTACACTCAACAGACATGCTCCATTCCACACACCTGTCCCATCCAAAGAACAGCCTCTCACATGTGCACCTGGCACAATGGGCCACCCTGACCTGGAAGCCTTGTGGCAGCCAGAGAGATAGAAGGGGAGTGCAGCAGAGGGCCAGTGTCAGAAGTTCACAGTGTATCCTCCCCTCTTTGCCTGTGTCAAACTTCCAAGAGACCCATCCTTATATACAGTAGAATCTCAATAATTGACCACCTCCCTACACTGACCACCCTCTTAAGTTGACCTCATTTTCATAGACCTACAGTTACACATTCTTTACATGGACCATCTTTATATTGACCAGGTTGTTACAGTCTGTCACGCAGTCAACTAACAGAGGTTATACTATATTTGTTGGGGGTTTCTTTGGGACAGAATCTTTTTCTGTCACTAGGCTAAAGTGCAATGGCATCTTTATAGTTTATTGAAGCTTCAAATTCCTGAGTTTAAGGAATTTTTCTCTCAACCTTCCAAATAGCTGGGACTACAGGTACATGTCATCATACTTGGGTTTGTAGAGATGGAATTTCACTGTTTCTCAGGCTGGTCTCAAACTCCTGCTTCAAGAAATTCTACCACATTGGCCTCCCAGAGTGCTAGGATTATAGGCATGAGCCACCATGCCTGTGGCCCTTCTCTATATTCACTGAGCAACAGAAGCCTCCACAGAGAAGAACAGGTGTACTGTATAAACTTCCTGTCTTATTGTGGGATAAAAATGCTCCAGATGAGAAAGAACAAGTATAAAACTCAGAAAAAGCAGCCTGTGTTGATACCCTAAAGAATAATAATAACTCTCCAGCAATGAACTTCAACCAAAAGAAAATTGTGGAAATGATAGATACAGAATTCAGATTATGGATATAAATAAATTTATAGAATTGAGGAGATGGTAGAAAACTAATACAAGGAAACCAATAAAATAATTCAGAATGTAATTAAAAAATTCACCAAAAAGGTAAATAACATAAGAAAAGAGAGAATGGGACTTAAAAAAATGAAAGAGTCATTTAGGCAATATCAAAATACACCAGAAATCTTAAACAATAGAATAGACCAAGCAGAAGAAAGAATTTCAGAGCTCAAAGACAAGGCTTTGAATTAGCCTAGCTGGCAAAAAATGTAGAAAAAATGAACAAAGAAGAATGAACAATCACTGCAAAAATTATGGGATTATACAAAGCGAATTAGTATAACAATTATAGGTATTCCTGAGGGAGAAGGAAAAGCAAAAAGCATGGTAAACCTATTTGAGAGAATACTTGATGAAAACTGCTTGGGTATGCTAAATACTTAGATATCTATGTACAAGAAGGTAATCAATCATGTAACAGATTCATTGCAAATAGGACATCTCCAAGACACATAGTCAACAGATTGGCTGAGTCAAAGAAAAGGAGAAATCTTACAAGCCCCAAGATGAAAGCAACAAGTTTCTTACACAGCAAAGTCCCTCACACTAACAATGAACCTCTCAGGAGAGACCTAATAAACCAGATGGGAGTGGTGTCCCATTTTTAATCTTCTTAGAAAGAATAACTAGCAACCAAAAAACATATGTCCTACAAAACTAAGTTTCATAACTGAATTAGAAATAAATACTTCCCCAACCAAGCAAATACTAAGGGAATTTGTCACTCAACCTGTTCTACAGATAACCCATAAAAGTGCTGTATACATGGAGCAGAACAATTAATTTCCACTAGTATAGAAAAAACCCAAATTTAAGCTCACAATTTATGGAAGAGTAACACAAGGAAGAAAACAAAGCAACTGAGTATCAATCAACATGATGAACAGAATATCTCATATATTAATAATAACATTAAACATAAACAGTCTTAATTTGCTACATAAAAGATACTGACTGGCTGAAATCAAGGTAAAGGATAGAAAAAAATATTCCACATGTATGAAAGCCAAAAGCAAGCAGACATAGCTATTTTCACATCAGACAAAATAGATTTTAATGTATTTTATCAACAATGGTCAAAAGGCAAAGATGATTATTATATAATGATAAAAGGAGCAATTCTGTAAGAAGATATAACAATTTAAAATATCTTTCTTTCTAACACAGGAGCTCCCAGATTCATAAAACAATTTATATTAAAGCTAAGCAAAGTAATAAACATTAGAATCAAAACCATTGGGAACTTCAACACTCAACTGATGGAACTGCATAGAACATGAAGGCAGAAGATCAACAACGAAAAAAACACACTTGACTCAAATGAGACTCTGCAACAAATGTACCTAATAGACATTTATAGAATAATGTGTCTCAAAACTACAAAGCATTCATTCTGCTCTTTGGCATGTGGGACATTTTCCAACATAGATTACATGTTAAGTCACAAAACAAATTCCAGCAAATTCAGAAAAATGAAAATCATTCTATGTACCTTCTTAGATCACAGTGAAATAAAACTGTAAGTAAATGCCAGAGGAATTCTCAAATCTTCAGAAAATCATCGAGACTCAACAACCTGCTACTGAATAATACGTGGGTAATGAACAGATAAACGTGGAAATCAAATGATTTTTTTCAAATAGAGTGACAAACATCACACAAGTATCCTTAAGTCACTGGGATACAGAAAAAGCAACCCAAAGAGGCAAATTCATAGCCTTGAATGCTTACATCAAAAAGAAAGGTCACAAATTAACAACCTAATGTGTTACACCTCAAGGAATTAGAAAAAGAAGAACAAACAAAACCTAGTATTAGAAGAAAAGAAACAATAATGTTCATAACAGAACTAATAGAAATGGAAACTGAGAAAGAAAAACATAGAAGGGATCAACAAACAAAACCAGGTGGTCCAGAAAGATAAAAACATTGATAAACCACTGGCCAGATTGACCAGAAATAGAAGAGAAGGTACTCAAATAATCTCAATTAGAAATGAAAAAGGAGATATTATAAGTGATACCACAGAAATATAGGTCATCTATGACCACTATGAAAATCTCTGCACACACATTAGAAAATCTAGAGGAAATGGATACATTTTTAGAAACACACAGCCTC
>NW_003852450.1:9956632-9958020 GCF_000181295.1 Otolemur garnettii
ATATGGCTCAGACATGTGTATAAAGAGAAATGAGATTGGAGACAACAGATTCTTACTGTGCTTTCCAGCCCTACAATTTTGAATTTAATTCTGCAAGTTGTTAAGATCACCCTTAACACAATGTGCATCATGAGAAGGCACGTTTCAGAGCCAATACTAGAGGGATTTAGTTAAGGGAAAATTATACTCTATGAACTCCCAATTTCCTGCATATTTTTATCCATGAGAAATTAGTTCAAGCAACCATTAGAGATAGTTTTGAGTGACTATATGACAAAGAACCATCTTTTCCTGAAGAAATATTTGGGTGCCTAGAAGATTGGGTATAAACTATGTTTACCTCACTGATCATGGTTGGACATATGAACATATTAACTTTAAACCATTGTAAATGAGCTGAAATAACTTTATTTCCTTTCATGAGTTATCACCAAGCTCTGCTAAGTCATATAGAGTTTAGCATTATTATGTTTCTCATTCCTGAGTCGAGTTTGTGCAATCAGAAAATTAAAGAACTTCATAGGGAAAAGGTAACTAAAAAGCTAGAAAGGGATACTTAGATTCTGAGAAGGAACAGAAGAATAAGCAAGTCTGCTGAGCTAAAGGAGTAGAATGTAAAGTTTTATCAGGGTAGAGATTGTATTTAGTCCATTGCTATGTCCCCAATGTCTAAGCAGTGCCCAGCTCATAGTTAAGCCCACCAGTATTTATTGAATGAATTAATAATCCCAATTTAATCCTTTTTGCTTAACAAGTATGGATGAAATATGTTGGTTTCACATGTCCTCCCCTAAAGTTCATCAAGTACAGTGGAATTATATTATTTTGTTGGAATAATTATTCTCCATGGAAATATGTTATTCTCAGGAAATGTGAAGAACAAATGGCATGATTTCAGATAAATAGTTTGGAAGTTTGGCCTCCAGGTGGACAATTGAAAGATACGTATACCAGCATCAAATATTCTTGTCAACAAACTCTCTTTGTGTGAAATAGCCTTACTTGGTCTAATCTTTCTAAATAGAAATATGCATTTATTTATGTATTATTTGTTTATTTATTTTGAGACAGTCTCCCGATGTCACCCTTGGTAGAGTGCTGACATCACAGCTCACAGCTACTTCCAGCTCTTGGGCTTAAGCAAGTCTCTTACCTCAGCCTCTCAAGTAGCTGGGACTATAGGAGCCCACCACAATGCCCACTATTTTGTTGTTGTAGTTGTCATTGTTGTTTGGCAGGCCAAGGCTGGTTCGAACCCACCAACTCCATTGTATGTGGCTGGCACTCTACCCGCTGAGCTACAGGCACCAAGCCAGAAATAAGCATTTAAATTGTAGTAGAGTGAAAACTACAAAATCATTTAGTAAACTGATTTGTTTTTCCTTATT
>NW_003852450.1:9958812-9964544 GCF_000181295.1 Otolemur garnettii
AGTAATTTTCCAAGTGAATAGGCTTAATCACGGGGTGGTGATATTTCAATAGAGAAATCTAAACTCTATAATAAAGTAAATAGCTTATGGTATAAAAATGATTGTTTACTTATTTATCAAACATTTTTGAGTATCTATCATATACTAAGAAGGTAAAAACGTATGTTCAATAGGAGAGACTTTCCCTAAATAAGATCACATAGCTAAATAGCTGTGAAATCCAACATGTTATGCTACAGAGCATATAAGGTCCAACTTAATGTACATTAGCATATTTGGGACACTAAGAAGTCTTGTAGAAAATAAGTCTGTTTAACTTTGTTAAACAGAGTGGTTTAAAAACATATTTTGATGTTTTTCCATATATGACCTAATGATGTTCTGCAGAACACTGATAAATACCAGGCTAAATCTGAAGGATTCAGAAATGAATGATGTTACATCCTTGCCTTCTACATGGCCTGGTAGAATATATATAGTTAGAGCCAAATATAAATAGTTAGAGCCAAATGCTACCAATGCTACATTAAAAAATGCACAAAAAACTAAGTGAGTAATTTTGCCCAAACTTCAGTGAATATAGCAAGGTGGTAGAATTTAATCTGGCTTGTCAGAAAGATCAGAGTTGGGGGAACATTTCAGAAAGATACTACAGAATGGGAAAAAATATCACAGGTATATGAGTTAAGATGCTGTGTCAACCATACCACAAGCAGAGCACTGGGTGTACCTACAGGGATATCATGAGAAGACTCTACAGTTAGCTTTAAGTAATAATTCTGAAGTGCCTTGAATATCTCACCAAAGAGTTTGGACTTTCTAATTTAGATAATGGGGTATCTTGGGAGACCCTTTTACAGAATGAACAAACGGGTTCCTGGATGCTGATCAGACCCAAAGAGCTAATATACTTGCTTTGTGGTCTTGTCACATTGAACTTCCTCTTACCTTGCCAAACAATTTTTTTCACCAATATCCTACCTCCTCTGAGAACTCCTGGAAGAGGAAACACCTGGAGGAAACACAGCAGCCAACTTACGGCAATTCACTCTGCCACATAACTTTGCTAAGATTGAGCAGATTCTTTGATATTTTGTATTATTCAGATTTAACCATAGACTCTTGTCTAATTATTTTTAATTAACGTTTTTTAAAAAGGGCAGGATAGTATTAACTTAGAATCCAGAAGCTTTCTAGAAATAATGAATAGATTCTCCTTAAGTGTCAATGTTCTTTAAGTACAACTGTTCATAAGGGTTCAGAGATGTAGTAAAGAAACATGTATACTTTCAGGGAATTTAAACTTCTCAACCTTTAGAGTTTCCTTAGCTTTAATTAAACATACCGTGAAGTGAGGACCTGATCTATAACAAAGGCTGCACATGTTCAAGTTTCGCATGACATTGGTTCCTGAATCTATTTTATTTTAAATGTCCTCCCCTTTCTCTGAATACGAAGTAGATGTCTTTCGCTGCCTGAAACTTGGCATTTCTGAAATTCATTCAGTACATAAATATACATCTACTCCAGGAATATGTACCCATGTTTGACTATTTCCTAGAAATATCTTCTCTATTGAGCAATCTGTTCAGGCTATTCCTTTACTGTGGAATATTTCTTGTCTCTGAATGAAAGTCAGTAGGGCATCTCAAGTCATGGGGAAAGTCACTGGCATTGTGTCTACAGATCCTGGGCATGTACATGTGTTAATATATTGGAAGCTAATTTAAATAACATCATTATCATAATTAAAAATCAAAATTTCCATTAGAGGGTAAATCAGAGGGTTTTCTTTCCTGGCTTGGTTGAAAATAGGAAGCCACAAATGCTTCCTCCACACACCCGGACAACTCCTTCTGTCAACTAACTCAATTACTAATGCACATTCATTACTCTCACTCCCAATTAAGTGCTTCTTGTATAGGGAATTTCAAAAAAAACCCCAAAGAATCTAATTATGATTAAAATTTAAATCCACCATATTTTTAATGTCTTCTATGAGATTGGCAGAAGGTTGGCTACCATTGCTAATGTAAATCAAATCTAAAATACCATCTTTTTTCACTTTATTCTAATTTTTGTACTAAAATGAAATTCAGGTGAACCTAGGGAATTATACATATTATCTTTTAAGTAGTACTATGTTTTACCCAATTCCACAGTAATGTTTGGAAATATATAGTTATTGATTTGGTATTCTTTGAATGTTTAATAACATTAATACATCCTAAATCCCCTGCACTTATCACTCAGGGAAGCCTCAGCCAGATGGATCAGAGAGAGATAATTGGCCAAATACACACATTTTCTGAGTAATACAAGGTTTGGGGGATAAAACAAGCATATATATTATGTTTTGCACACTTTGATAGAATGATCGGGGGGAAGCAAACAATTTCTGTCCTATCTTTGCTAACCTTCTTGTTGTAGGTAAAATTCTGGTATTGATGAATGGTATCCTAAAAATTCAAGATGATTGGAAACTTTGAATTAAGAAGTTTTTGCAAATTGAGGAATAATCAAACATGGCTATATATACCAAAACACACACTCATTTATCTTCTGTAATTATACATTTAAGAAATGTAAGCAAGGAGGAAATGGGTTATCACTGAGATATACGTAAATGTGAAAGAAAACCAAAGTGATCCTCAGTCAATGGACTATTGAAATAAAGATTACCCATTGATTGTGATAATTTCCGAGAATTTTTGAAGTTAGGTTGATGAACTATGGATAGGTATAAAGTAAATATAAAAAAGAATATTGATATTTATTGTAACTAATAGTATTACTATATGTTTACAGGATCTTCAAAAAACTCATCCTTAGTGTATTTCCTCTATACTTCTGATTTATATATGACAACCATAATAATAAAAATAAAGGCAAATATTTTTAAATATGAAATATGTGTCAGACAAGAACTTTTCATGTCCTATTAATAAAACTATAAAAATATCCCAATGATTACATGGCAATCTTAAAATCTTAACATGGCAATCTTAAAATGGTAACATGGTAATCTTTAAATGGTAAAAGTATGAAATAAAACAATTTTTGAGTTTTATTTCTTGAATGTTATAATACACTTACCATGAGCTTTAGCAAAATATAAATTCTTAGTGCATTTATATTTATTTTGTTAAGCCTACGCCTCTTATTGTTCATACTTTGCAGGCAGATATTGGTTCTTATCTATATTTTTAAAGATAACAATAACAGGATTTTCTAAAATGTAGACTGTTTTTCATACATGGATTCCCCCCTCCGAAGTAATGATTATGCCCTGTGACAACACAGCCCTATAGAAAAGAATAAGAGCTTTGCAGTTAGAGGATCTGATTTAAGCACTAGTTCTTCCACTTAGAAATTGTGTGATTCTGGATCATTTATTTAGCTTTTCTACAACTCAGTGAGGATACTGTTCCGTTTGACAGAGCTGCTGTGGTAACTAGCTAATACAATGCTCGTATGTGTTTGGCCTGGAGTTAGTGCTCACCAAACAGAAGTCAATGGCATTGGAGACTAGCTTGTTAAGGGCTCATCATGACAGTTTTCAGCTCAAAGTTTGTTGGAAAGCTTCCCTTATAAGAATTGTAATCTCACTTTATTTCCTCTTCCTAGATCCACTTATAGTTCATGTATTCTATGTTTTAAATTTCACAAATAACAAAAGAATTCATTTTCATAAAACTCAATGATTATTAAATGTGGTGAAAAATCTTTAAAATCATCCGTTTTTTCATATTGACTTGGCCGGGCCACTTAGCTGCACTTCAAAAACTCAATAGTTTTTGACAGACATTCTTTGCTCTGAATTGTCACACATATCCTAAATTTAATGTTTCATTATAAATAAAATCATATGAAATAGATTTTTTTGTGACTTGCATTTTATTTTTTTACTTTTTTTATTAAGTCATAAACACATAGATTATGTATACATTGATGCCTTTATGGGGTATAATGTGCTGATTTTATATACAATTAGGAATGCTTATATCAAACTAGTTAATATAGGCTTCACCTCATTTACTTAATTATTGTGTTAAGACATTTATACTCTGTACTTAATAGATTTGACGTGTACCCTTGCAATATGAACCATAAGAATGGTCCCACCTTTTGCCTTCCTTGCATCAAATCTCCCCCCTCCCCTCCCATCCCCCTCCTCTTTCCTCCTTCATCTTGGGCTATAGTTGTGTTTTCTCTTACATATAAAAGTGAGGGATTATAAATTGGTTTTACAATAGTACTGAGTACAATGGATAATTTTCCTTCCATTCTTGAGATACTTTACTAAGAAGAGTATGTGCCAACTCCATCCATGTAAAATGAAAGAGTTAAAGTATCCATCTTTTTAAAGGCTGCATATTATTCCATGGTATACATATACCACAATTTATTAATCCATTCATGAGTCGATGGGCACTTGGGCTTCTTCCATGAGTTGGCAATTATGAATTGAGCTGCAATGGACAATCTGGTGTAAATATCTTTGTTGTAATGTGATTTTTGGTCTTTTGGATGTATACTTAGTAGAGGAATGGCAGGTCTGCTTTTAGATCCCTGAGTGTTCTCAAAACTACTTTCCAAGAGGAATGTATTAGCTTGCATTTGTGACTTGCATTTTCTTAAGTATTTTAAAGATCTTAAGATGTTATGTAAACATACATCCCTACATTAGTATTTAAATATTTTATTTTCTAATAATAAACTCTTCACTTTAGAATAGTTTAGGATTTATAAAAAAGTAGGGAGGATGGTTCAGGAAGTTCCTTTATACATTTTATCTAGCTTTCTCCATGGGGAATGTCTTATAATACCATGGTACATTTGTCACAGCTAATAAAGAAATATTAATATTATGATTAAACTGAAAACCACACTTTATTTGTGTTTTATTTACTTTTAATGAATATCCTATTTTTTGCTCCAGGATCCCAAACAGAATACAATAGGACATGTAGTCCTCGTATCTCCATACTCTTCTCTAGATCATGACACTTTCTCAGATTTTGTTTATTTATTGATGAATTTGACAGTGTGAGGAGTACTGGTTAGGCATTTTCTTGATGCCCTTCATTTGATTTTTAAATTTGTTTGCTTGTTACCATGTTTTCCTCATAGTTAAATAAAAAATAGTTTTGTTTTTTTTAAAGAATGCTACAGAGCTGAAATGCTATTCTCATCAAATCATAACAAGGGCACATGCTATTTACTGGACCTATTATGGATGCTATTAACCTTCATGACCTGATTTGTCAGGTTTTTCTATTGTAAAGTTATTCTTTTCTCACCCTTTTCCCTATTGTACTATGGGAAGGAAGGCACAGTACATAGCCCACGTGTAAGGCATCATGCTACCCCTCCAGAAGAAGGGGTATTTTTAAATGTCTATGAGTATCCTACAGTTTGGATGAACTATCATTTACTCAACTATTTTCCTAGTCAATTTTTCAATATTAAAGGCCACACTGAAATAAGCACTGTGGTGCCCATCATCTTCATGTGTGTGCAAGTATCTTTGTAGCATGACTTTTTAGATTTATAAGGTAGAAAAAATAGGAAAAAGAGATGTGCACATTTTCCATCATCATAAAATGATGTCTAGTCTCAAAAAAACTTGAACAATATATATTTCTTTAAGAGTTCATAGGGTATTGCAAAAAAGGGCCTTTTATTTATCCACAAGATAAAACCAAAAATTCCCTTATATTTTATTTAAT
>NW_003852450.1:9965390-9999948 GCF_000181295.1 Otolemur garnettii
TGAATTTGTTAAGTAGATCCCTATTGCAGTTATATCCTACACCCCAAAGGTGTGCCATACATCCCTACATTATGCCCTTTAAGTGGGAGCACATCCATCTCTCCCTCTTCTCCCCCCTCCCTCATTCTCCCTTCCTGTTAACTTAAATAGAATTAAGTTTTTCTCCTATGTGGGCGTGAATTAGATCATCTGTTTACTGGCCTCATAATAAAATTGAGTACATTGGATACTTGCTTTTCCATTCTTGTGATACTTAGAAGAATGTATTTCAACTCCATCCAGGATATTACAAAAGATGTGAAGTCACCATCTTTCCTTACAGCTGAATAGTACTCTATAGTATACATATACCAAAGCTTGTTAATCCATTCTTGAGTTGATGGACATTTAGGTTTTTTCCACATCTTGGCAATTGTAAATTGAGCTGCAATAAACATTCTAGTGCAAATGTCTTTATGATAAAATGGTTTTTTTCTTCTGGGTAGATGCCTAGTAGTGGAATTACAGAGTTTAATGGCTAAGATTTTGCTGAGTATTTTGCATTGAAATTCATAAGTCAAATTGGTCTGAAGTTCTCCTTTTTAGTTGGATCATTTCTTAATTTTGCTATTAGGCTGATGTTGGTTTCATAGAACATGTTGGGGAATATTCTTTCCTTCCCAATGTTTTGAAATAGTCTTCGCAGTATGGGTATAATCTCTTTGAACATTTGATAAAATTCTACTGTGAAGCCATCTGGTCCAGGGCATTTTTTGTTGGAATTTTTTTTATTATCATTTCTTTAATCTCAGTGCTTAATATTGGTTTGTTCAAAAGAAATATTTCTTCTTGGTTAAGTCTAGGGAGAAGGTTCAATTCCAGATATTGGTCCTTTCCTTCACATTGCTAAATTTCCGGGCATAGAGTTTCTGATAGTAGTCAGAGGCAATCTTTTCTATTTCTGTGATATCTGTTGTTATTTCCTCTTTTCATTTCTGATTGGATTTACTGGAGATTTTACTTTTTTTCTTTCTAGTTTATTTGGTCAAAATTATTGCTTTCATTTATTTTTTTGAAGAACAAACATTTTGTTTCATTGATTTTCTAAATGATTTTTTTGTTTTCAACTTAATTTATTTCTGACTTAATTTTGGTTCTTTTCTTCTACTAGGTTTAGTATTACATTGTTCTTCCTTTTCCATTTCCTTAAGATGCTTCATTAGTTTGTTGATGTGCTGTCCTTCTGTTTTTTTGCTGTAGGTGTTGAATGTGATAATTTCCCTCTCAGGACTGTGTTTGCCCTATCCAAAGGTTTTGATAACTTGTAGCCTACTTGGTGTTAGGTTCAAGGAATTTAACAGTTTCCTCCTTTATCTCTTCCTTGACCCAACTGTCATTCAGTATAAGGTGGTTTAATTTCCGTGCCTTTCTGTGAGGATGAAAGGTTTTGCTAGAGTTGAGTTCCACCTTTATTGCCTTGTAGTCTGAAAAGATATAATATACAATTTCAATTCTTTCATTGATCTATTTTGGAGTATGTTTCATGAACTGACAAGAAGAACTTATATTCTTTAGCTTTGAGATGGTGTGATCTTTACCTATCTATTAAGTCCATTTGTTCTAGAGTCACATTTAAGCCCCCTGTAGCTCTGTTTAGTTTCTGTTTAGAGGATCTGTCTAGTTCTGTCAGAGGGTTGTTAAAGTCCCAAGCTATTATGATGCTATGGGATATCATATTGCTCAGACAATCAAAGTCTTTT
This sequence comes from Otolemur garnettii, assembly GCF_000181295.1. Classification (NCBI taxonomy): domain Eukaryota; kingdom Metazoa; phylum Chordata; class Mammalia; order Primates; family Galagidae; genus Otolemur; species Otolemur garnettii. Next base: position 9,967,130 of record NW_003852450.1, read on the forward strand.
TCAAAATCTAGGAGCATTTAAGTTGGGTGCATATATATTTAAAATTGAAATATCTACTTGTTGTATTTTTCCCTTGACCAGTATAAAGTGACCTTCTTTGTCTTTCTTAATTTTGGTTGCTTTAAATCCACTTGCATCTGAAAATAAGATTGAGATCCTGCCTTTCTTCTGTTTTCTATTTGCCTAAAATATTGTTTTCCAAACCTTTACCCCAAGTCTTGTTTTGTCTTTCAAGCTGAGGTGTGTTTCCTTCAGAAAACACATGGAAGCTTGTGTTTTTTTTATCCAATTGGCCAGCTTTATCCTCGTCAGTGGGGAATTTAAGCCATTAACATTTATTTAGAAGATTGTTAAGTGTGGTAGAATTCTATTCATCTTATTCTGTGAAGGTCTGTTGCTTTATTTTATCCTTTTCACTATTATGGAAGCTAGATTTTGTTTTTTTGTTTTGTGGGTTTTTACTTTGCTGGTGGTCCTTTGTGATGTTCAGTGTGGAGAATAGGTATACATATTTCCTGTAGAGCTGGTCTTATTCAGGTAAATTTCCTCCATGTTTGCATATCAGTGAAAGATTTGATTTCTCCATTAATTTTGAAGGTTAGTTTAGCAGGATACAAAATTCTGAGCTGAACATTGTTTTGTTTAAGAAGGTTTAAGATAGATGACCATTCTCTTGTATCTTAGAAAGTTTTAGCTGAGAAGTCTGCTATCACACTAATGGATCTGGCCCTATAGATCAATTGGTATTAGTCCTGGCTGCTTGCAGAATTTTCTCTTTTGCCTTGACTTTGGACAGGTTTATTACTTTATGCCTTAGAAATGCTCTACTTGTGTTGAGACAACTCAGAGTTCAATATCCCTCTAAAAGGAGTATTTTGGAATCGTTAGTGATACTTGGGAAGTTTTCAGTTATGATATCCTCCAGTAGGGGCTCCATTTCTTTGGGATGTTCTTCTTTATATTGCCTGTACATAACATTATGTCTAGGTAGATCAGTGGTTCTCAACCTGTGGGTTGTGACCCCTTTGAACTATATTTAAGGTTCATGGCATTAGAAAGGTTGAGAACCACTGAGATAGACAATGTTCACTGCATAGGTAGGTAGTACGGTAGAAATAAGCCTCCTCTATCTATTGTCACCACCCCTTTGTCACTTGTAAAATAATTTTCCTAGTGTTGAGCACAAAGAACTTTTCTTCCTTCATGAAATTCCAAATTTTAGTTCCTTACATAGGCTTTTAAATTTTTTTTACTCTACAGTTTTTAATTTATCTCTCCTAGTTTATTGATATAGGATACTGTGATTTTCTCAGCTTTCTCTAAAGATACCTGGAAACTTCCTTTTTATTTATTTATTTTTTTAATTCTATTTTTCTGTCTTAAAATCTTTGTACTCACTAACCTCTTGTGCAATCATTTTCTTCTATGTTTATATCCCAAATCTTTTTCTTTTGCAAAATTTACCTTCATTTTTCTGTATATACCCTTACGTAATTTCCTGAGGGATAATGCATGAGAGATAAATTTATGGAATCTTTGATTGTTTTAAAATGTCTTTATGTGGCCCTCACAATTATTGTTACTTTTCCCAGACATAGAACTCTGTGTTCATAATAATTTACCCTAAGTAACAAGAAGACTATTGTTTTGTTCGTTCCATGTTTTTCCCTGTAGCAGTGCTTCTCCTAGTGCTGATTAGAAAACTGCTGCCAGTCTGATCCTTATCCTTTTCAAGACAACCATTCCCTAGTCTTTTTCCTCCTTTGCAAAGTTTAAGAACTTCTTTTTCTTTGTTCATATTATAAAATTTTATGATGAAATTCTACTCAGCACCCAGAGAACTTTTCCGTCTAAACTTTTATTTCTTTATCACTATGTTGATTTGATGTTTTCAATTGGCTTCAGCTTATTATTATTGTTATTAATCAGAAAATTGATTTACCAAAAGGATATTGGATACATACTACAGTCCTCTTTTCTGCAACTGATCAAAAGGCTGTCATTGATACTCATGCTTTCTTTCTCCACTAATTGTTTTATAATACACTTCCCTTCAGAAAATTTTTATTGTTGGCAGTGTTCTTTATCTATAGAGATGATCCATTCCTTTATTTTTGAAAATGATCTGATCCTTTAATACTCTCATTTACGTGGACTTTTTATATTCTTCCATTGACTTTTACCACTGGTCATAAATTCATTAGAATCTTCTTAGCAAAGGTTCATTTTGACTGTTTTTTGCGCCAATCTAAGTAAAAACTCTGAAGTAAGCATTCTAAAGTACTGCTTTTGGTTCCTCTCTAGACTTTAAATTATATATCTGCTACCCTCTATCCTTTCTTCTTTTCATCAGATTATAAACAAAGAATATGCGATCATTTATGTTCTTTACATTGCCTGTTTTACTCAAACCATCTATAGTGATAGTTTCTCCTGCTATGGGTTTGAACATAGTCATTTCCCTTGGTTTTTATTTATTTCCTTTACTTCTATTTTTCATTTTCTTTAAATTCTGGAGTAGATTGTTAGGGGTACTAGGACTTCCTTTAGAAAACAGTGCATTATTATCTTCACATTACACTGTTCCCTTTCCTGGCAATTGCCTCAGTCCTTAATTCTCATCATCTGTTGCACACTTTAGTTTTATGTCTTCTATTGTTTGGCACATGTATCAACCCCCTGAACTAGCTTTTAAGCTTCTTAAGAACAGGTACCATATAGTTCATTCCTGCAAAATCTCAGTATAGGATCAAGTTGTGACTACATGAAAGAAGAGTTAAGTAAATATTGTTCACATAATGACATTTACCCAACGAATACTTATAGACTACATCTTATAAGTCAGACACAGAGTTGAGAAGTGGGAAAAAATAATTGAATAAGACACGGGATATCACTGTCCTTGTAAGGTTATTTTCAAATGCTTTCTTTTATTGCATTCTGTTCTATCAAAATTTGAGTTGGATTTGTTTAATGTGATTAGACTAAAACATGTACACCTATTCTATACATGTTAATATGTAGGAATTTCTGTAGGAAGGAAATAATTAAGGCATGAAAATATATGCCCAGGCTCTAAGTATGCTGACAATTTCATAAAATATTTTTTATATGACAATACAAGCCTCTTCATAGGTCAGAGGCTAATGGAGTAGAATATCCATAATTGACCACCTCCCTATAGTGACCACCTCCTTAAATTGACCCATTTTTATAGACCAGACATGCACCATATATATATCAGTACAGCAAGCCTAATTCCTTATATTTACTATCTTTGTATGTTAACCAGTTTGTTACAGTCTGTTGGGTGTTAAACTTACAGAGATTCTTATAGGGAAAAGAGTGAAATTGTCATGGGATAAGTGATAGGTGAATTATCCTTGAGGGAGAAACAATTTAAGTGGATAGATTTGAGGGGCTGAATTAAGAGAACAAGGAAATCCAAAACACTGCTCTCAGCTCGGGCATCTTCTTCATTTCAGAGCAACTACAAAATCCTTTTTTTCCTCATTATATAAAAGAGTATGTTGATCTCAAGGAACAGTCAGGTCTAAAGATTACCAAGTCCAAGAACTGTATCTGTCCCAGTTCTGCCAGATCTATATGCAGCTTCATGTGTAACCCTCGTCATACAGTTTCTGGAGAATTTATTTTTAATTCACCATCTTAAAGTTTGTTCTTATTGAGTATATTTTACTAATGTCATAATTAAGTTTCCATTAATTTTCTTGCTGTTTTCTTCCAAGTAAGCTGCTTGTCTGTCAGGATCATATAGAAAACCATGAGCTCCTCTTACTCTGATTTTTGTTTAAAATAAGTCTGCAAAGCCATTAAAGTCATAACCTAGCAAGGAATTTCTCTTTCTTTATAAAAGTTTTCCTGAGCCCCTTATAAGCTTAATGAGCAAATAAAATTCTGGATCTGAGTTGTTTTAAGAGAGCTTAGAGGCATTTTTTTGGCTAATGTTCAAGGATCTTTAAAAATATTTTACCATAAAGTCTCCTGACTGCTGCTTTCTATGGAACTATAATGGCATGTTGGGAAAATATGTATTTTCATTTAAAATAAAAAGAGCACCCATGGTGAGAAGTTTTTGTCCTGAGAAGCTTGAATTACAAGCTTTAGCTCAAACTTCTTTTGAAGTTTTCATTCCTTTTCTTATATATAACATAGCACTGAGCTACATAAATATCCATAATACAGAAATATGGCTGATTCAAACATCAGTACTTTTTACTTTGGAACATTTTACAAAACAATAAATAGTATTTGAGTATATCCTATCATTTGCACTGAGGCTAAATCTTTGTAATCTTTAAAACTTTTGCAATGTAAATTATAAAAATAAACAGCAACAAAATCAAACAATACAGATGACACATTTTAAATTATTTGGGGGCCAATTGCTCAATTTCAGAAATATTCAGCTCTAATATTTTAATCATTTGATTGATTCTAGCATTGCTTCTTAGCATCCTTATATGAAAAGGAAAAAATCTGTGTGCAAGTCTGATAAGGGACTGGGGAAGAAGATTGGAAAATAATTCAACGACTTAATATTGCCTGGAGATGTGAAATAATTCAGGTTCTTTCCCTTATTCCCTTAGAAAATAAGAAAGTTGCATGAATTGACCTGAGCAGGAGGACATTGGCCTACCTGTTATATGGAATCCTATGCATTTTGTGCCAACTCAAGAAAAGCATAATCCAGAACGTATGAGAATGGGTCTACACATTCCAATTAAATTTCATTCCAACAATTTAGTAGTCATCTGAATGTAATTCAAGACAAGATTGTTTGAGAAATAAGATAACTATAACTCAGAATTTACCTGGAGTCACATTCCTCTCTCCTAAAGATTCACTCTCTATTACATCAGTTTCTATTCCTTCAGTTCCATCCTAGTTGACCTAAGGTTCAGTGCAGGGGACATTGAATGTGAGATAATAGTTGATATCATTTGAAATATTACTAATTAATTCTATATGTCACCTTATTTTAGTCTCCTGACAACTAATTTGCATAAAACGTTTCTATTTTGCAAAGGTAAAAACTAAACTAAAGAAAATAAATTAAAATGAGGACATAATAGATTTGCTTATAGTATCTAGATAGAGAAGCAACTATAATGTATTCAATAAAAGAAATCCATTACTTCTCTTCTATTATCAGTAGTAATAAAAATAAAACTTATTGATTACTTATTATATGCCAAAAAATACTTGACACATGATGATGACATCATTATCCTATTGAGTCCCAACAAGAATGTGTACAGTACAGTTGTTGGTATCTCCACTTAACAGGTGAGGACACTGAACACTGAGAAGCTAGAAGATTTATCCACACCATTAAACTGGTTGAGTTAGAGCTCATATTGGCAGGACACAAATTCCATTCTCGTATCCTCTTGGCTGTACTTTCTGGTTCTTCATTTTGAGTAGAGGAAATCCTACCACTCAACTGAATATTATTCTCTCTAGCAAATATCTTCTTTTCTAAAAAGTTTTGGTGTCTAGTTTTACTCCAATAAGCCCTCACTACACTAAACACCTTTTACGTTTTATTTTATCTCATCTTCTTTATTTGTTTATTTATTTAGACTAAGTCTCATTCTGTCACCTGGGCTAGAGTGTCCTGGCATTAGCCTACCTCACAGCAACTTCAAACTGTTGGACTCAAGGGGTCCTCTTGCCTTGGCCTCCCAAGTCATTGGCCTTCACAAAATCCCCAGCTATTTTTTTCTATTTTTAATAGACATAAGGTCATATTCCTGTTCAGGCTGGTCTCAAACTCCTGAGCTCAGGGGACCCTCCCTTGTTAAGGAACCCAGCCTTAACTTTTATTTTAAAATATATATTCTAGAGCAGGGAAGAGATGTTGACAACTTACAGAAAAGGATTAAAAGCAGATTAATTTAATTATAAATTACTTTTATCTTGCTCAACCAAGCTTTGCTGCTGCTGATTTCTTCTGTGTTTGAACATTTAGGAGACAGTTCAGTCTCGCTAAGAATTCTTCGGTTATGGCCTACACTCATAACTGTCACATGCTCTTCTTTTTTATTATTAAATATCTCATAACATATCCCCATTAAAAATATATCTTAGTACTCAGGGATTTCTGTGATTCTATTCACAGTTGGAATCCTATAAAAAAAGTTTTCAAGTCGGATTCTAATCCTATTATAAGGTCCAGGTGGAACAGCTGTAGTGGTGATAAGTTAAAATCATTTTAAAAAATGGAATGTTATAATGCCCTAACATAATCTATTAATGGCAAGTTATCTGGTTTTATTCCCAGCCTAAGCTACTATACTGACCAGAATCCTAAAATTCAGAATTTTATTATGTGTGTGGAACGATTGAATTTTATTTAAAATTCTGAGCATTTAAAAAGTATATTTTCTTTCCATCAACTTAGCCATATTCCTCTTGGTACCAAAAAGACCCCAAACAAACAGACAAAAAAACCCACTCTAATGCCTTTGACAGAAATTCGTTTGTTTTTAAATAACTTTGGTACATAGTGATATATTACATATGTACACACATGTACATATACATGGACATCTAACACTAACTATAGCTAGATAGATATTTTCTAAAAAATAAATTATGCAAGATACTTTATTATAGAAATCCAGGATTAGGGAAAGAGATAAATCATAAACTAGAATTTTAAAATGAAAATATTACATTTACATAATCTTCTTTGGCTTCCTACGCATATTTTGCTTATATAATAGTAATGATGGAATGTAGCCTTTTATTATAGCTATTCAAAATATGGATGAAACAGTTAAATCAAGTTTGTTTAAATGATAATTAATAGTTAAGGAGATAAAGTTAGTCTCTGAATAACTTTAATTCACTTAGGGAAAAAATATTTGATGTTAATTTATTTATTCACTCATTCATTTAAAGGCATTTCATGAGACCATGCGTGTTCCAGGAATCAGAGCAAGGTGTTTGGGTAACAGTGAACAAACAGACTCACAGACTCATTTTCAAGATAACATACACCAAATTCATTGTAAAATACTAATGGACATGTTCAATCATGCAACGTTGTAATTTATAGTGTCATTTTCTCCCTAATTCAAGTTAAACTATGCTTTTGTTTTGTTTTGATTTTTCATTTTTGAGAGGATATTTTGCTGTTAATTTATGTACTTAAATTGAAGCTAAATTACAGTTATGAAGCTTGTGACGATAATGGACTATTCTAAAGGTTTATCATGGAAGCAGGCACAGAAACCTGTAGTATGATTGTACTCCTGAAATTCTGACTCGAAACTCCTACCTCATTTCCACACCAACAGATCCACATTCTGCAAAATCCATGGAGTGTCATGATTCAGTGACATCTGTGTAAACTCCCACATCACTGGAATATGAATATAGTACTTTCTTATACCGGCCAACCATGCCCTTTTGCTTGTTTTTCTTGCAGGTTTAAGTTTCCTGCATTTGATGGAGTTATGTCAATGTTGCGAAAAGGCTGACATTTTGATTCTCTCAAAAAAATTTCATTCAGAAAATTGTCATTGATTGGGAATTCATATCTGTAGAATTAAAATGAAAAGAAAAAAAAGACAACAAAATCCCTTATACTTTATCTTGACTTCTTCCATATAGTTATTCAACCAGTAATGGGAAAGAGACAGGAAAAAGAAAATTTGCTTTCTGGTCTACTTAGCCTTGAGCCATCATGCTGTAAATGTAACTTGCAAAGACCACAGCATAAACTCACTGGCCAGATGATGCAATGGGATATGGCGCTCACTAACCTTCTCTTCTGACTTAAGAACTCACATTTTCCTGTTTTTCCTTATAGATACTCCATTTATAGTTATTGAAATTGTTCTACCTTTTGCTGGCCTTCAGAATTTCTTTACTTTATCGGTACAGGGTAAAGCTGTAAAGATTGAATATCTTTTTATTAGCAAGTCATATAAAGCTTGTTGTGCCCAAGAACACCAAGTCAATTTATAGCCTAGAGTTATTGATTTAAACTATATTTCAGATATTTTGGTTGTTCACAGTAACTGTATCATTTATTTTGCTTCTAACCATCTTGTTTTTCTTTATTATAAGCTGGATTTACATTGTCTACTTGGAGAACCTGTGTTTACTACATTTTATTATATTATGGTTTGTCTAAATATTGTACTTTTATATGACACCCTATATGCCCTGCAATAGCGTTTTTCAAACCCTTGTGCAGAGTAGCTGTACAGCAGAATCTCTTGCATGCAAAATATAGATTTCTGGGCCTTTTAAGTTACTTTTACAAAGATATTAGTAACTCTCAAGTTTATTCCTATATGATGGAAGAAGAGGAAAACGTGTTGAAAGTGTTTTGAACTTTAGTAGTGATACAGCATAAACATAAATCTTAATAACTAACTCTAAAAAACTGACAACATTTTGGAATGAAATATATTACAAAATGCTATTTTTAAAGAAGATAATATCCTTGAAATTTCATCCCCCTAAAGATTTAGGAAAAAAAAAACAAACGTAATTTGGAGTCAATACTGATTTGAATAACCATCCAGAAAATTCATGTTTGGGAATAACTGGCATATTTTGATTTGAATTGTATATGCAATAATACTACAGGTTATTATTAGTTTGGTTAAATTTGAAAATGAAGTTGTCCTTATGGAAGAGAATATCCTCATTTTCTGGAGATGCATCCATGGGGTTCTGAAACTTAGTCTATCATAGTTTCTTGTCACTTAGAATTTGTAAAATGGGAATAAAGCAAGTATCAAATGTGAAAATATTTGTATTGACAGAAAAGTCAAATTATTAAACAGAGAAAGAGAGAAAAAGTGATAACACATACCAAAAATAAAGGAAACGAAATTCTCTAGTTCTGATACTAAGCATTGATTTCATCCAGTCATGACTCACCCAGGCATATTTGGTGTCAAAATATCACATTATTTGCTTTAAATAGTTCATTAAGTAGTTCTTATACACACACAATAAAAATATCTGGCAAACTGTTATCAAATGTTGAATGTAGGCGGTGAACATATGGGAGTTTGTTTTACTTTTCTTCCTACTTTGCTGTATGTTTGAAAATTTTCACAATAAAAAGTTAAAAAACATGAATACTATTCATTATTCATTTCATTGAGGGCAGTGCCTGTGGCTCAAAGGAGTAGGGCATCGGCCCCATATACCAGAGGTGGCGGGTTCAAACCCAGCCCCTGACCAAAAACTGCAAAAAAAAATTAATGCTATTCAAAACTTCTGATCATTTACAATGCCTTTTATATGTCTATAAAAGGATGTGTTCCTTTATACATGAATTTATTTATCAAGCATTTATGGACTATTTACTATGTGTCAGGAGTTATAAATAGTGAGGGTATAGATTAATTAATGAGCCATATTCCTACCATTGAGAATTATTTGTCCAAGGATTATTTTTTTAAATTAAATCATCACTGTGTACATTAATGCAGTCATGGGGTGCAATGTGCTGGTTTCATATACAATTGTAAGTATTTTCATCAAACTGGTTAACATAGCCTTCACGGCATTTTCTTTATTGTGTTAAGACATTTATATTCTACAGTTAGTAAGTTTCACATGTACCCTAGTAAGATGCACCATAGGTGTGGTCCCACCAATTACCCTCCCTCCCCCTCCCTTCCCCTCCCTTTCCCCTTTCCCCATATTCTTCAAGAATGGAAGAAAAAGTATCCATTGTATTCAGTCCTACTATGAAACTAATTTTTGCCCAATGATTGTCCAATGATTCATAAACTTTTTTTCATATCATGCTGTATAGGAAATGGTAATATTTCTACAAATACTGGGGGTTAGAATGAATTTGGGATATCTACATGAGGCTTTGAAAAAATATTGTACTTTCTTTAAATAATGATTTTGAAAAGGAAGCAAATTCAAAACATTAGGGGACATAGTGAACGTTGAATTTGTGTAATAATTCCAAATAAAACCTATACATGAGAAACCGAAACCTGTCATACTACTAACCGAGCATTGTCTATTCTGTTTCCTTTATTTTATTAGTCCCCAAATATAGTATTGACAGTTTCCATGTAGGCTTGTAAATTGAGCAAATCTGTAACCCAGTGAGGCAATTTTACTTCAAATAATGATCTAACTTTCCGAACTCATTTTAATACCATGATAAATAACTGAACTTAGAAAGTAACTCTGCTTCTTATTTTGCACTTTCCAACTTTCAAAAATTCTTGTATGTATAGTTTTGTTTGGTCCATTGATCTGCTTGATAATTTTCTCATGCAGGAAAAAAAGGTATTTAGCATGAAGAAAAGAATACTTAACAAACACGAAAATCCAAATTTCATCTGAGCTTCATTTCACTCCTTATTTAAGAATTTAATTTTTTAAAATTTAAATTGTCATATCTGTTTTATCTCTTTCAATCTTTTATCAGAAAGTTTACATTATTTTTTGGAAAATAAATATCTTTTGAAGTTCATATATTTAATTACAAAGTACCTAGGAAGATGTGGGTTGTTGTAGCAGTAGGAAAATAACTTAAAAATAACTCTTCATCATTCTTAAAAATATTTTTAAAAGTCACATGAAAATTTGAAAACTTAATCATGAAATAAACAAAATATTACTAGAACATTATATTTTGCCCTATCACTAATTAAATTCTGAAAATTTCAGAGAATAGAAATACTTTTAGTCATACATAATGAAATGCTTTGAATATCTATAATTTTATAATGTAAATGGTTACAGCTCACTTCGATAAATTGTTTTAGTTATATGCATTTATTATATAATTTTAGATATAAACTTCTTTTATCATTATAAAGAGAAACATGGGTGCTATGAATTCCAGGTGAAGGAGATAAGAGATGCCGTCCCCAAAATCATACCATTTCAGTTGGATGCCATGATAGAAATAATCAAAGGTCCTGGTGCTCTGTTTACGGATAAGATTCAGATTGTTTTCGGTGCTAAGTTCACATGTACTTCATGTGCACCACCCTCTTGACCAGGGGTGAATGCTGATTCATTTAAACTGTGCATTTAATAAGTTTTATATTACCTTACCCTTCTGAAGACTTTCCAGATTCTTCCCCCCAATAACTTTTCCATGTGAAATTTCAATACTACAGACATAGTGTGTATCTGTTTATATACTATAACCATGTCTATTCTTTGTACTCAAGAAAAGTAAGAATTTTTTCTCTACCAATTATCAGTGATTATCATCGTGGGATGATATTTCTTCTGTTGGTTGATGTCAGTCATGGTAATTCCATTTCCTTAGGCAGAGCATGTGATGGGACCATGTTGAGTGAGCCACGGGGGGATCCTGAGAAGGGGCATGACCTGCCCATGTGACACTTCCTGCCTTTAGTTATGGTCATGTTAGGATGTGACAATAAAAACTTTAGAGATTTTGCTACCATAAGGGAAAATCTGGAGGGATTCTGGGAAGCTAATTTACCATTTCAGCATCTGAGCTCCCCCATTAACCACCTCTGGACTGACTCTTCTTCCAGATTTCTCAATATGTGAGATAATAGATGTTCTTAATTATGAAGTCATATTTACTTTATATTTTGTTACTTCAAACTGAAAACATGTTATCTGATATATGTGTTCGAACATAGTAGCACTTTAATAGGCAAGGATTTTCAGGCTAAGAGAATAGCACTGTCAAATGTACAGAGACACGAAAGTGCATGGTAGGCTCAAGATGGCTCAAATTTCCTAGTACGAATGCAAATCTAGAGAACATTCTGGTCTTACAGTCACTTAAAAGAATATGAGACTAGAGTGATGCAATGAGTCCAGATGGTGAAGGCATTCTATTCCAAATTAAACCTTTTTTTTTTTTTTTTAAAGGCAGCACCCTTCTGACTTACATTTGGAAAGAAAGCAAATGTAAGAAATACTATGGCTGAAGAGGGAGTGGTAATGTCTGAACAATACATAATGGTGGCAGTGGGAATGTACAGGTAGATTTGTATATGAAACACAGAAGGAGAATATATAGAACCTGGTGAGTGATTGGGAAAGGAGATGAATGAGTGAGAGACAGAGAGGGAACTAATGATGATTTGATAATTTAGTCTCTAGACCTGACATTTTTGGGGAAATGGTAGCAGTGACTGAGATAAAAACTAGAATGGAAAGATTGGGGATTGGGAATGAGAAGCATGTAAAATATAGAAATTTAGTTTGGGGATATTTTGGATTTCAGATATTAGTAGAACAGTCAAATGGAAATATTCAGCAGTACTTGGAAATGACCCAGGGCAATAATATATAATTCTTCTTTAGTTTTCTATTTTTATAGTGATCTCCAGTTTAGCAAAAGGGGACTACAGAATGACCCTTTCCCAAATAATTACGAGGAGATTTTATAGGAATATGTGCGTGATTTCTCTAACCAAGTCCACAAAATAAAAGATTATGGGCAGTAAAAAAATCCCAGTTAGTTCTTTCCAACCAACTCAGACTACCATTTGTATGTTAGTAGACACAGGGTAAGCTCTAATTTTAACAGCAATCAATCCTTTTCCATTATTTTCTAATTTTCTAAAATTAGAATATTTGGAGGTATAATGTATAAAATAAAGTATATATCAAATATGTATGACAAAATTATAGATGTGGATGAAAATTTACACAGTGCCTGAAATTGTCTGTCTTCACATGAAAAAGGCTATAATAAGAAACATACACAGCATAAATATGAAAATGCTTATGTCGTCTAAATAAAAGCTAAATGAGATCACCACTTTGGTTCTAGTTAAGAAGAAAAGAATTCGGGTTGTAAGCCTCTTTCTCTCCCCAAAACAAAACAAAACAAAACTACCAAACACCATCAATATTTGCAAACTGGGCATCTTACTGCCTTTCAACTCATTATTTTAAGAGGGATTTTCTACACTTTTTAAAAGAGAGTCTTTTAAATGTTTTTGGTTGTTTCGCATATGTTTTGACACTGTTTGAGGCTGACTTCAAAGGGATTCTCATGCTGAAAAATATAGGCACTTAAGCCTCAAAAGGAAAATTCCATAATAGCACTTCAGAAGAACAGAGGAGGAAGTGTTTCACATATTTGCTGGGAAAGGAAAATAGTTTGTTTCTATGTTTTTGTGGAATTGGAGAAATCATAATACCCAGTAACATTAGCCTCTTTTTTAAATCTCTATCACAAAGTTCTCGGGTTTTCCCTTTTTTTGTTTGCATCACATGTGACTGTTTTTGGCTTCCCTTTCCATGGGGCAGTAAGTCCAGCATGTGGTCTATGTGGTATTCAGCCACAGGGGTGTGCCAATATTGTTATCTATGGCTATCATTAAATGATGCACATGGTTAAAATCAGGGCGATTGGATTATCCTTGATTTTTAAAAAGAATGATTTCACTTAAGTCCTACCATGTTTCCCCCAAAATAAGACACTGTCTTATATTTATTTTTTTCTCAAGAAAACACACTAGAGCTTAATTTCAGGGGATGTCTAATTTTTATTAAGTATAATACAATAATCTACATTTATTCAAATACAGTTAGGTCATCTTCTTCTGGAACCTGGTCAGGGGGAACTGACTTTGTTGGTGGGGCTGGCGCTAGTGATGTGTGAACTCCTTGCCCCTAGCCATTTGCATGTGCACAAAGGATGCCTGTGACTGCGGTGGTTACCACACGCACACCAGTGCAAATGCAAATGGCTTGGAGAAAGGAGCTGTGGCAGATAAAAGGTATTCCAGTCTTCCTTACTGCTGCCTCCGAAATGCAGGACGTGGCATATCTACAGATACATTGCATAGCCACGCCCATCACTAGGTCTCATTATCAGGGGTAGGGCTTATATTTAACAAATGCATAGAAATCCTGCTAGGGCTTATTTTCAGGGTAGGTCTTATTTTCGGGGAAACATGGTATTTACTTTTATCAAGAAAATGCAAGTGCCATTAGCCTAGCCAAAAGTACTTTTTTTTTAAATTTATTTTTCTTACATATACATGTGTATATTAGGTTTCCACTTTTGCCTTCACAGAATTAAAATGCTAAATTTAATGAAAATAATAATATTTAACATAAGGACTGAGAACAAAAACCTCATAAAGAAAAAGAAGATAAATACATTCAGAAAAGAAATCAGACAATTGCTGCAATGAATTATTAAGCAATAATAATAGTAATAATGCAAAGAAAGTAACATTCACATTGTCAGATAGAAGTATGTCCATTATAGAATATTTTGATCAGTTAACTTCTTCTTATTTTGTTTTTTCCAAAGTCTCAAAAAAAAAACAACTAATATTTATAAATAAAAGATAATTTCAAAAAAACAGATCATACCAAATCTTATAGACAATAGAAAAAGAAATACTTCAAAATCATTCTACTTAATCTGGATAGACCTGGCTTTTGGCTTCCTAGCCAAAAGTACTTTACAAGATGGAGGGATACACTACAAATTTCATTTTATGTGAATTGAACAAACCAATATACTAAAATAAAATTACATTGTCATCACAAATTAAAAATAAATTAAATAGAAATATGGAAGAGAACCCTCTGATTTGTAGATTCCCATTTCAAGCATAAACAAAGAAGCCCCTGCACACTCATGGCATCACTCTGAAAGAAATTTTTTATTTTTTATTTTTTATTTTTTGCAGTTTTTGGCCAGGGCTGGGTTTGAACCCACCACCTCTGGCATATGGGGCCAGCGCTCTACTCCTTTGAGCCACAGGCGCCACCCCTGAATGAAATATTTTTAACTCCATACTTCATTGCTGCTTTGCAAACATTGGTAAACAAGGGGGAAGCAAAGTTTTTTTCCCCTATTTCACTTTATTATCTCCAGGCAAAAGCCAGGTAAGAAAGGCAAGAAAAGAAAGCTGGGACAAAAACTCTCACGCAAAAGCATCCATGAGTTGGAAAAGGCTGATGTGTAGAAGCCAGCTGATTTACAACTGATGGTCAGGTCAGACCCAACAGATAAATGCAAAGAAAAGTTTGATTCCAAAATTTAAGCTAAGCAAAGGTGATTTCATAAAAATTAATTTCCCTTGAAAAATGTTTGCCATTTTTTGTCATTTTTATCA
The DNA here is from genome assembly GCF_000181295.1 of Otolemur garnettii. Lineage (NCBI taxonomy): Eukaryota > Metazoa > Chordata > Mammalia > Primates > Galagidae > Otolemur > Otolemur garnettii. The sequence continues at coordinate 9,982,240 of NW_003852450.1, forward strand.
TACTAACATTTATTAAAATACATTGTTTCCATGATCAATTCTAAGAGTACTTAATATAAAGCCCATTAGACCATTTGTTTTTAATGTCATGTTTAAAATATTGTGACCATCACAAAACTTTAATTTCAATGTTATTCACAATACATTTTGCTATGTAGTGTTCAACTTTAAATAAGGATGTTCAATTATAATCTCCTGATTTTTTTTTTTTTTTTTTTTTGAGACAGAGCCTCAAGCTGTCCCCCTGGGTAGAGTGCTGTGGCATCACAACTCACAGCAACCTGCAACTCCTGGGCTCAAGCGAGTCTCCTGCCTCAGCCTCCCAGGTAGCTGAGACCACAGGCGCCCGCCATAGCACCCAGCTATTTTTTGGTTGCAGCCATCATTGTTTGGCAGGCCCGGCCTGAATTCAAACCCGCCACCTTAGGTGTATGTGGCTGGTGTCTTAGCCACTTGAGCCACAGCCGCTGAGCCAATCTCTTGATTTTTTAAAATTCAGTTGCATTTAGTATTTTTGCCAAGTTATGCAACCATCATCATAATACAATTTTAGAGTACTTTTATCATTCCAAAAAAAAAAAAAAACAAACCAAAAATCCCGCACCCATTAGCAATCCCTCCCCATTTCCTAGACCCCTTCTTTCACCCTTAAGCCGTCACTAATCTGCTCACTGTTTCTATTTATTTGCCAACTTTGGGCATTTCATACACACAGACTCCTACAATATGTAGACTTTTTAAATTGACTTCTTTTACCTAGTATGATTATTTTCAAAGTTCATTTATGTTGTGGCGGGCCTTATTACTTCATTCTTATCTCTTTTTATGGCCTAAATGTTTTATATCTCTATATAGAGAAACTCAATACACACACACATACATATATATCTGTTATATATCCATTCATTGGTTGATAGGACATTTGAGTAATTTTTACTTGTGTCTATCAGGAATAATGTTGATATGAATATCTGTATGTTTTATGTGGGCATATTTCTCATTTTTCTTATATAACTATGAGAGGAATTGTTGGGTTATGTGTAAACTTTATAATTTCTTTTCTTTTCTTTTCTTTTTTTGAAACGAGTCTCACTCTGTTGCCCAAGGCTAGACTGCCATGGCATTAGCCTGGCATTAGCCTGGCTCACAGCAACCTCAAATTCCTGGGTTTAAACAATCCTCCTGCCTCAGCCTCCCGAGTACCTGGGACCATGTATGCCCACCACAAGTTCTGGCTAATTTTTCTATTTTTAGTAGAGATGAGGTTTCACTGTTATTCAGACTGGTCTCAAATTTGTGACCACAAGCAATCTGCCCAACTCAGCCTCCCAGATTGCTAGGATTATAGGCATGAGCCACTGTGCCCAGCCTATAGTTAATGTTTTGAAGAATCGTCAAACTATTTTCCAAAAATGACTGTACTGTTTTACATTCCCACTAGCAACATATAAGGGAAATGATTTCCCATGTACTTGTCAACAGTGTCCTTGTCTGCCTTTTTGGCTCTAAGCCCTTCTGTTGGATATAAAGTGGTATTTTGCAGAGATTTGATTTGTATTTCCCTCCTGCCTAATGAAGTTAAACAACTTCTCATGTGCTTATTGTTCACGTGTATATCTTCCTTGAAGAAATGAGTATTCAAATCTTTTGCTCATTTTTACATAAGTTGTCATTTCTATTACTAAGTTGTAAGAGTTCTTCTGGATACAAATTCCTTATTAGATATGGGATTTGCAAATATTTTTCATTTTTTATGAATTGCTTTTTTTGTTTGTTTGTTTTCTTGATGGTATAGTTTGTAGAACAAAAAAATTTTTTTGATGAAGCCCAATTTATCTGTTCTTTTCTTTTGCCACTTATATTTTTGTTGTCTTATTGAGAAAACAGGTGCTGAAGCCATTGTCGCAGGTCTTTGCTCCTTTGTTTTTTCAAGAGCTATAATCTCTTGATTTTGTCCTACGATAAAAGATGAAATAAAGAAGTATTTATTTATTTATTTTTGGGACAGAGTCTCACTCTGTCACCCTGGGTAGAGAGGGATGGCTTCATCATAGCTTACCCCAACCTCAAATTCTTGGGCTGAACAATCCTCTTGCCTCACCCTTCTGAATAGCTGGGGCTACAGGTCTGTGCCACTATGCCTGCCCTTCCAGTTTTTCTATTTTTAGTAGAGACAGGGGTCTCATTCTTGCTCAGGCTGGTCTTGAACTCCTGAGCTCAAGCAATCTTCCTGCCTTTGCCGAGGAACACTGGGAACTCTGGGATTACAGGCTTGAGCCCCTGTGTCCAGCCTAAGAAGCATGTCTTTAAAAGAAAAAGAAGAGGAATAACAACAGTAAAAACAAGAATAAGAAAAGGAAGAAAGGAAAGAAATTGTAGGTCTTTTGAAAGCAAAGAACTTTTTTTTTTTTGTAAAACTATTTTGAAGATCTTTAACTGATTGTACTTTCTTTTTTACTTTTTTTGAGACGGAGCCTCAAGCTATCCCCCTGGCTAGAGTGCCATGGCATCACGCTCACAGCAACCTCTAACTCCTGGGCTCAAGCGAGTCTCCTGCCTCAGCCTCCCAAGTAGCTGGGACTACAGGCGCCCACCACAACACCCGGCCGTTTTTTTTTGGTTGCAGCTATCATTGTTTGGCGGGCCCAGGCTGGGGATTCAAACCCGCCACCTTAGGTGTATGTGGCTGGCGCCTTAGCTGCTTGAGTCACAGGCTCCGAGCCCTGATTGTACTTTCAATAGAACCACTAATTTGCTTTTGTTGTCCCGGGGGAATTTAGGGAAAAGACACAGGGCCTGGAGAGTGAGCCTTTTTCTCTCTGCTCTTGCTGCCTAATCAGGTGGGCTTACAGATTTTGCTGGCCCTTGGGGCTGGGGCTGAGGCTGAGGTGCAGATGGCAAGAGAGATAGAGCTGAAACTGGAGCTGAAGTGAGGCTTACGTTGGGCTGCCGCCAGAGCAGAGGTTGGGCTGAGTGAGTTTGGTGCTAGGGTGAGGTAAAGTGGCCATCCTACCTGAGACATAAATCTCTTTCTCCCCCTCCTGCATCCGCTTTCTAGAACTGTCCAAACAAAGCATCACCAACTAGAATGCCGAAAGGAACAGGAATGTGTTCTCTCACAGTCCTGGGGTCTAGAATTTTGAAATCTTGGTATTGTCAGCCTTGGTTCCTTCTCGGGGATCAGAGAGAGTCATCCCTGCGCTTTCTCTTAGTTTCTGGTAATTCCCTGGCATTTCTTGGTTTATGAACACATCATCATTCTACTCTCTGGCTCCTTTCCTGTATCCATGTCTCTGTGTCCAAATTTTTTCTCTCAAAAGGAGACCATTCATATTGGATTGAGGGCCCACCCTAATCTAATATGGCTTCCTTTAAACTTGCTTACATCTTCAACAAGCCTACTTCCAAATATGGGCAAATTTAAACATTCTCTGGTTGTGTGTGAATTTGGGAGGCACACGACTAAATCCAAAACACCTATTTTGAGGGACTGAGCTTAAGTTCCAGCATCTGGAAATATGACAGTTGCAGAAAGGCACTTAACCAACATGGGGACAATGCTAAGACTTTTTGTAATGACCAAACCCAATATATCTTAAGCAGTATGGAAATTGCATTGAAAATTATAATATTCCACTGAACTAAGGGAACTGAGTTGTATCTCGTTTCATTAGGGAACATTTTATGTTTCTGTTCCTGGTGCCGGTTTTCACTTTGAATACTTTAAAAATGTCTGACTTCACACTCGGAACAGAGCTACTGCGAGTGCTTTAGATGCTACAGAGTGACCTACTTTAGATTATCCAAACTTGAGGTGTGAGAAAAAAATTAAAATCAATTTTGGTAACTAAAAGGAGGAAGTAGAGGTATAGAAGATCACAGAAAGCTGTTAGTTGCACTTTCATGCTGACAGTCTGTAGGATGATCCAAAGAACCATCTGTTTATAAAGTCTGTAGATATGTTTTAACAGTCATACATGCAGGCAGGCTTAGATAATCACCGCAGAAAAAGATTCTATCACGCTGACATCATTTAGGAGTACTAACGATATTTGAAACCACAGAAGAGTAACCTAAAAAATAAAAGGTGTACATAGTTATGTCTAAAAGTACTATACCAAGTTATTTTTTTTAATTATCTTATGGGCATAATATTTGCATACTGCTTTGATGTATTATTATGTCCTATCATCTCCATCTACTTGATGTCCTATCATCTCCATCTACTTGCTTGCTTTTTATAGTTCAATTCTGTCCCCTACTAGAGCTTTTATTAGTCATTCGATAAGGCTATACTGAAATAACAACCACAAAAATCTCAATAGCCTAAAATAAAAGATTATTTTTGTATCCCCAGAGAGGTTCGTGTCAGTGGGTTATTTCCCCTCATCTGCTGTGGTCAGTAGGGTAGCCCTAAGGATGGCCCCCCAATGATCCCTGCTTCTTGTATTTATGTCCTCTTTACTTCCTAGAGTTATCTGCTATTCTTGAATATGGACTGAACTTACTGACTTACTTCTAAAGAATGAAACAAATGCAGAAATCAGAGTTTGCCATTTCCAAGATTAGATTATAAAAAGCCTGTGGTCTCTTCTTGGGAGCTCTTTCTCACTTTCTCCGGGATCACTTGTCCCGAGGCAAGCCAACTGCCTGTTATAAAGGAGCTCTGTGGAGAGACCAACAGGGCAAGGGGCCAAGGTGGGCCAACCAACACTGCAGAAGCAGGCTTGGAAGAGATGTCTCTCTCCACAGTTGAGCCTTCACAGATGACTGTGGCCAGACAACAGCCTCACAGCACTGTTATGGGAGAACCTGGGCCAGAGGCACCTAGCTAAACTCCACCTGAGTTTTTAACCCACAAAAGTTGTGAGATAATAAATGTTTGGTTTGGGGGTAATCTGACATGCAGTAATAGATAGGTAATAGTTCTGGTAGCTTGGGAATTCAAGGACACTCCATTTTGTGACACACAATAGCAACATGAGATTTCAAGTTTACGCTGGCTGTAGAAAAGAGATCATGGAGAATCCGCCCCGGAATTGGTGCACATCATTCGCACTTGCAGTCCATTGGCTAGAACTGGTCACATGGAACAAACCTAATGCAAGGGAGGCCGGGAGAAACAGAGGAGTGAGCATGATGCTTCGTGGACAGAACTGCTTCTATCACATGGTCCTTTGCTGCATCTATTGTCAGGCAATCACTCAGCAGACATTTTAAAAATTAGTGCAATGTTAAAAAACAAAACAAAACAAAACATTTTCTCACTCTTGTCCCCTCACTAAGTTAAAACCCCTAGTTCTTTCCTTTTCGCAGTGTTACATCTTAAGAAAGAAATATCCAATCTGCCTCCACTTTCTCTATCCCCACCACTGCTTAATTCTATGGGAATCTGACTTCCACCCTCAAATCTAAAGATTATAATTTTTAAACATTTATACCAACTTCTAAATTAAAAGAAATAAAAATCTGGTTTGGAGCCCTTACACTGGGCTTCTGTGGCTCTCAAAATAATATTTATACTAATCTTGTTAGAATTTGCATTCTCTCTCAATTTTGGTAAAACATTTTATTATTTTATTCAGCAATGAGAGAGTGGTGATGAAGACCGTTCCAAACGCAGCATCACATCTCCTTCTTCTCTGTTAATATTGGGTTTATGTATTTGGCATAAATATGTAGGAGGATGAAAGTTACTTCACATGACTTTAACTAGATTATATTTGAGTCATTTTACATCCCTGACTCCTTTCTGTCAAATGCTGGGATAGTCTGGAGAGATGGTAAGTCTGTAATTTAACCACATTGTATTGCAAACTATTCAATAGGAAAGTAGGGATTTTTTTTTTTTTCAAATTTCCCAGATTTTCTACTGGTGATAAGCTAGCTTCCTTATCTTAGAAACAATGGAAATAATTACACATCGATTTAATAAAAATATTGGGGGAAAAACTTGTCATAAAGATGTATGTTAAATCTATATAAACACAGTCTATTACTTGATAAGAACAGGACTTTTTTTGGTATGTACCATGTGTTTAACATGTCTGATTACAGACTACAGACTGGTTTATATTAACATTATATTAATATAGGTCTAAGGAAAAGATGTCTGATGGGATATTCTAGTTCACCTTTCACCAAAAAAGGGTTCTGATGCTACTTTTATGTATCATCTCTTTTATTTGTTCTCTTAAATTATAGGGGTTCCCAAATATTCTGCCTTTGGTCTTACCTTTCAACTCTCCCCTTAGTGATCATATCTGCTCTGACAGCTCCAAATGACACTGCTCTGGGTATAACTGCCAAACATGGCTTGCTAGTTCTGACCTCACTCCCAAGCTCAGAGCCCAATTTCTTATGCCTGCTGGCTGCCCTTCTGACATCTGCCTCCCCACACTTCCAAAACAGAATTCAAACTTGCTTGTCCTTCTCATTTTATGTTTATGCTAATGGCATGGTCCTTTTCTCGGTAACTTATGTGAGACACTCACTCATCGAACTATCCCCTCTTCCACACCTAATAGCTACCTAGGTCCTGCTAGTTCTGTCTCAGCTGTGCTCTTGTTTCTTTGTCAGCACCTTAGTTTCCCCTTCTCCTAATCTATTGCCTGTCATGGAAATAGCACTCCATAAATATTTGCTAATTCTGAATCTCTTTTCTTATGATTTACCTCCTTCCCATCCATACCACATATTGAAAAATACAGTAATCTTTACAATGCGAAGTTCAGGCATTTTTTTCTAGGGAAAAATGTTATGGTCTTTTTGGAAATAGGCTTCAAGAAAATTTATGAGAGAGAGAAGACAGAAAGGAGAAAGGGAGAGAGGAAGAGAGAGAGATTCTGCTCATCCCTCTCAGTTTCAATGAGGTGTGAACAAGAACCAAATGTCTCCATTGTCCTAATGAAAGACATGAATAGAAACTGAAGCAAGGAGAATGTAGGGGGACAGATCTTAGGAATCACATCATCTTCAATAGCCAAGTTGCCTTCCACTGGTGGGGCTTTCCCCACTTGCTCTTAGATTATTGGCTGAGTAGGCAAAGCAGCCCTGAAATGATTAAAGTGCACTTCTCATACTGAGAGAGAATAGAGCGCATCCCTTAGACAGTTGATTCAGTAGAGTTAACATCAGCAATCCAAGCAAAGCATGACCAGACACCTCCATGAAGACTAGCAGGGGCTGGAAGACAGCTTCAGTACTGAAGCTTTGATTTTACATAAGTCTATGTTAAATTTGAATACCACCTGGGATCAAAATGTGACCTTGAAGGTTGAATTAACTAGGACTCATGGGATGTGAAAATTCAATTTTATAGCTTTCCCTCCACTGCCCATTAAAGACAAGTTCAGGGGTTCTTTATCTGCCACTAAATGAAAACTTAGGCAAACTCATGATGTTTCTGATCACATCTAGGTAATGAATCTTACAGACTGCTTAATAAAGGCTCCATCTCCATTTAGTTATTATGTCCACTCCCATTTAATCTTCACTTTATTTAAAGTAAAAACTTCTCTTTTGTTCCAGATAGACACATCTATGGCAAGGAGGCATGGAACAGGGATCTGAAAGTACCTTATACTTCCATGCCTTCCTCCCCAGCTGGCTAAATAACCATGCCTTATCACTCCCATTGGGGTCAACGCAAGATCAGAGAGGCAGAGAGGTGGCCAGGCAGACAGGCAGGCAGTTCTTGCAGAATCAGTACTGACAGAGGATGATTTCATTCCTTCATTACCTGACAGGTGTTTAAAAATGGCCTTTTCTCTCCTGGGTATGTTAAGGAGGCTTTTAAAATACCTTCATTTCACTTGGGACTGTCAGATATACTTCCCATGATGCAGTGATATATTTTGCTTAATTAACCCTTGATTATTTTTCAGTGATCCACTCAAACAGCCTTTCTTACTCAGGAGTCTTATTATTCCTCCATGGAGCCCAGTAGGCATAGAGTAAAATGTTACAGTTAATCCTCCTTCTGGAGGGTTAACTCACATTTTGTCCTTGAAAATACTCATTCATCCATTACCTTGACAGTCTCCTGAAGTGCAGGCCAAACTCTGGTGCAATAGTGACTACTCTCCCCTCTTCTGTTAGGGCACCTGGCTTTCCCCCATCCCTGCCATGGAGTCCTGTTTTTCCAGGCTGGAATCCGACTGTGCCTACTGTTTCTCTCTGAATGTGGGGTAATCTCTCTGAGTAGTCCCACTGAAACTGGGAAATTGACTAAATATCTTGGTTCAAAAAGGGGAAGACATAAGAGTTCATGGATGAATTCAGTTCTAAAGAGAAAGAAACTTTAGATGTGCACGTCTCTGTTGCAAACACAAATTTTAACCTCAATACTTTTTGGAAATCTTTATTTTGTTCACTTATGTTTCCCTAGAGTGCCTGATGAATAGAGAATGCTTAATAAATATTTGTCAAATGAATGAATTGGTTAAGGTAAAGTGTACCCTCTGAACTTTATTTTCTGGGAACGGAGCCTTAATAAAGTAATTGGATAAGCCTGGTATGAGCCAATAATCTTTGCTAGAAAGCCAACTTCTAGCAAAGGGTAAAAGTACATCATTCTGTATACTTTGGCTCTAGTTTGGAGCTGGCTGCCTCTGGCCTAGGAAAAGGTGTTCTTTATCTAGGTCACTCTAGCTCACTAAGGCATTTATTAGTATTTGAAGTGACAGCCTCATAGAAATAAAGATTATTCCTTGGTTGATCACTACCTCTGTGCATACATTTCTACTGGGGACCTTGTGAAAATAGAGAGTTGTCCTTTGCTACTGGGTTACTTGATTAAAGGGGATTTCACTTTTTTTTCGTTCCCCCAAATGACTGTATATTTCCTCCCTCCATATCTATTCTCTTACTCTTTCTATTGGTATATCCTTCCCTGATTGCTTTCAAAAACTCTTTTGCCATCACCTCTAGTTTTCAGCTAAGTGCCCTTGGAACTTTCCTTTTTCTACTTCAATTGGAAATAGATTTCTCCTTTCCCTGAATCCCATAAGCTCTTCACTGCAATTCACACATAATGACTTGTATGATACTTACTACCGCATTTTTTTTTTTTTCCTTACCACATAGCTGATTAGCTTAATTACCTCTCTATTCCCCACAGTGCATTATATAGAGCCTAATATATAATAGGGTTTTAAAAAATGTTTATTGAATGCATGAATTCAGATTAGAAACTATTAGATTTTATAATACATTTCTGTTAGAGACTCTGTTGAATTAGATGACATAAATTTTACATGTATCCAAAACATTATTCCAGCCCAGATTCTTGTCTCCGTATTCTATTTATGGCCAGACCCGTTAGGGCTAATACTTAATTGTATGCACTTTACTATAGCTCTGAAGTGATTTCACGTTCATAAATAATGTTTCCTCATTCCATTATAAGCTTTGAGGAACAAGAGGTTTTATATTTTTCTGTGGTTTTAATGGGGCTTAGCACAATATTGTGCCCATTATAGTTGTTATTGAATGCACATGAATTAGTTGATTGAACATTTTGTGTAAGATTCCCAGAAAGTTGCTGTTGCTATAATCTTGACTAGACTTAATTACATTATGTAGGGATTTAAAACTCTGTAGAATATAATATGTTGAAATTTATTTGTTCAATATTACATATTCACTCTACGTTTTGTCACCTTAGGACCAAGACATCTGAGTAAATGTTGAAAAGCTTACTTGTTTAAGATAAAGTAATACATTTACACAGCTTAAAATGGCCAATTCGACTGTCCTTCAACTACTCACTGCATAGATATTAAAGAGCATGATATATTCAATTCAGAATTTCAGCATATCTGGTTTTTATTTAAATGGCAAAAAATTAGAGAACGTAAGGCAACTACAGAGGAACTTTTTTTTTTTTAAGTTTCTTTAATTTTTTTTGGAAGTTGAGAAAAACTCAAATCTGTTGGGATATTGACTTTTTACTTCTTAGATATGACTGTGGGAACTTACTAATGAAAAATGCTTGTAGTTAAAGCTGACCTCTATCAGTTACCAAACAGAAATATTTTTAATTCGGAATTTTGTTACAGTATAGCCAAGTATAATAATGCATCAACTGTAGCCGATGGAATCTCTTGTTTTGATTATAAACAATGTGAACATTTTTCAACAAGGAAAAATCTTTGTAATGATGCAAGTTATTCGATAAAACTGAATTTTTTATGAAAAAAATCATATCCATATTTCCTAAATTAGGAAAAAAATATTTTTAGATGCCATAATAGTTTATTATGCATCTGAATTAACTTTTAGCTTGACAGAAATTGAAAATCACTTAACAAATAAATCTATGTTTATGTCTTCAGTGCACCATTATTTGATTTTTCAAGTAGTATGAATTTATAGAAAGAGTCTGGAGATGGGTAGATGAGAGATAGATGTAGAGATGAATAAGCTGGAATAAAACCCATAAGTAAAACAGCATTTTGTTACCTGAAATTTTAACACCATTCAGCTAGAGATCGTTTTATAGAAAGACCTGGGTGTTATCATGTGAATGACTGCAAATCTGTCACCATGAACAAAGGTACAAATTCTGCACACAGAACAGAGAGTAGAAAAAACAAAATAAAAACATGTTAACATCAGTCTCCTTATCTGAATGAGAATCATATAGCAGACTTAGGGTTGTCTTGAAGAATAGTTAATGGACATAAAATCCTTAATACTTGGCATATAGCAGAAGTATGGCAAGTCTCAATCTTTATTTCTGTGAATAAGTCCTATTTCTATTCTATCAGTCTTACATTTAGAAATGAATTTAGATTTACAATCGTTCTCATATAAAGTAGTTATACACACTTTATAGATATAGGATCTGGTATTTCATGAAAATCCAGTGAGATTTTTCTTTCTCTTTCTTTTTTTGAGACAGAGTCTCACTATGTCACCCTCAGTAGAGTGCTATGGCATCATAGCTCACAGCAACCTCAATCTTGTGCTTAAGAGACTCTCTTGCCTCAGCCTCCAAAGTAGCTGGGACTACAGGTGCCCACCATAATACCCAGCTATTTTGTTGTTGTTGTTGTTGTTGTTGCAGTTGTCATTGCTGTTCAGCAGACCCAGGCTGGATTTGAATCCCATAGTATATGTAGCCAGTGCCCTACCCACTGAGCCAGTGAGATTTTTCAGAGATTTTGTGACTATTCTTGAGTTTTTTTGCCATAGTTTTTCCTTTTTTTCAGATGGGGATTTAGTGATTTGCTTAGGCCCTGAGCTACATAGTGGCATATCTAGAGGTAAAATCTTGATTTTTTTTGATTTGTTATTTTTTGATTATTTCCACTATAATGTTTGGCTACTTTTGATAACTACTACTCTTTATCATTGAACTGTTATATTTACTCTAGAGAATTTCTTGAAAATAAGTAAACATTCTTATTTAAATGATAAAATTATAGTTGAATTGTTTCTGAATTCACTCATTATAGAATAATAATATTTAGTAAATGTTATTTCACATAAGAAAGAAGCAAAACATCCTAGCTGTCATATCACTGACCTGTATTTTGATTTAGAGTACATTACTTCAGCTTTTGCCTGACCCAGACAAAAATTGGAAATAGTGCAATTTTATCTGGTATTTACATCACTAGCTTAGGCTAATATTGAACAAGTTAATATTTTAGATTTTCACATAGGCTTTTTGGGGAAGAGAGTTTTATGAACCTTTTTTTCCTATATAAAAATGATAATAATTGTTTTATAAGAATTTTCTGCATTTTGGAAAATATTTTTGCAGATATCATCAAACTAAAGGAAGAGAGAAACCATTTATTGAAATTATTGCAAGAGTTAAATATGGTCAAGTTTGCAAGAATCAGATAAAGGTTTCCATCCATCTGGATTCCATCTATTCTTCCTTCCAAAATATCACTAATATTTCAGTCTTTTGATCTCTGCTATTTAGGCTATGGAAGTTGGGGTGGGAGTGGGATCACAGGGGAAAGGCAGAATGAAGGAAAGTGATGAATAAGGGGTTTATTTAATTTTAGCATTTAAGCATCCAGGGCAGTGTTTTATGTAAGCCAGTTTTGCAGACTTATTTATATTAGAAAGCTTATGTAGCTCTAGAGTCATTTCTATTAGGAAGTTCTTAAAATAGAAATTGTGAAAAAGAAATACACCCAAAGAGCAGGAAGTATTTTACATTTGCTTCAGAAGACCCTAGTTCTTTGGAGGATTTACTGAAATCTTCAAACACTATTTTTATTTGAATTTCCTGGAACCACAAATGTATGTTGTCAGAAGTTTTTGGTTCTTTTTTAAGAAACACAAAACTTTTGGAAATTAGAATTTCTTTTGTTCTCCTACTATCTTTCTAAAAAAAAAATGCCAGAAAGAGGCCAGAGCAATTAGACAAGAGAAAAAGGTACAGGGCATTCATATTGGAAAGAAAGAAGTCAAATTAGCCTTTTTCACAGAAGCATAGATTTATACCTAGAAAAAACTAACAACTTTACCAAAACCCAGCTGTTTGAATAACTGGTAAACACACTCACAGGACACAAAATCAACATATGAAAATCAGCAGCATGTATATGTGCCAGTAGTGAATGATCAAGTTGACTGATTCTTCTTAAAAAAGAACTCAAGAAAGTAATCCCACTTGCAATAGCTACAAAAAATATGAAATACCTAGAAACGATCTAAGCAAAGAAGTGAAAGATCTGTGCAAGAAAAACTATAAAACTATGGAAAGAAATATAAGAGAATATTATTTATCCACAAAAAGAAGGAAATTCTGTTACTTGCAGCAACATGGGTAGAGGTGAAAGCTGTTGTGTTAATTAAAGGAAGCCAAGCACAGAAGGCAGGCATTGCACGTTCTCAGTCATATTTGAAGGCTAAACAAAGTGTATCTCATGAAGATGGGGAGTAGATTGGTGGTTACCAAAGTCTGGACAGGGGAAGAAGAAGAAGGAAATGAAGGGAGAAAAAGAATATAAATATATTAATTACCACTGAAGTATGTACTAAAAATGATAAAGATGATAAATGTATACATGTATATGTATATATATGTGTGTATATGTATATTTTTTTCCTCTCTCTCTGTATAATATGTATACATGTAATATATCTGTATATGTATATATGTAACATATAGAGAGAGCATCTATACATATTATCATATATATTATGTTTATATATCTAAAATCTCAAGCCTATTAAATTGCAGAGCCAATATAAATATATATAGAGAGAACATATATACAATTTTCATTATATATATTTACCCCTCAATAAAACATACAATTTAAAACTTACCAAAATTATTTGCTTTAAAGTGGGTATTCAGAGAGTATTTGGTGAGTGTCAGTAAAGGAGGAAAAATATAATAGGTGAGTGACAGTTAATTTGATTTACTGGTCTTTAAAGAAGCCGTATTTAATTTTGTGATCAAGTCTAAGATATCAGAGGCTTTTAAGCAATCAATTATCTTTTGTTGTTTTACATTCACTCATCTGACTTAGAATTGGGTAGGTATGGCTCAGCGCCTATGGCTCAAGTGGCTAAGGTGCGAGCCACATACACCTAAGGTGGCAGGTTCGAATCCAGCCCGGCCCACCAAACAACAATGATGGCTGCAACCAAAAAATAGCCAGGTGTTGTGGCGAATGCCTGTGGTCCCAGCTTCTTGGGAGGTGGAGGCAGGAGACTCGCTTGTGCCCAGGAGTTTAAGCTTGCTGTGAGCTGTGATGCCATAGCACTCTACTCAGAGGAACAGCTTGAGGTTCTGTCTCAAAAAAAAAAAAAAAGAGAATTGGGTAGGTCGAAAAAAATCTCCATTTACTACACTTTAATCTTAAAACATAAAGAAAAGACCTAAATCAGGCAAGAAGAGATAAATCTCTCTTGTGTAGGTGGCACTGAATCTTCTGAAAAAAGAACAAACCATTAATTCACAGTGAACCACTTGTGAGCCAGTCATAGGGAGCAATGGTCAAATAAAGTTGGAAGAATCTCCTGCCCAGGCTTTTGCAGATGCTTGAAGTTTCTGTAATACAGAGAAAAAAAATTTAACTTCACAAACTCAGACAAAGTTATAAGGTTAATGCCTCAAGAAGAGGGAATATATTATAATGATTTGGGTTTAGGAAGGATTCAGAAACTCTGACCAGGTTGTGTTGTTAATCAAATAGCAGATATGTACTTACCACCTACTATGTGTTATGTACTTACCACCTACTTGGTGAGACATGGGGATGCTGAAGCTCAAGGGTCATGTGCGCCTAATCTGATATCTTACTAGACTTCTCCAACTTGAACTGATAATTCCCTTCCATAACCCTAAAGAATGTTGCTTTTCTTCTTGCATAGTTTCTCTATTGAATTATATGCTGCATTCAAGAACTGACAGTAGCTAGGTCTTACTCTGGTTAACACCAGAGTATAAAAGAATCTTGGCATGAAATTGGCATCCAATTCATATTTATTGAATAAATTGATAAGACTGAATGAGATATCAATGCTACCCTGTGGTACTTGACACGTAGAACAAGAAATAAGACAGGAATACTGAACAGATTTACTGAGGGATTAAATAATTGCTTTAAGTTTATTACGTAGAGTGGTGAGTAAGGGAGAAGACAAGGAAAAAATGAGATCAAGAATCTTCCAAAAGACTTTGCCTTGTTACTCCCAACTTTACTATGCCAAACCTGTGCTCAGATTTGAAAACAACTAAATATCCATTACATTGCCTTCATATGTCCTGTAGCAATTATAATATGTCACTTATTTATTTAAGTCAGCTTAAATTTAACTGATTCGGTGAACCCCAAAGTAATGGTATGTGTCTTTACCCTCATTTGTCTGTAGGTACATTCTGCCTCTCGGTTTGAAAGTAGAAGTGATTAGAAATTCCTAATTCTTCTAGAAAACATGATTGTTGACTTGAATTTTAACAGACACCATGAATCAAAGATCAACAAGTCTGTTCAATACTGGCTCTCCAATTTAATAGGCTTGAGGTTTTCGATACATAATTACTCTCTCTGAACCTCAATTATCTTACCTATGAACTGGAGGTAATAATACCTACCCTGTACTTTCGGGATGTTGTATGTAAAATATGTTGTGTAATATGAGTGACTATATCAATGTGTGGAACTCTAGTTGTTACCATGCTCATGATCACTCTGGTTGGTAATCATGGCGACAGAACTGTACAGGAACCTGTTACCTCAGTAACAGCTCTAGATATTCCCATCTGTGTAGCAACATCGGTAAATCCTTAAACTCATCAAACAAAGTATACACTGATGATCTCTCAAGAATTGCTAGGACATTAATTTGCTCCCCTGGAAACATCTGGATTCTCTAAAATTAGATTCCTGATGAAAGATACCTGAAGTGTTGCCAGATTCCTGTGTAGATAATTTTATTCACTTCAACAAACATGAGTTAAATGCCTGTTATGGGCCAGAAATTGTTTGAGGCAATAGAGACTTAACGATAGGTAGGTGATCAGGGCTTCTACCTTCAAGGCTCTCATAGTTTATGGGCAGAGACAAACACATAATTAGGTGTCCACAAAATATAAAATGGAGTAATTTGTGATTATGTGTATTACATAAATTATAGCGGTACCACAGAGACCATCCTGATGGAAGAGATGTCCGAGTTGAACATGAAGAAAAAGTAAAGTTGGCTCGGCGCCTGTGGCTCAAGCGGCTAAGGCGTCAGCCACATACACCTAAGGTGGCGGGTTCGAATCCAGCCCTCCAAACAACAATGAAGGCTGCAACCAAAAAATAACTGGGCATTGTGGCGGGTGCATATGGTCCCAGCTACTTGGGAGGCTGAGGCAGGAGACTCGCTTGAGTCCAGGAAGTTGGAGGTTGCAGTGAACTGTGATGCCACGGCACAACTTGAGGCTCTGTCAAAAAAAAAAAAAAAAGAAAGAAAGAAAGAAAGAAAAAGTAAAGTTAAACAAGCAAAGAGGGTACAAAGTGGGGGTAATTCCAAGCAAAAGGAACAACATGAGCAAAGGAACTGAAACTAGGAAAAAAATATGCAGCTGTGTAATGTTGCTTAAGCAGAAACTGAAATGAAAGATGCAGATGGAGGCATGGCTGGAGAAGATTGGAGAAGAACAGAAGAACCAGCCCATGGAAGCCTTGTGGTGTTCTTCTCTCTGTGCTAAATAGAAACTACAGAAAGGGATGAAAGAGGGAAGTAACACTGTGAGACAGGTATTTTAAATCCAGTGCTCTGGGTATGGTATTGATTCAAAGACAAGAATGGAAGCAGGGACGTTGGTCTGGGGAGTAGTATAGTAATTCAGAGAGAAGAACCAAGGAAACAGGAAATAGTAATGAAGATAGACAGCAATAGTTGTGAGAAATACACACACACACATGCACACACACATGACTTAACAGGTGCTTTAATGTGGCCTTGAGAAATGGAAAGATGTCAAAACAAGTCACCCAGGCACAATACTGGTGTAATATATATGAATCTCAATCTGTGAAAGAAAAAGTACTGAGACCCTATTACTTTCTATAAACTACCTAAGTTCTTGCTCCAGTACAAATTCCACTAGAGTGTTGAGGAAGTAAGTGCTTCTACTCTGAAATTCTAATCCTTATTGACATTTGTTCAGTCAGGGCTGTGCTAAGATGTTGAGGCCTTTCTTGATGCCAAATTGTTCAGGATGGCCTGTTTGGTCTTCAGTCATGAGTTCACACTGGGAGCTGCTGAGACTTCTGTCATTCATTGTGGCCTAAATGGCCTTTGTAAGTCCTTCAGTTCTCTCTGCGGCCTTAGGGCCACACATAGTTCATTAGCAAAATTCTGGGGCGGGGCTTACGTTATCTGCCTCGAAATGCGAAGCTTACTTTCCTAGGAAATGGAGGGGAGGAACCACCAATCTGTCCTCATTGCCTTGTTTCATTCTGAGGGAAGATAATTCTCTGAGGAAAATATTTTTCTTTTCAGATCTCTCTGCCTTTGCATGCTTACATCTGTCTCAACTTTACTTTCACTCCCTGGAGTTTAGTTTTGTTATAGGAAAGTCATCAAGATAATTCCTTCATTGATCTATTTATATTTTAACTTGAGTATATTTGCTTTTATTTGTTTTTATTGTCTGCTCCATCCTCCCCCATGAAATGGGTCTTTCTCTCCCTTCCATTTTATCTCAGTATCCAGCACCCATGATACTCTGGCACATAGTAGGAATACACATACATGAAATTGTTTTTATTAACTAAATGAATAGAAGGGTAAGTTATAAGCTATGTGACTCTTTGAACATATTTTAGGGGTAAAAGATACTACCATTTTATTATCTCAGCAGTTTCAAATATTGAAAGAGTAAATGAGAGAATTTACTAAAATTGAATACAGCCATGGCTGCTTACTTTTTTTTTCAGTTCTTGCTATATTCCTCCCCTAAAGGTTGAAAATAGAGCTGATTGGCTCGGTGCCTGTAGCTCAGGGGCTATGGCGCCAGCCACAGACACTGAAGCTGGCGAGTTCAAATCCAGCCTGGGCCTGCCAAACAACAATGACAATTACAACCAAAAAATAGCTGGGCATTGTGGCCGGCACCTGTAGTTCCAGCTTCTTGGGAGGCTGAGGCAAGAGAATTGCTTAAGCCCAAGAGTTGGACTTTGCTGTGAGCTGTGATGTCACTGAACTGACTCTGTCTCAAAAAAAAAAAAA
>NW_003852450.1:9999968-10006116 GCF_000181295.1 Otolemur garnettii
CAAAAAAAAAAAAAGAAAAGAAAAGAAAAGAAAGAAAGAAAAAGAAAATAAAACTGATTACACACTAAAATAGGAGGAAGAGAATGGAAAGAAAAAGACTCAGGGAGAAAAAAATTAATTAAAATAATCCATTGAAATAAGTTATTTAAAATCATAATCTAATACCAATCAAAATACACATACTACTCATGATCTAAACAGAGTACTTTCATTAGAATACTATATAATGTTGATTGAAATGACACATAAGAGATGGAAATAGGGAATCTGTAAAGACAGATTCTCTTAAAGAATTGCAGATTTACTCATGCGTAATCAGAATATATCGAGAAAAGAAATGTCTTTATTTTACGTATGACCAGTAAGATCCGACTTCAAGACTCTAGGACCCATACTTCTTGCTGGAATCTCTTTTTCTTTTCTATTTTCTCCTTGCTTTCCCCCCTTCGCTGCCTCCCTCCCTCCCTTTCTCTCTCCCCTCTCTTACTCCTTCATTCCCTGCATCCTTCCCTCCCTCCCATCTTTCCTCCCATCAGGGGAAGAACCACAAACCTGGGGCAAAGTTGTTTAAACCTGGTAGTGAAGTTTGTTCAAATAGAAAACATGAGGTACAAAACAAACAAAAATAAAACACCAAACAAAAGACAAAAAAGGTAAATTAACACAACCTTCAGGCCCTAGGTGTAGTAGAGGAGAATTAGGAGTGCACAGGTTTAAATCTGGATCACAGCTCTCTCTCTCTCTAGGCTGGGTCTACTCTAGATGAACAGGCACAAGAGGACTTACCTCTGCCCTTGGCATTTCTCCACGGGTGTGATGTTACTTTCTCTTACTGTCTTTGATGTTGCTTGGCTGTTGCATGAAGGCATATTCTCCATCCATATTAACAGTGGCTTAAAATCATTAATATGTTTGAGAGAGAGAGAGCAAGGAGGATGAAGAAATTGAATAATTTAGCCTGTCTTGCAATGCTATTACTTTCCCAAAACTCCTATTTCACATTTGAGAATCTAATTTTCTTTTTCTTTTTATTACGTTTGCTTTCAGATTCAGTAGGCTGCTGGACCCCAACTTGGGTCAATAGATGCAGATAAAATATATTTTCAAAATGTTTTCATGTTATACCAATATTATAATAAGATTCTGAAAACTTTCATTCATTTATAAATGAGTATTCAACAACTGAATACAAATAACATGCCATGGGTTTTATGTGCATTTTTCTCAGACTACCAAATACATGCTATAGAATTTATGTCTCTTTTTTCATGTAAGAGGATATTATTGGTTTATAGAGGTAGAAATGGATGCTTTAAATAATGAGCCCCAAATTATATTCTCCTTAAATTGCTGCATTGAGATTTAGACCCATGTGAGTCTTGCTCAAACATATACTGAATTTTTGCAGTACATTGTGCCATTCACAGCCATTTTTGTCCCAGCTCCATGAGAAATTTCTTAGGCACTTCCAACCATGTGTGTAACACTCAAAACAACATATATTCAGGGCAAAGAAACTTAGGTTCAAATTCTGCCATTTTGCACTTTTCTGTCAGTAGTGTGGTAATAAAAAAATAGCAAATGAGCTCATAGACCTATTTTGTTTTTTGCTAACTGTGTAAAGCTGAGTAAACTCTTTTTACTTCCAAGTCTCCCAAGTTCTCACTTTTCCCCAAAAGATGTTAACAAGAGGATGGCTGTGAGGAATGAGCATGATGACGTATTATAACTGGTCTAGGACAAACTGTGGCACAAAACAAGCACCCAATAAATGTAGTCACCTCATCTGTCACAGCTAGTTCTGGTAATTTGTAAAGCATGCATGATGCACTCATGTTTATGCTGTGTGATAAACATATGGGTTTTAGTACCAATGCAATGATGCAACTAAAATGAAAGTAGAAGAGATAAATGTCCAGACAAAGAAGTTTCCTTATTTTTTTCTCTATTAGCTAAGGAGCTGGTTCATCATTTCTAAGTTGCAGAAGTGAAATAATGATCATTTCTTCTTAAAACCATTTCTTGGATTCTTGACCTCCTCTTAAATTGTTTTTACTGAACACATAAAAATTGTACATGTTTATGGGGTATAGTGTGACGCTTGATATATCTGTGAAGTACATAATGACAAATCAAGGTAGTTAACTTATCTATCACCTCAAATATCTATCATTTATTTGTATTGGGAACATTCCTAATTCTCTCTTCTAACTATTTGAAAACGTATAATAAATTGTTGTTAACTATATCCACCTTACAGTAGTATAAAACACTAGAGTTTAGTCTTCCTACTTCACTATCATTTCCTATCCATGAATCCACCTCTCACTGGGTTCTCTCCTCTTTACCTTTCCAGGCTCAAGTAAAAGCCATTCTACACTCTACTTTTATGAGATCAACATTCTTTATCTCCCACAAATGAGCGGGAACACATGGCATTTATTTCCCTGCGCCTGGCTTATTTCACTTAACATAATGTCCTCCAGGCTCATCCATGTTGCCTCAATTGACAAGATTTCATATTTTTAGTGGCCGAATAATATTCCATTGCATACATATATCACACTTTCTTTATCCATTCATATGGAAATGGACATTTAGGTTGATTCCATATCTTGGTTATTGTGAATAGTGTTGCAATAAACATGGGGGTACGCATACAAGTATCTCTTTGACATACTGATTTATTTTCCTTTGAATACATACCCAGTAATGAGATTGCTGGATCACACAGTAGTTCAATTTTTACTTTTTTGAGAAATCTCCGTGCTGTTTTTTCTATGACTATATTAATTTACATTCCCATCAACAGTGTATAGAGTTGTCTTTTCTCTGCATCCTTGCAGGTATTTGTTATTTGTTGCATTTTTGATAACAACTATTCTAATTGGGATAAGATATCTCATTGTGGTTTAGATTCACATTTCCTGATGATTAGTGATTTTGAGAATTTTTTCATATACTTATTGACCATTTATAACTATATATTTTGGAGAATTGTCTCTTTAGATCATTTGCCCATTTTTAAATTGAATTTAGTGTTTGGTTTTTGCTATTGAGTTGTTTCTTATAACATTTTAATAACAGTAATTCATAGTTTGCTCCATTAGCTGAGAGCCCTGAAAAGATGGTAGAGGGTTGAATCTGAAGCCACCTTCTGAGTTAAGCAACTGTCCTCACAGCCCAGGGCACTGAGCCAGGAGCGTGAGCCAAGCACGCAACACTCCATCTGCTGTACTAACCAAAGGTAAATGACCCTCAAACCCCAAGGGAGCCATTCAGATTCAGGAAGGAGACCTCACCTTTTATAGGACAGTAAGTCTTGGGAGAAGCTTTGCTTAAGTGGTTGAAGAAGGAGAAAAAATATCTGAGATCTAGTTAACAAAATGTATTGAGGTCATTTCCACCATACATTGATGGAGCTCAGAAACAGAAAGTGTCAGGAGGGCTATAATTAGGAGGCAGAGTTAAAAATTTAACAGCACTCTGGATTTCAACTACACCTATCATCATTTTTAACAGCCCTTTCTTCCCCTTTGCACTTTGTGGGGCCTCTAGTCTTCCCTTTTCCTCTTCAGTATTTGAAAGAAATATGTGAAGAAAATATTTAAAGGAAAGGCAAGTGATATTCTGAAATGATGTTTGGGGGAACCAGGAAGTTCCTGGGAAATAGCTTCAGGTCTGTCTCTGTCTTTCTTTCTTTTTTTTCTTTTTTTTAAGACAGATTCTCACTTTATTGCCCCTGGTAGAGTGCTGTAGCATCATAGCTCACAGCAACCTCCAACTCCTGGGTTTAGGTGATTCTCTTGCCTCAGCCTCCCAAGTAGCTGGGACTACAGGTGCCCACCACAACACCCAGCTATTTTTTTCTTGCAGTTTGGCTGGGGCTGGGTTTGAACCTGCCACCCTTGGTATATGGGGCCGGTGCCCTACCCACTGAGCCACAGGCACCACCCTCTGTCTTTCTTTTGACTATAATTCATTTTGATCTCTCTATACAGAGCGTGGTGTCCTCTGGCCCATGTGTGTATGGTCCTCAGTGAATGCACTGAGATTCTTATATGCATTTGCAAACGGAAAGTAGTCTTGGTATAACCTTCACCTAGAAAGGATAGTCTGCAGAAATTATCTCTAAAAATTTTATGCTCAAATTATTCCTGCCATTTCTTGAAAAGTATACTTTTTTGAGCAGTTTTATATTCACTTCAAAACTAAGCAGAAAGTCTAGAGAGCTCTTATATGCCCCTTGCCCCACCCTCCTTACATAGCCTTCCCTACTATCAACATCCCACACCAGAGTGGTGCATTTCTTACAGTCAGTGAAGCTAATTTGACACATCATTATCATCAAAAGTCCACAGTACACAAAATAAGATCAAACATACTTTCTTACTTTACCTCCTCTCGGAATCATTGGCTTTGTGAAAAACCAAGAGTACACTACAGTGGGCAATATTTTCCAAATATGTGTGTTTGACAACATAGGCGTTCTAGCATGCACATGTCTATGAACACTCTTCTAGAAGAATCAATTTATGGTTAGTGGATCTAACCATAAATTATGATCACAAATATTTTCTTTATTCTTGAATAATTGAAGCTGCTATATATGTTCATTCCTCCTAGTGTTAATGATTTGCAAATAATCTAAATTATTGTCTACTGTGAAAAGACTGCAAAAAGAGGAGGTTTTGCTCAGTAAAGATAGGCTATCTAAAAACAGCCTTGCTAAAGACAGGTTAATGCTTTAAATGACACAATTGAACAAGACATAATTAGGGCTATTTCCTTTCTCTCATTTTAGAAACACCATGAGACATTGGCACAGAGGTAAAAGGGGGTGATTTAATCACTTTTATGTGGAATTTTTCTATCCAATTTGGTCATTAAGTTAGTTGTCCTTACATAAAATGGTAGCATGAAATAGACAAATCAAATTTTGTTATAGGCTGTAAACCCAGTTTGTGAAATAATTGTTTCATGACCAAAGAATTGTTTGCAATAATTAAATTATTATTACTGAAGTTCTTATTTCTTCTTTGAAGAGGTTTGTTTATAGATAATGAGAAGATAACGTTAATTTTAAAATGAGTTTTTGGATAAAAGTCAGGAGTTATAAGTTTTCCCATGCCCAGATGAATGGTTTATAATTGTCTCCTTCTGGATTTCCTAGAGAAACTGAACCAGTAAGAGAAATAAATATATTTCCAAAGGCCTGAAATTCCAAATCCAAAGGCCTGAAAACTCAAAATCAATGGTATAAATTTCAGTTCAAGTTCAAGTTTAAGAGCAGGAAAAGATCAATGTCTCCATTTGAAGATCATCAGACAGAGTGGGAAAATGTTCTCAGTCTTTTGTTCCATTCAGGACTTCAACAGATTAGATGAGGAACCATGGAGGTGAGAGCAATCTGCTTTACTCAGTTTACCAATTCAAATGTAAATCTATTCAGAAACAGCCTGGGCATGTTAACCTACACTGGCACATCATATGTCATAGTATACAAAATAAGATCAAACACATTTTCTTACTTTACCTCCTTTCAGAATCATTGGCTTTGTGAAAGACCTACAGTGGGCAATATTTTCCAAATATGTGTGTTTGACAACACAGGAGAACCAGTCAATTTGACTCATATATTTAATAATAACAATAACGGTATCTTTTCAATTTAGTTCTATTTGGTATAAATTTATGAGCACTGCAATTCACTGTCCGAGATCGTTGAGAGGGTCAGTCAACACCCGGTCTTTTTGAGAAGCTAAGAAATTAATGGAGAACACACATGTGGTTAATATAGTATTAGCATAAACATAAGACTAGGTATGATCAGAAGAGTGAGTGATTGGTTTAGAATGTGAAGACTGGAAAATAATTAAAGAGAATATGCCACTTGAATTGGCCATTAATTGTGAGTGGAGGTTACAGAAGATTTTTAAACAATGGAAGGATGAGGAAACTGTTGCTACCCAGCCAGGTTCATCTGCGCACTGCCCAAGAAGAAGCCAATCTCCAGAGATAGCAGTTTCACAGAAGAAAAAGTTTATTCTACATAGTGCTAAGCAGGGAGATGGGAGGGATTTCTCAAATTTGCCTCCCCAAGAACTAGGGAGACAGGTTTTTTGTTTGTTTGTTTGTTTGTTTGTTT
>NW_003852450.1:10006136-10016320 GCF_000181295.1 Otolemur garnettii
CAAAAAAAAAAAAAGAAAAGAAAAGAAAAGAAAGAAAGAAAAAGAAAATAAAACTGATTACACACTAAAATAGGAGGAAGAGAATGGAAAGAAAAAGACTCAGGGAGAAAAAAATTAATTAAAATAATCCATTGAAATAAGTTATTTAAAATCATAATCTAATACCAATCAAAATACACATACTACTCATGATCTAAACAGAGTACTTTCATTAGAATACTATATAATGTTGATTGAAATGACACATAAGAGATGGAAATAGGGAATCTGTAAAGACAGATTCTCTTAAAGAATTGCAGATTTACTCATGCGTAATCAGAATATATCGAGAAAAGAAATGTCTTTATTTTACGTATGACCAGTAAGATCCGACTTCAAGACTCTAGGACCCATACTTCTTGCTGGAATCTCTTTTTCTTTTCTATTTTCTCCTTGCTTTCCCCCCTTCGCTGCCTCCCTCCCTCCCTTTCTCTCTCCCCTCTCTTACTCCTTCATTCCCTGCATCCTTCCCTCCCTCCCATCTTTCCTCCCATCAGGGGAAGAACCACAAACCTGGGGCAAAGTTGTTTAAACCTGGTAGTGAAGTTTGTTCAAATAGAAAACATGAGGTACAAAACAAACAAAAATAAAACACCAAACAAAAGACAAAAAAGGTAAATTAACACAACCTTCAGGCCCTAGGTGTAGTAGAGGAGAATTAGGAGTGCACAGGTTTAAATCTGGATCACAGCTCTCTCTCTCTCTAGGCTGGGTCTACTCTAGATGAACAGGCACAAGAGGACTTACCTCTGCCCTTGGCATTTCTCCACGGGTGTGATGTTACTTTCTCTTACTGTCTTTGATGTTGCTTGGCTGTTGCATGAAGGCATATTCTCCATCCATATTAACAGTGGCTTAAAATCATTAATATGTTTGAGAGAGAGAGAGCAAGGAGGATGAAGAAATTGAATAATTTAGCCTGTCTTGCAATGCTATTACTTTCCCAAAACTCCTATTTCACATTTGAGAATCTAATTTTCTTTTTCTTTTTATTACGTTTGCTTTCAGATTCAGTAGGCTGCTGGACCCCAACTTGGGTCAATAGATGCAGATAAAATATATTTTCAAAATGTTTTCATGTTATACCAATATTATAATAAGATTCTGAAAACTTTCATTCATTTATAAATGAGTATTCAACAACTGAATACAAATAACATGCCATGGGTTTTATGTGCATTTTTCTCAGACTACCAAATACATGCTATAGAATTTATGTCTCTTTTTTCATGTAAGAGGATATTATTGGTTTATAGAGGTAGAAATGGATGCTTTAAATAATGAGCCCCAAATTATATTCTCCTTAAATTGCTGCATTGAGATTTAGACCCATGTGAGTCTTGCTCAAACATATACTGAATTTTTGCAGTACATTGTGCCATTCACAGCCATTTTTGTCCCAGCTCCATGAGAAATTTCTTAGGCACTTCCAACCATGTGTGTAACACTCAAAACAACATATATTCAGGGCAAAGAAACTTAGGTTCAAATTCTGCCATTTTGCACTTTTCTGTCAGTAGTGTGGTAATAAAAAAATAGCAAATGAGCTCATAGACCTATTTTGTTTTTTGCTAACTGTGTAAAGCTGAGTAAACTCTTTTTACTTCCAAGTCTCCCAAGTTCTCACTTTTCCCCAAAAGATGTTAACAAGAGGATGGCTGTGAGGAATGAGCATGATGACGTATTATAACTGGTCTAGGACAAACTGTGGCACAAAACAAGCACCCAATAAATGTAGTCACCTCATCTGTCACAGCTAGTTCTGGTAATTTGTAAAGCATGCATGATGCACTCATGTTTATGCTGTGTGATAAACATATGGGTTTTAGTACCAATGCAATGATGCAACTAAAATGAAAGTAGAAGAGATAAATGTCCAGACAAAGAAGTTTCCTTATTTTTTTCTCTATTAGCTAAGGAGCTGGTTCATCATTTCTAAGTTGCAGAAGTGAAATAATGATCATTTCTTCTTAAAACCATTTCTTGGATTCTTGACCTCCTCTTAAATTGTTTTTACTGAACACATAAAAATTGTACATGTTTATGGGGTATAGTGTGACGCTTGATATATCTGTGAAGTACATAATGACAAATCAAGGTAGTTAACTTATCTATCACCTCAAATATCTATCATTTATTTGTATTGGGAACATTCCTAATTCTCTCTTCTAACTATTTGAAAACGTATAATAAATTGTTGTTAACTATATCCACCTTACAGTAGTATAAAACACTAGAGTTTAGTCTTCCTACTTCACTATCATTTCCTATCCATGAATCCACCTCTCACTGGGTTCTCTCCTCTTTACCTTTCCAGGCTCAAGTAAAAGCCATTCTACACTCTACTTTTATGAGATCAACATTCTTTATCTCCCACAAATGAGCGGGAACACATGGCATTTATTTCCCTGCGCCTGGCTTATTTCACTTAACATAATGTCCTCCAGGCTCATCCATGTTGCCTCAATTGACAAGATTTCATATTTTTAGTGGCCGAATAATATTCCATTGCATACATATATCACACTTTCTTTATCCATTCATATGGAAATGGACATTTAGGTTGATTCCATATCTTGGTTATTGTGAATAGTGTTGCAATAAACATGGGGGTACGCATACAAGTATCTCTTTGACATACTGATTTATTTTCCTTTGAATACATACCCAGTAATGAGATTGCTGGATCACACAGTAGTTCAATTTTTACTTTTTTGAGAAATCTCCGTGCTGTTTTTTCTATGACTATATTAATTTACATTCCCATCAACAGTGTATAGAGTTGTCTTTTCTCTGCATCCTTGCAGGTATTTGTTATTTGTTGCATTTTTGATAACAACTATTCTAATTGGGATAAGATATCTCATTGTGGTTTAGATTCACATTTCCTGATGATTAGTGATTTTGAGAATTTTTTCATATACTTATTGACCATTTATAACTATATATTTTGGAGAATTGTCTCTTTAGATCATTTGCCCATTTTTAAATTGAATTTAGTGTTTGGTTTTTGCTATTGAGTTGTTTCTTATAACATTTTAATAACAGTAATTCATAGTTTGCTCCATTAGCTGAGAGCCCTGAAAAGATGGTAGAGGGTTGAATCTGAAGCCACCTTCTGAGTTAAGCAACTGTCCTCACAGCCCAGGGCACTGAGCCAGGAGCGTGAGCCAAGCACGCAACACTCCATCTGCTGTACTAACCAAAGGTAAATGACCCTCAAACCCCAAGGGAGCCATTCAGATTCAGGAAGGAGACCTCACCTTTTATAGGACAGTAAGTCTTGGGAGAAGCTTTGCTTAAGTGGTTGAAGAAGGAGAAAAAATATCTGAGATCTAGTTAACAAAATGTATTGAGGTCATTTCCACCATACATTGATGGAGCTCAGAAACAGAAAGTGTCAGGAGGGCTATAATTAGGAGGCAGAGTTAAAAATTTAACAGCACTCTGGATTTCAACTACACCTATCATCATTTTTAACAGCCCTTTCTTCCCCTTTGCACTTTGTGGGGCCTCTAGTCTTCCCTTTTCCTCTTCAGTATTTGAAAGAAATATGTGAAGAAAATATTTAAAGGAAAGGCAAGTGATATTCTGAAATGATGTTTGGGGGAACCAGGAAGTTCCTGGGAAATAGCTTCAGGTCTGTCTCTGTCTTTCTTTCTTTTTTTTCTTTTTTTTAAGACAGATTCTCACTTTATTGCCCCTGGTAGAGTGCTGTAGCATCATAGCTCACAGCAACCTCCAACTCCTGGGTTTAGGTGATTCTCTTGCCTCAGCCTCCCAAGTAGCTGGGACCACAGGTGCCCGCCCCAACGCCTGGCTATTTTTTTTGGTTGCAGCCATCATTGTTGTTTGGCGGCCCGGGCTGGATTCAAACCCGCCACCTTAGGTGAATGTGGCTGGCTCCTTAGCCACTTGAGCCACAGGCACCAAGCCGGAGACAGGGTTTTTTAAGACAGTTTGGTGGGCAGAAGATTAGGCAATCAGGGTCTGCTAATTGTCTAGTTTTGAGTGGAACAATCAGTCCTGTGGTGTGAGATGCATGTTGGGTTAGCCCATCTTCTGGAATGCAGCTCCTTGAGTGGTGGGACCAAGACCAGTTGATTCAGCTTCTTGGTCTGAGTGGGTCAGTCAACCCACTGGAATGCAGGACCTAGAAGTTATCTTGAAACAGGTGACAAGACTAGTTCCAAACAAGTGGTCTTATTTAAGGAGAAAGTTAAGAATATTTACAACTACCAGCTGAGCCCTTTAGAGTAGCAATTATAGAGAAACAAACAAGGGGACAGTGAATCAAGGAAACAAGGGGAGAGTAACTGAGCATTAACATTTTTAGCTAAGCCTGCTTCTTCAGAGTTCTGGGGTCCCTTACTCTAGTTCTCACCTTGGGCTCCTTCATCGATTTGCAAGGGCAGTTTCAATGCAAGATAAGAGAAAAGCCTAAGGTTGTGCAAAACTCCATGAAATGACTATGTTCCTGGAGTGCAAGGAAAATGACCAGTGTCTCTCTCACACTGGAAAGACAGGTCCAGATCATGCCATGAAGGTTCCTCAAGGTCATTCTAAGGAGTATGTTTCACTTCAGGATTTTTGTTACTTTGCAGGAATAATTGCAGTCTTATTTTCTTCTGTTTGGAGCATGGTCATCATGATCACAGCTGCCATTCATGAAGAGAGAAGGTGACCTACCAAGAAGTTTTCACATGACTAAATAAAAAACAGAACTTAATTCCCTCCTTGCTGGTTTTATGTCTCCTTTCTACATGTTTTGTGCTGTTTCCCAAATAATTTAGTGAGAAGTGGATTCAACTTTTAAACTCCATCTTTGTACTTGTTTTTTTTGTTTACAGATTTTTAATTATATAAATGTAATTTGCTTTCATCAAATATAATATTTGTAAGTACAGAGTGGGCAATCTTTACTCCCTGAGCAATGTTCCTCTTTCCTTATAAACTTAATAAATGTGTTTAAATCACGGTCTATGTCATCATTAAAACATAGATACTTTGGGCATAACGATTAGCTCTGCCTTTATTTCTCTCAAGTAGGGAACGTAGTACAATAACCAGTATACAAAAATGGATTATATGAGCAAATAGAGAAAACTACATCCAGATAATAAGATATTAGAAAGAGAATTTTTCTTCAAAATTAATGATTGATGATAGAGAATTTCATCAGAATTAAAAGCAAGAAACTATATGTTTCAACGGGCAAAGGTATTGCGAGCTCCTTGGTTTTTATATGTTTACATCCTGCACAGCCTCCACCTTAGTAACCCTGTGAGCACTGTAGAATCCAACTTTCTACTTACTGAACATAATATTCTTTGTTTACTATTGCTTTAAAAAAAAAAAAAACACTTTTATGACTATCCACCTGCTGTCTTTTTCTGATTTGCTTCAATTTAGTAAAAAGAAGAGAGAAGAAAACACCAACTACATGTCTCTAATTAGTTCTTAGTTATTAAGTAAGCCACAAGGATTTTATTCTTCAGGAATAATATTAGTCTAGTGAATTATATATTTTATAATTTATAAAGTACCTTTTACAAATTAGTTTTAAAATGATCTCAGTTTAATAATTTGAAGAATGTATTTATAAGTATGAATACACTTATATTGACATGTCTGTCAGTTTGGAAAATGTCTACATTCTTTTTCTGGAAAAGCTAAGCACTGTTGGAGTATGCACAGTGTGAAACAAGCCAATAGATGTAAGTTTAGTAACTTGCTCTGGGCTCATAAATTATTTGCAAACAGCTCATAATTTTATCATATACGTTAAATGTAACCACCGTAAAAAAAAATAGATGGAGTCCCGGAGACATACTTCTCTCTTCTATTGATTATAAACATAGGTGTCTAATAAATGAAAGCAGGCATAAAATAGTTAAACCCATAAATAAATTCTCCCTACAAATCACTGACCTATATAATGTCTAAAAAATTACCCATGCTAGTTTGAAGTTTTATTTAATCTTTAAAGGTAGAAAACATATAAGAAATTCCAGAAAGCTATAGAAAAGTACACTAAGTAAATTCTAAAGGTGACAAGCAATATTTAACAGGCAAACATCAATGTACATGGTGATAACTTTGTTTTTTTTCTAATGATACTTTTAAAATAACAGAAGCACATTGATTTGTAAGTTTTTTCTTTGCACACTCTGGTTCTTTTGTTCCCATAACTCATATCTGCTGCCATTTAATAAACATTTTACCATATTATTGCTATATTTGAACATCGCCAGAAATTACAAAAGTTTCAGTATTTTATTTATAGAAGAATAGTTGAGTATTGATTTTACTTTATAGGAATGCACTTTCAGAAAATTATTCTGATGAAAATTTAACCATATTTGTTGCAAATCAAATAAATGACTTTTGACAGGAGAAAAGTCATGTGCAAGAAACCAAATATTTTGTTTGTTTTAAATAGTCCCTTTTTATTTGGGGCAATATTACTTTTAACCTTCTCAAACTTGATTACCAAGGCAAAATAATCCCAAATCTCCAAGAAGGGGATTGAAAAAGTCTTACAACCACATGAACTTCATAACGGTATGATTAAAAATAGTTCATAATGAATTTAAACTACCTCCCTCCAATGTTTTGTTGTTGTTATTGTTGGCTTGAATCATGTTAAGAGGCTAAAATTACATTTGCTATATTGTTATATTTAAGTACAACATGGACTTGTAAGGTTAAAAAAACAGTCTAGGGAAAAGGAGTTTCACCTTCGTTGACCTGCTCCAGTGAGGCACTGTGCTTTGGGAAGGGCAGGAAAGCTCTTTCTTTCTTTCTTTTTTTTTTTTTTCCTCTTCAGCTCTTCAGGAGAAAAGAAAGCAGTAGGCAAAATACAGGTTGTGCATGGTAAGCAACCTTGAACTATTGTGAGAGGGAGTCTTTGGTTTCTGAGATGATGGAATTAGATAAAGACAAAAGGATGCGGGGGGGAGGAGGGAGATGGAGCCTCTTTTAGGAAGCGAGATCTTCCTATTCACGTCTGAAGTAATGTTCTTGTCAGAATGAGGAGCAAATCAATATTTTTATGTTCAATATTCTGCTCAGAGTTGGCAAGAACTCTCTCTTATTCCTCAAGTACTAGTCACAGATGTTCGTGGAATTATTTTTGTTACCTAATCACAGCTCCACAGAGGAATTTTGTGAATACAGGGTTTATAATTTTGTACATACAGAATTTGACTTATGGGAATTGTTGGATTTGCACAACCGGTTTACTATATTACTTAATTTCAACAGTGTTGTCATTTTCTCTGAAGCATCAGGCAAATACTCACTTACTAAAACACATACTATATACTGTATAATTTAAGCCTTGAGAGGTGAAAGCAAAAATGATAAGGGCAGTAACAATTTTGTGATGTGAACAAAACCAATGCAAGTGATCCACAACCTTTATTTAAAAAATGAAATCTATTCGGCATACTTCATGAAGAAAGGGTCCAGACTAATTGTCTCTCAGCAGCAGATAGGTAGTAGAAAGATCTAGCTGGGTAAGGAAGCATGTGGCTAGGAAATTTTGAAAATTTCAACCTAAAACTTGCCATTCTCAGGATTTCAAGGATTCATGAAATAAAGGGCATGTAGCCAAGTGGAAAAAGGACAAATGCATAATTCATGAAGCAGCCCTTTCTGACATACCCTGCTGCTTTTGGCTCCTAAAAATAGATCAGTTAAGAGCAATATGTAATAATTTCCTTTAGAAAAGTGGTAAAGATATATTTTATGTGAAAAGTGCTCTAAATTTTTGCAAGATAAGCAATAGCAGAATCTTTGGCCTATTTTAGAGAAAGACATGGGGTGTTATGCAAATATATTTGAAATAACTTTTTTTTTTCCCTGTGGCCTTATTAGCATCTAGCTGGAAGGCATTGCTTGCTTCTTTGCTTCACTGTGTTCTATGCAAATTATCAGAGTGGAAAGTGCCTTTCCTAATAGATTTAAAGTACACTTCAGAACGATGCATTTTCTTGTAGGCAGCATATTTGACATGGAATCTTCAATCAGGGGCAAAGACATTTACCATCAATTTGAAATCCCAGGAATATTTAATCGAGTGACACATCAAGTAATATAAGAAGCCATTTTACAGTAATACAAGATTTAAATACTTGGCCTGCATAAGTAAATCCATTATCACTCTTCTCAACGATTCCAGACTTGTATTAACGGGTTAAATTTGTAAAGTATAAAAATACAGAATAATGAAATCTACATAGACCTCCTTTTTCAACTCAAAACATTCTGTTCATAGTTGCTTGGACCTATTTTCTTTACACCATTTAAATTAATTTTGTTGCATGGACCTAAAAAATATAATGCTCTTTTTTGAAATTTTACCATCATTTTGAGGTTAAGCATAAAATATTCATTCCACTTTGAATACATGCATGAACAAATAATTGTATTAATGGGACTGAATTTTGAATGATTTCTGATTTTGAAAAATGTAAAGTGAATATACAATTAGAATGATTAAATTTTACTAAACAGTGCCCAGTAAAAGTCTTCGATGGTATTAGTCCTATAAAACATTTTAATTTATGCTGTAAATTAGCATAATCTTATTAATTTTCATCTGTCTCCTAAGAAATGCCAGATTTACAAAAACATTTAAACCAAAAATCTGTAGCCTATAGACTTCTAGTAGTCTCTGTCAGTTCTGATTATTTTCAGTAATCCAGTTATTTCACTGACCTACTTTTTCAATGACTAGTAACTTTTCTAGGCAAAAATCAAAGGTTTATTTTTTTCTTGATGGTGGTTATTTTTTTGCCTGGGATTATTAATAATTTAGTCAATAAGTTTACAAATCTAACTTTTATTTTTGCATGCTTTTCCTATGTTAGTAATCAAATAATGAATTGTCCATATTTGTCTATTATTGAGACACACTGTTCCTATCTAACATATAAGATGGTATGTCTAGTCAGTCTACACTTTTGAAAAGGATAAAAATATAGATGAATGTATCAATCAAAATGTCTTCAAGGTAATAAAAAATCTTGACCTAATTTAAAGGATTATTGGCACTTTCTAAGGAAAGGTAATTAAATTAACATTACCTCCTACGAAGATAGTTTTACATCTTGAGAATTCTGGGGTTTTCTATCTAATCCTTTTTGATATCCTTTGCTGACTTCCTTGAGCTTAATTGTAGAAAATATATTTAATCCCACTCATCATATACCACCCTCCCCGTCAACCCACACGCAACTATTTGCATTTGTCTTATGTGAAATGGCAAAGACGTGACACTGGGTTGACAGGGTTTTCTTACCAATTCATGTTGCTAAACTGGACACTGCCAGGGGCAAATGACTTTTATAACATTGTTCTGAAATGTTTCTGATATTTTTGGAGTCCTGTTTAGTTAACCATGGATAAAGAAATAAAGAAAGAAAAGCATCCTTATTTCATAAAAGAGGTATATAATAAAAGTAGTTCTATTAATAAACATTTAAATCATGCTGAAATGCTACCCAGACTTTCAAATCCACCATAGCACCATTGAAGTGATTATGAATAAATTCATACTTTCCATTTCATGTGTCCCTATTTATATTCTTAAGGCTTGACTTCAGTAAATTTTATAGAAATAGTGTAACTTCAATTTCATACTAATATAGACTCTAGTTTCCTAAGAGTTATCTACTGTCCTTTATGAATATCTGTAATGAACAAAGTTAAAATGAGAAAGCTATAATTGGTAAATAGGTCAATAAGAGCACAGTTCAGAAGACAGCCATCGCATGCTGTCATTTGCTCTTATCCCTCTCATAATGAGGATTTTTGCATTACAGGTTAAAAGATGCTTCTGTGAAAAGCAATATTTGAATCGTATACAAAGCTATTGGACCAGGATGACAGGGTTCTTAACAAGAAAGGATAGCGCAAGTACTAGCCAACCCCAATGTGTCTATTATAATAAAATTCAAAAGAAAGAGCTAATCTGAGCAAAGGACATGAAGTAGGAAGCACATACATCTGAGAGGAAAATATGGGAGGGAGGACCACAAAATGATTCATGA
Source organism: Otolemur garnettii (assembly GCF_000181295.1). Lineage (NCBI taxonomy): Eukaryota > Metazoa > Chordata > Mammalia > Primates > Galagidae > Otolemur > Otolemur garnettii. The sequence continues at coordinate 10,016,234 of NW_003852450.1, forward strand.
CCTTAAATCGACTGTGGTGCCATGAGAGAGAGAGATTAGCTTTCAGTTTCACGAAAACTAGGCAATTCTTTCTTAATTTGCACTTTG
>NW_003852450.1:10016530-10050437 GCF_000181295.1 Otolemur garnettii
AAAAAAAAAAAGAAAATCGGATAGAAGCCAGCACTGAAATTAACTACAATGAAGGTTCTTGAATTTGAGGCCTGAAAGGCTAGCACTTTTTACATTTCACAATCATGGACATTTGTTAGGTGAAAGTCATAGGAAGGAAAGATTCTCTTTTTTGTATAAAACCACCATAATAAAACAACAACAACAAAAAGAGACTGGATTTGTTTTATAAAGCAAGCTTTGTTCATACTGCTATGAAATATTTGAAGGCAGAGCCTTTTTGCTCCTAAAGTTAAAGGATTAAAAAACATAAGCATTTTCCTTTACCCCGTAGAAGGTGTTACATGCTGTCAGAAGAGATCAGTCATTTCCTCCATTACCTCTTTCTTTTCTATCAGTCTTCCACTGTATGGCCATGAACTACCATCCTTTTAATAGAATTAGGCGTTTATGCCAGCTGTAGTCTAACAAATAAAATGCACAAATACAAACTAAGCTCAACTTAAGCTCACATTTTCAATTTTGAATGTGTTTTCATTCTTCTCAATATTAAATGATATAGTCTTTCAATATTGAATGATTTCTCTTATAGCTAAGAAAATCTGTTTGCTAATCACTCATGGGAATGAATTTTCTTAAGTCTAATGAAGCAAAACGTTTTCTAGGTTATTTGTATTCATTCATATGTATCAATTTTAACCTAGCCCTATCCAAAATATATCCAGCCAGAAAGATCATCTTATCCCTATAATACAAATCTAATTATTTGTAAAAATGCATATTTATTTGACATGTGTATTTTTAAAGTTAGGAACCTATACCCAAATCATGTATCATCCAAAAAATGTCATACATAAAATCTCAACTTTAAATTAAACATTCCTGTTAAAATTTGTTAATGCAGAACAAAGGTTATCTTGTTCTAAATTGTGAAAGAATTGTATGCCTAAATCTAGCTGTGTGATCCTTCATTCTGATAACCAATGTTTCTCAGAATCATGGAGGAATTTTTTTTTCTAAGAGTCTGTAAAATAGAATAACACAGTGTGAAACAAACTGTCATACCTAATTTTCTTAACTTCTGCATTGTATGACAGCTTATGGAGTGATGAAAAATGTTTTGTGTCATTGCTGTAACTTTGTTCTAATTAAATCTACGTGATCTTCAATTTTCTAAATTTAATCAAAGCAATACATCCTTTCCATTTAAGACAAATTGTTCGAAAGGCTCAAAATGAAAAGTAGGTGCCCCTATTCTCTGAGCTCCAATCATTTCAAGCCCCAGATACAACTACCTTCGGGTGATCTTCACCCTACTAGGACCTCCATAATAATAAAATACACGATTATCTGATACTTTTTATTATATAATTTTTGACATTCTGCAAGGATTTCCTGTAATAGTAATTTAATTTTGCATTCTTATCATTATTCTAGATTGCCATTAGTATTACTGTGTAATCACTCTCCTTCGCTAACTAACACACGTCATATATCATGTTTCTCTTTGGTGTCCTTTTAAAATTTGTTGTATTCTCTAGTTATCCCAGTTGTCAACTTTTTGGTTTTCTCTTGAAGTAGCACTAAGCCATTCTATTTCTTCAACGGTCTTCAACATCCTTTCCCAGAGAATTCAGTGGATCAGATGTTGTTTGAAAGTCTCCGTTCAGTGTTGTTCCAGGCACCTGCCCCATCAAGTCTGGACTGAATGCAAATGATTTTCTCAGTGCTCTGAGGACATTAACATGGAGCACATTAAGGTCTGGTGGTAGGCGTGATCTCCTCTGGGCACAGATAATAAGGGATTTACTGTAGAGTATTTTAAAATACCACTAAAACTGACTTAAAGTCAGTTTGAATTTTTATCATCGCCGTGCATCATGAATTCTAAACAATGTCAGCTAATAAAATATTCTTCACTGTCAGGCCTAGTTGCTCCAACCTGTCTGCCTTTTATGTGCTATCATATTAATTTCATTTTTTTTACACTTGTCTTATTTTTCCTGAACTTTTATATATCCTCTGAATTCTTCATCGTATTTTGCTTTTATTTTTTTGTTTTTATTCTTTTATTCTTATTTGTTTTGTTCATGTTGGGGGCTTTCTCAAAAACCCAGTGAGTTCCAAATACAAATTCATCCCATAAAATAAATTATTTTAAAAAATGGAAAAATATGTATGCTCGGACTATGCTTATTGACTGACAGGCTGGCTTATTTTGGGAATAGATTTCAAATGTCAAGATCTCTGGGTTCTTTCTTTGGGACGCTTTAGAGATGTCTTTAATCTGTTTTGGCGCTGCTAGTCTCGTTGCTGATATTCCTGGAGCTGAGCAGGGAAAGGAAGCTAATAGTCTAACTGTTCTTGAGTTCCTTGGAGATTCAGTGCTTGATTTTCTGTATTATTTTTTCTCTGTAGGTTTTTAGAGATCACCTTCAATTCTGTTCATTTCTTTCTTTCTTTTTTTTTTTTTTTAATTCTGTTCATTTCTGTCTTCCTAGATCTTGGTTTAAGGTTGGAAATGTTTTCTGATTTATTGAATATGCATTTCTTTTTTCCTTATTCAAACAATTTATGGGGTTAAATCCATTATAAATACAACATTTCATTTCTAATTCTGAATTATGAAGTGGAGCTACCACGTAATCTAATATAGCCAGGTTGCTTTTAGAACTTTTCCAGTCTTTTCAGATAAATACAAGTTAAATATTTAAAATCACAGTCAAGGCCATTGAAATAAATTTTAGTAAGGTAATGAATTCTAATTAAACAGCCTCTCAATCATTCAAGTTAAAAAAAATACAACTAAATTGTTTGCTCCAGAATCAAAACTTACCATTTACTTTCCAGCTAAACATTGATTGTATGTACTCAGGCTCTAAAAGAGATTATTTGTTTGATTGCTTTTTGTATGGTTTATAAGCTGTGTCTTATGGCACTGTTGGCTGCCACTGCTAACATAAATACAGGTCCACAGAGTCAAAGACATCATGAATCAGAGAATTCCTATGAGGAATAAAAATGCGAAAAAGTGGCAGGAGCCACGAGTTCTTAGAGTTTCTGTAACAAATTAAGACACAGATGATACTACTGAATAAGTGTTGGTCAAGCATAGTTTTGAATGATTATTTTCCCCGTCATGATCGCATTCACAGCTTTCTTTGTACAGTTTATATCTAAATAATTACAATCACAAAATTTTCTAGAGTATGTTAGCTTACACTTGCCTCTTCTTGTGTTTTTCCAGAAATCACGCAGTGGATCACAGAATTAAGAACATAATATGTATTACTTTACACTTTAATTGCAATTGTCTTGGTAAAGTTGCAAGTCTTTAAATCAAGTTTTATGATTTGTTCCTGGGAACGAATGGAACACGATTTCAGAAATGCTCACTTTTTTTATACCTATTCTTGAATTCTGATTCACATGGGACAAAACGGAGACTTTATAACATAAACTTACACTGAGTTTGGAAGCTGAAGAAAGTAGGATATAAAGGGAAGCTCAAAAGTATTATCTCTCGAAACAATCTGAAAAAACCAAGAAATATGTATTTTCAGCTAGCATGGAATGAAGAAAATGGAATACTGGGGAGAAATTTTAGAACCATTTAAACTCCATTAGTATTTTTTCTTATATATGCATGAAAACCTGAGTTTATATAAAATTCTAATTTGTCCAGACTGAGCCAAATAAATAATCCCTCTTAACTGTTATGATTATTTACTTAGATAGCAGGAGAATTAAGTTGAAAGGCTCAATAAGAATCCCTGGTTTCATCACTTCAAAGTCCTCTCCACCCTACGACTGTAAAAACAGTCCCTCTAACATGTAGTAGGCTCAGGTTGGTTGGGTCCCCACAAACCTTCCAACATTCCCATCACCCATCTCTACATCTATAGTTTTTGGTGGGGAATAAATGTAGGGACCTTCAAGTATATCTGTGATCCCTCTAAGCCAATATTTTGTAGCCCTTAGTGAATCTGACATCAACAAATGAAACACAATAATATATTTTTTTATTATTTCAGAGTATTAATGGGGACAAAATTTTCAAAACTATGAAATTTCAGTGAGAATCACTCACTGTAAGGCGGACTACATTAGTACCTGGACTAATGAGGGTAAACCTGCATTCAGGACGCACCTCATTTATACCAGTTTTCTCCCTAACTGTGTCTTGTTCCTTATTTTTTCATATTTAACAAGGTCCCAGGTCAGAAAATAAAATATATGTTTACCCTAGTAATGGATTGCAAAATATAATCTATTTATTTCTATGGGTCACAGTAAAAATTGTTTAAATTTATTTCCCTAAGCCCTTCTTGGATTTTTTAATCCCTAAACATATTAATAAAACTGAAATTCTCTGAATACTCCTTCCTCTCCTTGTCCTTTATGCCCTCGTATAAGCAGATGTTTGTGCCTAGGATAGCTTTGTCTTTTCTCCCCCACGTTCTTTGCCTCCCAGAAAAATTCTTGCCTATTTGCGAAATCTTTTACTTATTCTAGAAAGAACAAAATGCAACATCTAATAAATATTAAATATTTGTGTCCAGTTAGGTGCCCGACTCATAGCATGCATATAATAAAAACAAGGTCGTGAAAAGATCTGAAGGATAGAGTTTCAGATTTGAAGGGAGGAGGGCAGGGGGAAAATTCGAACTCAATTAGCTGATTGTATTTAAGGAAATGACGAGTGGAGATGGATAGGTAATTTGGACTAGAATATAGAGGGTCTTCAACGCCAGGATAACAATACAATTTTTTTTTCATTTAAGTGTATGTATAAATATACATGAAAAAATAAAAATAAATAAAAAGAAGAAAACATACATGCACACAAACAAAGGTGTCCTATCAATGTTTGGTCAGCAGGTGACATAAAGAAAATGATTCTGTTGATAGAAAAAAAATATTGCTTAAAGGTAGAGCACAGCTTGATTCAGAGTCTTTAAATAAGAAGACAGCAAAACCAATTTTTTTCTCAAGTATTTTATCCTGGATCTACCAAACAGTAGAGCCTGAGCCGAGAGCTTGCACGCAAGTTATTTATTTTGAGAAGAAGAGGAATAAGCATGAAGAGATAAGAACAGGGGAAGGGCAAAAATCAAGGATGAGTGTGTTGTTCAAAGTTGTTTCCCAAGTTTTCAATATCATACGCGTAGACAATTAGAGTCCAAGTCCCACTGAAAACCATCTCACAAGCTGAGTAGAAGATGCCCAGGGATTGTCTATCCAAAAAGACAAGAGTATTACCAGGTCCTGTCCTTGGTGAAGTGCTGACTTATAGGATATTTACTGTTCGATTTCCAGCTTTGTTCAATGTCCACAGTGACTGAGATGTCAGGATGCTCACGTACAAAACTGGTCATCACAGCCTCCGCTAAAATAAGAAAGCTTTGCCAAGAAGTCTGAGTAGGAGGCTCAGCACCTGTAGCTCAGTGAGTAGGGCGCCAGCCACATATACTGAGGCTGGCAGGTTTGAGCCTGGCGCGGGCCTGCTAAACAACAATGATAAGTGCAACAAAAAAATAGCCATGCATTGTGGTGGGTGCCTATAGTTCCAGCTACTTGGAAGGCTGAGGCAAGAGAATCACTTAAGCCCAAGAGTTTGAGGTTGCTGTAAGCTGTGACACCATAGCACACTACTGAGGGTGACATAGTGGGACTCTGTCTTAAAAAAAAAAAAAAATCTGAGTAGCAACAAAGACCTGTCTGATTATATGAAGTTTGCAGATAGGACAGATTAAGAACAAATATTTAAAAAACATCTCTGTTTAACACAATTGTTTCATACATCTAAAATGTTAGTCTCCAAACCTAGGTGTTTATGCCTTCTGTCAAACTTTCATTATTCATTTGCATAACTAACTTCTGAGCATGAACTCTGTTGGATAAAGGAAAAGATTAAGTGTGAGATGATATATTTACATATAAACTGTAATAAACAACAGCAATTAAAGAACTTAAGACCCATCTACTTGGAGAAGATAAAAAGAGCCATTATTTTCTTTAGAGCAGAAACTGTATTCTGCCTCCCGTAAGCAAAGACTTTTATTTATCCCAGTATATTCTTCTCTTGGCATAGACTCACACCTGGGGCGCATACAATGTGTGTGTCCGGATTGTATAAAATAAATACTACACTGCAAAAGAGGTAAAAGTAACACCTCAATATTTTTAACTAAATTAATTTTTTGTTCAAAAACTAACAAATCGACCTATTGGTCTGTTACAGTAATTAACATTATGGTCTGTGTTCTCTTAACTCATTATTTAGTTTTAATACAAATAATTAGCAACCACAAGAAAAATATTAAAGATATTCAGATTCAGAAAATATCTCTTTTATGAACTAAAATTTTCACTGAAAAGCAAAAACATTACCCCTCACAATTCAAAACCTGTTCCACCATTTAAATTTTAATAACAAATAAAATCCCAAATGTTCACCTGGAATGACAAAATTGAATGTAGCTCAGGTTGTTTCTTGGTCTTATAATCACTTTGCTCTTTTATTTTGTCTTTGGAAGCTTTCATTTGGACACAGGAATATGTAAGAGAGAGGTTAGTGGTATGATGTGAGTCTAATGCCAGCCTGAATGGTTCTGAAATAAAGCAAATCTATTCCTGAAATGAACACAAGTAGCACACTGAGCATCCTGGGGGCTGACCGGATAGGTGGGAGTTACACAAATTAATTTCCACATTGAATACAATGTTCACTAAAGGATCCATTAATTACAATTGCTAATATGAAGCTTACATGTGTATTAATAAAACTCAAAATAATCATAGTGATTGTTTAGACTTTAAAATCTTTCCCCCCCCAGGAGGAGTATTTCATCCCATTTATTAGATTCATGAATGTATGATGATAATAATAGGTAGACTAAATTTAGCTAGTTTTATTATTGCTTTTAAATTCTTTACAAATCATGCGCTCTTAAATTCAAGGGCAATCACTTCCACAACCTTACCTTTGAGACACCACTCCTGGTGAGTGATTATTTTCTCTTTTTACATCTAAAAGATAATTCTCTAACCCTAAATCAAAGATTTTCTCCTCTATTTTATTCCAGAAGCCTGACAGTGTTTGCTTTTAAAATTAGGTCTATGATTCATTTGAAATTAATTTTTCATCTTGTAAGATAGGAGTCAAAGTTCTTTTTATTGATTTATTTTATTTATTTATTTTTTTTTTTTGCAGTTTTTGGCTGGGGTTGGGTTTGAACCTGCCACCTCCAGCAATTGGGTCTGGCGCCCTACTCCTTTGAGCCACAGGAGCTGCCCAAAATTCACTTTTTTCTATATAAATGTTCAATTATTTCAGTATCACTGTTGAAGAAGACAAGATTTTGATATTGCATCTGTTGGACTTTTATTAAAAATCAATTGCACATATACACAGTTGAATTTATTGACTATATTGATCAATACTATTTTTCTCATTGATCTATACAGTTTCTTTCCCTCTATTCTGTTCTAGTGCATTATATCAAATTTGAAATTTTGAACAAATCTGGCATTCCTGGATAATGCCTAGTTTGTTATTATTATCTTTTTATATCCCTGGATTTATTTTGTTAATATTTGGGTGAGGTTGAGGCAAAACTATGTTCTTCAGGGATATTAGTCTTCTATTTTTTTTTTTCTTCTAATGTTTTTCTCAGGTTTTGTTATCAAGATTCTATCCCTTTCTAAATTGGCTGGGAAATTCTTCCTGTTGTTAGCTTCAGGAAGAATTGATGTAAATCTGGTTATTAGTTTCTCTTTTAATGTTTACAGACTTCACCTATTAAGCCATCTGGGCATGGAGCTTTTTTTGTGGGAAAGTTTTATTTGTAGAGAGGTATTCAGATTTTTAAAATTTCTTCTTGAGTTAATGTTGGTAAGTTGTATTTTCAAAGAATTTCCATACAGACTCCTGGGGCACATCCTCTGAATAGTTTCTTTAACTCTTATTTCTTGTTCCACAGACTTCACCCACATTGGCAGCTCTGTTCTCAGATCGCAGCTTATGATCCCTTGGCTATCCCATCATCTTTTACTTGGACCCCAGCTTTGCTATGTCAGAGCTGATGAAATAGCTCCAGGAAGAGTCAGAGTAATCCTAAGGTGTGAGTTTCCCTTCTCACAGGAACTTCAGACTTGTTCTGTTTGTTGACTGGCCCTTAAACAGAAGTTTTCCATATTTCTCTCCATCCCAGTTTTACAGTTGCTTATGGGAGGAGGACTAGTCGCATACAAAGTGCTCCATTGTGGCCAATACAGATAATGTCCTGCATTTTTATCTCCTCATCTCAGTTTAGACTACTGTTGAAAAAAATTAGAATTATTTCAATTTTTATTTTATTGGTATTCTAGACAACAGTTTCCACTTGTGTCCTCTTTTCCAAAATATTGCCTTCACCATTTAAATCCTACCTCAAAGTGGTTCTTCTGTTTTCCTGCTGAGCTTTTCCCTGGAATTTCTACTGTGAGCATGTTTTTGGTCATCCTCAGAGTGGTCACTGTGTACATCCACAATTTCACTAAGGGTGGTAAGGAAACAAGGGTTATGAATTATTCATATCAGGGGAAGTTTGAAGGAAAGAGATAGGCACATCTGTGGAGTAAATCATTACCAATTGTCAAAGGATTTGGAGAACATTGATTAAAGAAGGAGCGTTTTACTGATTTTTTATAACTGAGTTATGGTAATCTACCCAGCCAACAGATTATGTTGTGTATTATGTAGCATGCGTGTGTATGTGTATTATACAGTGCTAAGTAAAAACAAAATGAAATAGGAAAACAGTAAAATGATTGGTTACTACATTAGATATATAGGGTAAATTACAAATTACCTGTTTTGTATGGAAGCATCTCTGGAATCTGTTCTTATCTTTATTTACATAATAATCTCTAGTATTTTACACATACTATAAACTCCACTCATCCATGGCCTTCTGAACCACACATGCCTTCTCATTATATCTCTTCATCATAAAATGTTCTTTCTTTCTTCATCATTATAAAATCCTTACAAGTATTTCAAAGCCCAGTTAATGTCCTATCTTTCCAGGAAATCACTAAATACACAGTAATATTTTTCAATAGAACACCCACATGGGATTCATTTTTTACATTTATACTCGCTAGTCATTAGTTAACTTGGAAGATAGTCATGATTACCTTCCTAGAATATATTAAAAGTTCATTGTGGACAGAATTTATGTATTTAGGTTTTCTAACCCAAGAATAACTTCTTTATTAGTTAAGGATATGGGAGCTGATGAAAAAGATACATCCTGAAATCTTAGAAGCATTATATAATATAAGCTTATTTCTCACTTACAAATGTCTGAGACAGGGTTTCTGACCATTAGACATTTTTCCTCCAAATCACAAAGGGAAGCCCAGTCACCTGCTATCTGTGGCTCTGTCATCTTCAACATCTACCTTCCAAGATTACCATGTCAGACAAAGGCAAGCTGGAAGGGGTTTTACTGTAAGTCACTGTTCATCTTCTGTTAGCTAGACTCTGTCCACTGGGGACACCTAACTGCAAGGAAAGCTGAAAATAGAATCTAGCTGTGTGTCTTTTAGAAAGGGAACTATAATCAGTTTGCATTTCTGCCACATCTCCCATAATATTTTTGTGACTTTGTCATAAGTCTCATAGTTTCTTTTTTTATTGTTTTTTGCCTTTTTGTATTATTATTCTTTGGGATTCATCGAGGATACAAAGAATTAGGTTACACTGATTGCAGTTGTTACATAAAGTCCCTATTGCAATTGTGTCCCACCTCCAAGAGGTGTGCCATACACTATGACCCCCATTCTCCTCCCCTCTTCCCAATATCTCATTCCCCCACCCGACCCTCACCTTGTATTAAATCATGTACTGCCTTCATATTAGAATCGAGTACAATGGATTCTTGCTTCTCCATTCTTGCAATGCTTTACTAAGAAGAATGTATTCCACCTCCATCCAGATTAATACAAAAGATGTAAAGTCTCCATCTTTTTAATGGCTGAATAGTATTCCATGGTATACATATACCACAGCTTGTTAATCCATTGCTGGGTTGGAGGGCCTTTAGGTTGTTTCCACATTTTGGCAATTGTAAACTGAGCTGCGATGATCAGTCTAGTGCTAGTGTTCTTATGATAAAATGAGTTTTTTTCTTCTGGGTAGGTTCCAAGAAATGGGATTGCAGGATCAAATGGGAGGTCTAGTTGGAGTTCTTTGAGGATTCTTCATAATTCCTTCCAAAAAGGTTGTATTAGTTTGCAGTCCCACTAACAGTGTAAAAATTTTCCCTTCTCTCCACATCCATGCCAGCATCTGCAGCTCTGATACTTTTGATGTGGGCTATTATCACTGGGGTTAGATGATAGCTCAAAGGGTATCCAAATGGGGGCAGAGGAAGTGAGATTCTCCCTCTTTGCTGATATGATCTTATACTTAGAAAACCCCAGAAACTCAATCACAGAAATCCTGGAAGTGATCAGAAAAAACAGTAAAGTCTAAGGACATAAAATCAATGTCTACAAATCAGTAGACTTTGTATATACCAATAACAGCCAGGTTGAGAACCAAATCAAGGACATGATTTCCTCAGTAGCTTCCAAGAAAATGAAACACTTAGGAATATACCTAACGATGAGGTGAAAGATCTTTTCAAAGAGAATTATGAAAACCTAAGAAAAGATATTGCAGAAGACACTAACAAATAGAAGAACATCCATGATCTTGGCTGGGCAGAACCAACATTGTCAAAATGGCTTTTCTACCCAAAGTAATGTACAGATTCAATGCAATCCCCATTACAATAACAACATAATATTTTGAAGAACTAGAAAAAAAATAGTACATTTTGTATGGAACTAGAAAAAAACCTGTATAGCTAAGGCTATTCATATTAAAAACAAAGCCAGAGGCCTTACCCTACCAGACTTCAGGCTATATTACAAGTCCGCAGTGATCAAAACAGCATGGTATTGGCATAAAAATAGAAACATAGACATATGGAACAGAATATAAAACCAAGAGATGAAACCAGTCTCTTATTTACATCTGATCTTTGAGAAACCAAAAAAAATCATGAAGTGGGGAAAAGAATCCCTATTCAACAAATGGTGCTGGGAAAACTGGATAACCACATGTAAAAGACTGAAACTCAAACCACACCTTTCACCCTTTACAAAAGTTGACTCAAGATAGGTAAGAGACTTAAATCCAAAACATGAAATGATAAAAATCTTAGAAGAATGTTTGAGAAAACTCTTGATGATGTTGGACTGGGGAAAAATTTTATGACAAAGTCTTCAGTGGTCATCGCAACAACAAAATCAATAAATGAGACTTAGTTAAGCCAAAAAACCTCTGCACAGCTAAGAAAAGCAAAAAAGCAACCTTCAGAATGGGAAAAGATATTTGCAAGGTATCAATCTGACAAAGGGTTAATAACCAGAATTTATAGAGCACTCAAATTAATCAACAGAAAAAGAGTAAACAATCCCATCCATGTACCTCTGGGCAAGAGATACGAACAGAATCTTCTGTAATGAAAACAGAAGAAGGGCTAACCAACATTTGAAAAAATGCTCATTGTCTCTAAACATCAGAGAAATGCAAATCAAACCCATCATACTTTATTTTAAAACGTAACTTTGGTGTTTCAATCTGGGAAACTAAGGAAAAATCTCAGACTTTTTCAGTATTTTTTTTTTTCAATAATTAGTGGAGCATGCTTTAAGAATTACCATGCTCTCTGATCTCTGTACAGGGGAGCAGGGGAATAGAAGAACCCAACTGAGAGGTAAAGGGCTCCAAGCACATCAAGACAGCAAGAAGTCAGGCAGAGTAACATTCTGAAGTTCTACTCTATGTATATTGGGGTTCCTTTCATAGGAAGCAGATGCCCACTTCCCAGATAAAGTTAGTTTTGAAGGAGAATGACAAGGACCCCGATCTCATGAAGTAATTCCCTGCTTGTTTCCTTGCTAGAACTAAAGCCCTGGAAACTAACACCATGGTCCTGACTTTCTGGGGCAGAAAAAAATAATCCTAACAACATAGAAAGGGCCAATTCTTCCAAAGCTTGTGTTTGGCACTGTCTTGCAGGCGTCCTCAAACTATGGCCTGCGGGCCACATGCTGCCTGCCTAGGACATTTATCTGGCCAGCCAGGTATTTTTGTGGCCGCTGCCTGTCCTACTTAGCAGCCGACTCATCCCAGGGCCTGCAGTCTAGCCCTCCAACGTCTGAGGGACAGTAAACTGGCCCCTGTTTAAAAAGTTTGAGGATCCCTGGCTAACTGCCGTATATAAAGCCCCTTCTTTTATTTTCTAAACCAGCTCTGTGTACCCAATAATTCACTTCTTTTTTAGCTCCATAAACATTTATTAAAAGCTAGGACGGGTTAGGCACTAGGAATATGAATATGAACACAGAATGTTTGTAAAGTTCAAAGTTAGTAAACTACAGATCTGTACACACACGCATACACAGTGTCCACAAATCTCTCAATTTTTTTCCAATTTTTGTGACTAAGTTTCCCTTAGCTTCCATTTTCCTGTAATCTCTACAGGGACTACAGAGATTTGATAACATCCCAATGCTTTCCAACCTCACCCAAGAATACGGATTCACCTTCCTCTTTCTGAGACTAAGTTATGTGCAGGGTCTAACAGAGCGTTTCCTTGAGATCAAACTCAATAAACATGCCTTTCCTGCTAATGTTCTCCACTGGAGTTACTCTCCCCTTAGAAGTCTAAGTTGAAGATCCAGCATACGTCCAGGTGAGAAAATTCAGAGTAAAATTTTTTTACGGAAAGGATGCAATAGAAATAAAAGCAGGAGTCTATCTACAAGAACTGAGACTCAAGACATGGGTCAGGAAATCAGGTTCAACATTTTATAACTCACTAGTGAAACAGTGAGGTTAGTTGCTAAGACTGCAAGGTCTAGGTACATCCCGTCACAAGTTAGGCCTGATCTGTGAACAAGTATAGGGATGAGCCTATAGGTCAGGAGAAAAATAGGTCAAGGTGTGAGGAATAGGATATTGAAAGGTTAGACTACTTTGGAATTCATTGCCTTGAGAGACATTGCCTAATACTACCAGAATTTCTAGCTGTTTTTTTCCTTATTTTTGAAATGACCAGCTATGTATCCCCAAATTATATTGTCATTGATCCCAATTATGAACAATAAGTTTCCCTATTGTATCCTGTAATTGTGTGTTTTTATATATTCTCTTTCTCCCCATCTCTCTCTCTGTTTCTGCTTTAAAATCACATCTGGTTGTGGTGGTTTTAAACATGTCTCCAAATTCTTGCATGTGCCTGCCGCAAGATGTAGAATCTAATTCCCTCTCCTATGAAAATGGTCCAGCTTCAGTGATACTTCTAGGAAGTTAAATGTGGCAGAAGTGATGCTGTGTGACCTCTGACAGTAACATAGTGACATAGCATTTGCCTGGCTCTTAAGACACATTCCTAAGGATTCCAGAGTCAGCATATAAAAGATTTGGCTGCCTTCAAGCCAAATTGGAGATTTCACATAGAACGTGGAAATAACGGGATGCAGGAAGAGGCTAGCTACTCTAGCTCTCACCTGCTGGATGTGTGGGGGAGCCTCATTTCAGGCCTAGCCTTTGAGGAGACAGAGCTGAAGTCAAATAGATGGAGACGAGCCTCTTCCTGTCTGCCCTGTATAAAATCCTGATCCAGAGAAACTAGAACTATAAAATAGGGTTGTTTTATGCCACTGAGTTTTGGGGTAATTTTTTTATGAATCATATTAACTGGAACATATTCTTTATTTTTACTAAAAGTAGAATGCTACCATAACAAAACCTAAAATGTAGCTTCAGGACCAGGAGGCAGCTGAAACAAAACTGAGAGGTCCTTGAAGAAAAGTGTTAATTTGATAACCTTCAAAGTTCAGTAACAATCTCTTCGTGGCCCCCTAGGCTTTCTCTAACACTTAAAGGAAAGGATAGAAAATATTGCTGAAAGCTAACAGACAATCTTTGACACATAGTGACAGCAAGTTTAGCAAAAGTATTGTTAAAGGAACCAAAAGAATAAACCTAACGAACTTTTGTTAGATTTCTAGGCCAAGTACTGAAGTTGCCACCTACTTTCTTTATTGCATATCGTAAAATATGGGAGAAGAGAGATAAGCTAAAGGAAGGACTTTTAAATACTTTAAAATAATCGCCTAGTTTAAATTGCACATGAACTTGATGGATACTGTGTATAGAAGATCCAGGGCCTGCTAGGATCTGAAACAAAATATTACCCTTATTAGTTTTTCAGAATGTTTTAAGTGAAGAAAAAGCTTCCCAAGATCAAATCCATGGTGGGGCTATAAGATATTTTATGAAGACCTCAGAAATATGTAAGGTTGCGTCTTTGTATAATATTGACATTCAAAACAAATGCAATAGATACTTTTTAAAAATGTCAGTAGTGCCAGACAGTGTCTAAAACATAATCAGTATTAAAATTATTCTTTTTCAAGGTGTAAAATCCAGTGTACCTTTGCAAATCAAAGTTTGTTGAACACTGATATCCATATTTCAACTATTTTTTTTTTCTTTTGAGACAGAGCCTCAAGCTGTCCCCTGGGTAGAGTGCTGTGGCTTCACAGCTCACAGCAACCTCCAACTCCTGGGCTCAAGCGAGTCTCTTGCCTCAGCCTCCCAAGTAGCTGGGACCACAGACGCCCACCACAATGCCTGGCTGTTTTTTGGTTGCAGCCATCATTGTTGTTTGGCGGGCCCGGGCTGGATTCGAACCTGCTACCTTAGGTGTATGTGGCTGGCACCTTAGCCACTTAAGCCACAGGCGCCAAGCCCATATTTCAACCATTAAGGAAAAGGGACAGAAATTCAAAAAGTAAATCAAGTATTCACCACAGTAAATTAACTTCGGCTTTCTACTTTTCTTATCAAATGCAAACGAATGTGAAGCCAGGGGGCAAGTGGCCAAATGCCCACTTAACAGGCTCTTATACTGACTTCTGAGAATAAATTCAATATTAAAAAAAAATACACAATCCTAAGGTGATACAGTAAAGTAACATATGAATATCTCCAAAAGTAACTATAATAATTATAATTTTATTTAGAAATTGCCAAGTAATAGCATCAGATATTTTAGTAGAAAAATATTCAATGGACATCTTTTTCTGTCATTATGGTTATATGTATGTATCAACTAATGAGGCCCAATAAATAGAAATAGTTAATGAAGTGACTTTCAGCTTTACTAGTAACTAAGATCATTAGGGATAAAAAATAAAATAAAATTAGGCTCAGTGCCTGTAGCTCAGTGGCTAGGGTGCCAGCCACATATACCAGAGCTGGCGGGATCGAATCCAGCCTGGGCCTGCCAAACAATGGTAACTACAACCAAAAAATAGCTAGCATTGTGGCAGGCACCTGTAGTCCCAGATACGTGGGAGGCTGAGGCGAGAGAATTGCTTAAGCCTAAGAGTTTGAGGTTGCTGTGAGCTGTGACGACACAGCACTCTACCCAGGGTGACAGCTTGAGACTCTTGTCTCAAAAAAAAAAAATTAGCCCATTTAGAAGATAATTTTAAATTGTGAAGAATTCAGCAAAATGTTAACTTAGTCATTTAGATAAGTCAGGCATGATGTGAAATGAGGCTGACTAGAAAAGCAAAAATCTTCCTCTTAGGGAAAATGTGGAAAAGCAGGAACACAGACGTATTTGGGGAACACATTCATGTTTACTGAGTGCTGTATGTTTTGCTTGATTTTGTCACCTGTAAGGATAGACACTAATTTTTGCAGGGAAGAGACTGAATATTATAACTATTTGTATTTCAAGTGCCTTAGAAACTGGATTATGAGCAGGGCGCAGTGGTTCACACCTGTAATGATAGCTGAGGCAGGTGAATCTCCTGAGCCCAGGAGTTTGAGACCAGCCTGAGCAAGAGTGAGACCCCATCTCTAAAATAGAAAAACTGGCTGAATATCCTGTCAGGCACCTATAGTCCCAGCTACTCTGGAGGCTGAGGCAAGAAGATCACTTGAGCCTAGAAGTTTTGGTTGCTATGAGCTATGATGAAGCTGTGGCACTCAACCTGAGGGTGACAAAAAAAAAAAAAAAGAACAGAAAGAATAAAGAAAGAGAGAGAGAAGAAAGGAAGAAAGGGAGGGAAGGAGGGAGGGAAGAGGTGGGGGAGGGAAAGAAGGAAAGAAAGAAAGAAACTGGATTATGTTACTTAGTAACAAGGAAAAATGAGTAAATGAATGAATAAGTAAGTGAATAACACAGGCTGAGGAAAAATCCATAGGAAATATCAATATTTAAAAGAAATATAAAAGGCATAGTTCAGAATCTTAGAGAATAATCAAAGAAAGAAAAATCTGATGCAGAGGGAGAGGGCAATAGAGCCCCACATGCAGTTGATACTAAGAGGTATCAGTTTACGCTTAGATCATTATGACAATTATCTAATTCACCTTCCTATCACTAGATTTGACCGCAGCAGGTAAATCCCTGTTGCTTGGAAGAAGTCCTCCTTTCCCTTTGGTGTCTCTTCACCACTGGAAGGTCATTTACGCTGGTGAATGTAAAACACTGGATCCTGAATCTGACACTGACACCACTTACCTGGGTAGGTGGAATATGTGAGCAGAAAGAGTGTGTGTGTACATGTCCATGTGTGCAGGGGCGAGGAAAGGTGCACACACAGCCAACGATAAAGTTGATTCTAATTAAAACAGAGAAACTCTTCCAACTACCGGCTGTACTTGAAACCTGGACACTTCACACCAGCAGTCTGAGTTCTCACACTCAGCTGAAACACGCCTGATTTCTGACATTGTTGTCAGACAGCAAGAATGTTTAAAATGGTGTGAAACAACTAATAACCATTCTTGTTTCACAAGCTAAAAACAAGTGTCCAGTGCTATATAGCTTGTTGAAAGACATATCAAGTTGTATATCACCTTTTGCTTTTATATGTATCATAAAAATATGTTACTAATGTGAAAGATGAAGGTTAATGTTTGTCTAAAGATGAAGTGTTCGTTTCCTTAATTTCCCTAACTTTTGAATAGAAGTAAATACGGCATTATTCAATATTTCCCCAGATGGTTCTAGTAGATATGACAAATTCTATGTGACAAAATAATTGGAAAAAAAGTTTTTGTTTACCAAGAATATCAAATTATTGCTGGGTAATTTACCTGTTTTAAGTACCTATTGCATTCAGGAATGTCTTGTGATTTAAGATCTGTGCATGTTTACAGAAGATTTATAATTTGCTACTTAGTTACCATTATTACTTTTCAATCACAGCCATGTTACAGAAGATAAATCACTGGAATAAAATATTCATGAAAGTTGTGTGTATATTTTATACTGCCCTATGCATGAGAAACATCAGTTATACAGAGCCTATATAGGGAAGAAACTCAGACACATGTCATCTATAACAACTAAAACAATTTAATTTGGGCAGAATGCCAATCAGAGCAATTTGTTCCGAGGAGAGGGAGGCGTCAGGGAGAAGGGCCACATGTAAACTTACTGAGTACTGTAACTTGGACCTAACTTTTAACACATTACGTATCAGTGTTGTAGAAATTTTAAAATAGGATAAGAAATCAATCTAAGTTAATGTATAACTAAATCAGTATTATGTGCTTCCAAGTTAGTTATCTATTGGGCAGGTCAGATATATGTTTCCTAGGAGGTGTTAACAAAGTTTCTGGAACTCAGGGTTGCCTGAAACCACCTACTGCTCTGCATTAACAAAGGTAGTACTGTATTGTCCATGAAAACAAGCTGGATGTTTTATATCAGGGGTCCTCAAACGTTTTAAACAGGGGGCCAGTTCACTGTCTCTCAGACCGTTGGAGGGCCAGACTGTGGGCCCCGGGACCAGTCAGCTGCTAAGCAGGACAGACAGCAGCTGCAAAAACACCCAGTGGGTCCGATAAATGTCCTAGGCGGGCTGCATGTGGCCCACAGGCCGTAGTTTGAGGATGCCTGTTTTATATAGTTTGAAACATGAGCCTTTTCTCCTTATCCTGCTCAAGATGTAAACATTGATCACAAAATAATAATAATAATAATGAAAGTAAATTAAACCCCAAGGGTGAAGTTTTACACATCATTTGGCTGAGGGTTATAACTGGTTTTTATATCTGTATGCACAGTTTCCAATATCCTTGAATAACCTTGTAAAGACACTCACATATGCCTTTGTAGGTCAAGCATTAGAATCTTCTAATTGATACTGGAGTTTCATCTTCAGTAGGTTCTTGGTCTCGAATCCACGGACCAGGACCATAGATCAGTGGTAAGATAGGATTTATTTACAGAAAAGAATACAAAAACACCAAAGCTCCTGGCAGAGAGAACCCTGGTCCAGGGAAAGAGCTCTCTCCCTTCGTCTGTCTCTCTCTGGGCTCATCGTCCAGGGGTATATAAAGTCGCATGGGGTCCTCTATAGTTACATTTAGCGGGAACTCACTTGTTAGCAGGCATAATTCAGTAGCAAATGAATGGCTACAATCCCTTTCATCCCCAAGCCTAGGAAACTTACATGAAATTGACCAGGCCTAGGAAATGAGGGGTTCTCTGTTCAGCCACAAGTGCAAGGGGAGGGAGACCTAAGGTGCTGGTATCTCCCCAGCAGTTATCTGGCCTCTCTGGCTACTGGAGCCTCCTAACCTCCTGGCACCTGGTTCCTCTGCCTGCTGCCGCCTCACCAACACCACCGGGGCTGCAGCTCAGGGCACCACCTGTCCTGTATCATGATCACACTCATAAGAGATTTATTTTTTAATCACATCAGTTTTTCCTGTTTGCAAATGAGCCTTTTCTGGCATATGTCCTTATTAGTAACTAATAAAGTTTAGTCAAGTGACCAGTTTACTTAGAGAACTCAAAAGTGATTTGCTAAAATCATCACAACTCAAGATTTCTAGGTGACATATTACTATTGAAAAAAATTATTCTCATTTATCAATCACAATTAGCCATAATAGAAGTAGCTTTTCTCTAGTTGGATAGAAGTAGATGGGAAGTAACCATGGAGCACAGGGAACAAGGTTGGCAGAAAAGAAAATGTTATTCTTCCCCGTAAGACAAGTTTGACACTTCAAAATCACGTGGTCTTATGCACTGATTCAGTGAAAAATATTTATTAAGAGATAGCTATGTTCTAGATGCTGGAAATAAAATGGCAAACAAGACAGGCAAGATTGGATTCGTGACAGAGCAAGAGGGATCCGAGGGATCACTTTATAATCCTCTGAACATGTGGATCTATGCTGGTATTTCGGTTTCTGGAGTTTCATTATTTCTCTAATTACTAAAAGACAGTCCTTTATTATGTTGTTCTGAGATTTTTAAAGCTTTTACTACTTGTTCTTAGTTCAGACTCTATAGTTACATAGAACAGGTCTAGCCCTTTATTATAAGGCAGATTGCCAAATTTAAAGAGAGAGCTATCACACATCTCCGGACTTCATGTTAAACACTCCCGTTGTCCTCATTCCATTCTACAAATGACATAACATCACATTCCTCAGGTTTGGAGTAATCTTATTACTATACAATGCAATTTGTCAATGTCAATAATCAACTATGGTACTAGAACCATCTACCGAACTCTAGATTCTGTACAACAAGCACAAAATGAAAAGAAAAAAGAAATAATTCCTTCTTTTACTGGTTGAATCTATCAAAGAGATAACACTGCATTTTGTTTATTTTATTTTTATTTCTGAATGTCTTGTTTCTATATTCCTGAGAGGAGGAATGGTAAGAGCACCCCACACTATAGCTCTTTTAAAAGATCCATCTTTTCCACATGGCTTTGGGCTAAGCTTCCGTCCCCTTGTTATTGCTCACTTGCGGTCATCTTTTAGACCCTCATTATAGTCTGTAAAATTTGTAATGTCTACATTTTCTTATTGGTAATTTGCTCACTGTTCTCTCCTGTCAAGATGATTTTAGTTCTGTAGCTGACTCTCATCCAACATGCTGAATACCTCTCCCAGCTGAATGCCAGCCATTGGCTTGGTCAGCTATTTATATCTTCATTGAATCGTTGATGAAACAGCCATATTGTCTATATCAGAAAATTCTTAATCTCCATCATTAAGAATAAAAAAGAAGAAGCTGGTCAAAATAAGTGAAAAATTGTCAGGAATATTTGATCCTCTGGTCAATATGTCAGCTGTCAATATGACAGCTATAGTCATATTAGGGCCTAAGGAGGGGTGTGCACCAGGATGGAGAGGTAATCACACATGTCAATGATGTGTAAACATTAGGGGTGATTATTTCACCCAAAATCTTCTGAGACTCACATTCAGAACTTCGTTTAGTCAGTTTAGGGTGATGCATTGAAATTTGTAATTTAGAAAGCTTCCCTGGAAGTTCTGATGCAAGTAGTGGGTATCCCCCATGCTCAGAACTATTGATATATTGAAAATGTCACCAGCGTCAAAGACAAATGAGTTGGTTGCATATCTCAACCCCCCATTTGTTTATTTATGTATCTATTTATTTATTTATTTTAGACAATAGAGTCTCACTTTATCGCCCTCAGTAGAGTCCTGTGGCATCACAGCTCACAGCAACCTTAAACTCTTGGGCTTAAGCTATTCTCTTGCATCAGCCTCCCAAGTTGTTGGGACTACAGGTGCCCACCACAACGCCTAGCTATTCTTGTTGTTGTTGTTGCAGTTGTCATTGTTTGGCAGGCCTAGGCCACATTCAAACCTGCCTGCCTCAGTGTAGGGGCCAGTATCCTAACCACTGAGCTACAGGCACCAAGCCCAAACCCCCTGTTTATAAGCCAGACTTAAGAAAAGGTAATTAGCCTCTCTGAGCATGAGTTTCCTCATTTGAAAAATTAGGATTTTAAAACCTACTGCATAGTTTTAAATTAAGATTTAATAAATATAATGAACAAAAACCACTGCACATATAATAGGTACTAATGAAGGATTTTTTTTTTTTAATTCTCTTCCCTTCCCAAACACAAGATGCAGTACTGTGATTAGCTTGATGGTCCAACTACCTCTGAAAAAACATTTGCGATATTAGTCACTAATTGTATGGTATCAATACGGCGGAGTAGTATGGCAGCAACTAAAAATTGTGATCTCAACTTAAGAGTAAAAAGTATATTATCATAAATATTTTTCTCACAGAATTTTAAGTCTTGAAGACAATAAATTTAAAAACCACTAAAGTCTGCATGATGACATGGCACTGTGAAGATTCACCAGTTAGGGTGGTATAAGAGTGATATCACTGATAACACATGGGATAAAGATAGTACTAGGTTCTGCCATACTTGTTTTCTCTACATAGAATAAAAATAACAAATTACTTTCAAAGGTATTGATTATTATATCTATTATTCATACTCCCAAATAGATTTGAAAGTTTCTCTCACACATTGCAAAAAATGCTCATATCTCAGTAATTCTCATCTCAAAAATAATTGACAATATTTTGATGTGTATTATTTGGCCTTAAATATTGCAACCATGTGAGAAAAGTATAAATAGATGGATGGAGTAAAACCATATTAAAATATACCTTCCAAATGACTCAACTGAGTAGATAAGGTGTCCCTAAAATTTAATTAATTTTCACAAACTTTTCAAGTTGTTTTTTCATTTGTTTGTTTTGTGTAAACTCAAATTTCTACAAATCACCAAAATAGAAAAGAAAAAAAAAACCTGTATGGAAACAGAGAGTACATTACTTAAGAAATAGAACTCAGTAAAAGTTGAGTTACGGGAGTTCTTATGTCAGTGTTTGGGAAGAGGAGAAGCATGATTCAGTTCTAACCTGAGTCTTCTTCCAATTCAAAGTGCTATTTTGAGTAGTTTATTAATATGCCTGGGTTCAGACAAATTAGATGAGATTGGTAATACTACTTTATCTATTTCCCAGGGAAATAGGAAAGAAAAACATTAAGCAATTTTGAAAAATGGATGCAAGTTATTGTTACAAAGATGCAAACTTTTTCAAATGTATCACTATTTCATTCTTATTTACACTTTAGTAGTGCCTTTTTCTATATATTAACACATGTTCACTGCAATGAAAAATACAAACATGCAGAAACATATAGGTAGTTCATAAAGACCTCTCATAACCTTACCTCCTTGCCAGAAATAATCCTTGAAACTTTAAAAATATTTTAGTCTACATCTAGAGCTCTTTCCTTCCCCGATGATAATGTGATAATGGGGAGAAAATATTTTCTTTTTTTTCATTGCTGGCTAGAGGTTCAATTGACTATTTTAGGAGGATAGAAGAATATTATTAAGGAAAAAAGTCTATCTTTTATTAAAAAATACGTTAATGGGCTTTTATTGCCCCTATGCTTTTTGTCATCTCTAACATCTTAAACATAGTTGGTATGTAATAATTTCTTGATAATATAAATAAAATTTTGTTAACTAATCACATGGAAATACAAAATTTATCTTTGTTTATTTCTTGACCAATTGCTTTCAAATGCACTTAATAAACTAGGTAAATGTATGATTTAAACTGAACACCTAAACTTCTGCAAATTAAAGATAGATAGACACATAGCAATTTAAAAGTTTTAAGATTAATTTTGAATTTCCATGCCAATGTTAATTTCTACCTATGTGGTTTCAATTTGAATTATTTTGTAACTACTTAAATATTAAAAAAAACAAATCGACAACAACAACAACAAAAAACCCACTTTTGATGGTCCCTTCAACCTTGATGGTCTAACTAAGATTTTATTCATGCCCTGGTACATTGTGAATCAGAGGCATAGACAACTAAAAGTACATTTGAATTATATTCTTGACAGCCTGGGACTAGGTTTATGTGATTTCCTGGATATGTCATTTACTGATCAATACTAAAACAATTGATTACCTTATAAATGGTCAAATTGAATTGGTCAAAAAGACATTTCAGTCATTAAGACAAAACTTTCAGATGAACTATTCAACCCTGTATTGATGACTAAGTACTTAGCAGTGGTATTGTTCAAAATTACTGCTTTAGCTACGAATTGATCAAATCCACGTAACAAATAGACATTGCCCCAAAGTAACATCTATTTGTAAACACAGATCAATGATAACCTCGTCTAGTTATTGTACTTATCTACTTGAAAAATAACATAGGAAGAAATACACTTATGTGCTTAACAGAAACTTTCTGATAAGGAATGCAACTTCTCAGTTTAAGGACTAGGTTTTATTGGGGTTCTGCTTATTCTATTAAAATGTACAATTGTGTTCCTCTTCCCAAAGTAATAAGATTTTTCAAAAAATTATTGGTTTGCTAAATTGGCAATGGTGTAATTTGCAATGGACTATTCAAATAGTTAAGAATAATAAATCAATCAATTTCTGATAAAGAGTAATAAACAAAAAAATACTTCATGGAACTCTCTAGCACGTTACTCACCATTTAGCTGCTTAAAGAGGAAAGCACGAATCCAACAGTTTTTGCTGTAATTCTTTCCTTCATTTGGCATGTTAGGTCACTGACCTGTGTAATTTCAAGGGGAACATAATCTTTGGTATTTAAGGAAGAAAAATGGCTCATTGTTTGCAGAATCAGCACATTATAGTTACCATTCATTCCATTCTAAAAGCCAGGTAGGTGCTCACTGACCTCTGGTGAACAGTGATGCAAAGTAGACGGTCTCCATCTAGCATTGGGTAAGCACTTTTGCACAGAACAATATAAAGTGGCATCCAGAGCCATATGGCTATGGCAAAGGTGACCCCAGATGAGACTCTGCGGAACCTGATAGGAAGTGGGCCCTTAGGGAAAATGTGGAATCCAGCGATTTATGTCAGTACACTGCAACCCTTCATGGATAAAGTGATATTTTACTTTACTTGTTGAACATTTATTCATAGAATTGACCATATTATACACTGATTTTTCTTTCTTCTTTAAAAACTTACTTAATAAATTATATCAAATCTACTCAATAAGCCTGATGACTTTTGCTTTAATTAAAAGTTTCTGTCATATGTTTTGGTCTTAAGAATTTAGAATTTCTCAAATTCATGCCATAACCATAATGAAATAGGTTTGCTAACAAACATTTTAAAGATATATAAACAATTTGTACTTTTCTTTGCCATATTTAAGTTGAATTTTATATTAGAATAAGCCTGATACTTTTAGTGATTCTTAGAAATGTGTAGGTTATGCAAAGACATTTTTTTCCATCTTTCCATAAGAGTAATTTTGGGACATTTCCTCTGACATCAGGGTTCTATGTGATAGAAATGTTTATCATTAATAACGAAACCAATTTTGAAGTAAATAATTAAGAAGCTTCTGAAGTTTAGCAGTGTTTTGTGGCTTTTTATTAATCCTTAGCTTGGATTTATTGTAGTAGTCAAGATACAAATATATTTGAAGACTACTGGTTCTATGTACAAAGAACTAATGGGAATTTCTTAATAGCACTCCAGTGATCAATGGATAGGGAACTAATAACACATGATATTTATTACACTTCCATTTCACTGACTCAAAGACAGAAACCAAAAAAGTTCATTCACAAGAATTCTGCAGTATGGAAAAAAAATTAACTTCAGTGTTCCTAATATAAAATGTAATGTGAGTATTATAACCTAAGCATTGCAATGAGGATATGACCTTCATACAATAGCTTGAGTAAAAGATACCTGAGTAGTTGTGAGTTACAGAAGTTTATGCCGTACACCCTCAACACACACACCCAGGCACACAGTCATTGGGTCAGAACAGCACCTTTTAAATAAAGGGGCTAATATCTTCATTTATATTTGAGTTTGGAAATTAGTGACATATATATTTCCAATTAAGAACCAGATGTGTGGTGCATTTGACAAGTTACTTTGAACCGGTTCAATGAGATGTGGGAATGTTTAAAGCATTTTTAACTTTTATGTAGATAATATGGCAATATTTAAAAGCAGAAGATTCCATAAAACTTTATGACACACAAGAATTTTAACTCACAAAAGTATTACAAAAATTTAGTGTTTTTTTAAAACCGAAATTTCTGGGTGGCGCCTGTGGCTCAAAGGAGTAGGGCGCCAGCCCCATATGCTGGAGGTGGTGGGTTCAAACCCAGCCCCCGCCAAAAACTACAAAATAAAAATAAAAATAAATAAATAAATAAATAAAACAGAAATTTTCCCTAATAGTTTCAAATGTAGCTTGATTGCAAACACGTAATTCAGAAAACACACGGTTGAAAACACACAGTTGTCAACCTTATATGTTCAATATTTGAGAGTGCATACACTGCTCTGTAGTTTTCAAATTTACTTTGAGGCTCCTGGAGATAATTATTTTCATTTTGTTACGAGGTATACTTAAAAGCAATGATGTCTTCAAGTCATATTTCCTCAATCTCACACTTGACTATTTGGGGGGAAGAGCCCTTACATATATATCAATGAAGTGTACCTCAAACTGCAATGACCTTAGTTTAACTATGTGTAGCCGTCTTTAAATTCATTTGAATAGAACTGAACAGATGAAATACTGCACTTTAAGTTCATCAGTCCTGATCATGTGTATTCTTTTAAAACTTTTTTTAAAAGAAGTTTTACATATAGTCCAACCAACCTACTACAGTGCCTTTTTTATAAAATCAATGATTCTTACACTTTTTTAAAACTTTGTAGAAAACAATAAATTTATAAAATCTCAGATTTTGAAGAGTGTACTTAAGATAAACTAGTCAAAATCCCGTGATACAGTTCTACAAAGTAGTCACAAAGTACTTATTTAGTACATTCTTCCAAAGATGGGAACTCAGTACCTATCTCTGACATTAAAAGCTATTTCCCTTATAGTGATCAGAGATCATTCTCCTTAAAGTCTTCCACTTGATGCTGAATTCAGATCCGGTTCTTAGGACTGAGGTTCTCTTTCTTCAGTTGCATAGAATATGGACTGTGGGAGGCTGTTGAGTCTTTGCTCAGAAATTACTCACAGTTGATGTTCAAGCTTAACTTCTTCCCAGGAGCTGTTCTGACCCAATGACTGTGTGACTAGGTGGGTGTTGAGGGTGTATGGCATAAACCACCAGCCTTTTACCTTATTTGTGGACAACTCTGAAAGGTCATTTCCATTCTGAGATCCCTGATGAATGAACCAGGTTTAATTTGTGACCTCTTTGCATTTCAATGTTCCCCTCCATCCATTCTGCTTTCCTCACCTCCTTATGGGGTTTCCCACAGGTAGTCATTCAGGAAACTTCTTTGCATCTCAGAGTCTGTTTATCAGGAATATTAACACCAAAGCTCTACCATTTTTTCCTACAAGTACCCTCTGAGGTCTTGATGGACAGGTCTCATCATTTAAGCACTATCTATCATAAATGTTCAGAGAAATCAAAGATCCATTTCTTCATTTTCCATGCATATATCGTCTTAACATATAGCTTGATATTTGCAGTACATTTAAGTAGCTAAATCATTTGCTTAATAACCTAAAGCTAGGGTTTGGGAAAGTAGAATTTTAATGGCTCTAAGGTAGGTTATAAAGATGATCATCTATTCTCATTTCTGTATGAATATTCTGCAGGTGCCTTTGCAATGCGCCATTGAAGTTTCTTCCCTCTAGAGGTGAGTTTGGACATTTCACTTTCTTTAGCAACTTGGATGTTAAACAAAGATGGTGAAAGGACAGGTTTTGAAAATGTATGCACTTTGATGTTGGCCCTCACTTGTTGCTGTTTTGAAACAGGAAACCACCATAGTAAGAAGCCCCAGCTTCCCTGCCTGGGCAAGAGAAACCACATGTAGCTGATAAGACATTGCAGCCCAATCAGTTCACCAATTAGCCGAAGAGAGGACGAAACCATTTGAGACCAGCTAGTGCAAGCTGATTTTATCCAAACTAGAACTGCCTAGCCAACCCACAAAATCATAACAAATAATGAATATTTGTGGTTTTAAACCCCTAAGTGATGTTAAAATTTGCAAAAGCTAATGGATACAACCCCCTTATAGATTAAACAGATAATCAAACATGATTCTGCTTTCCATCAGATATTTTAATGATCATACAGGCACATCCTGGAAAGACTTAATGAGTTATATGGTTAAAAACATGTGTTAGAGGATTTTTATTTTCAACCCCAATTAATGCAAGCCATATTCATGAGTCAGAATAAGTCATTGAGGTAGAGAACATGAGACAAGAGATTTATTTGGAATGTCTTATGTATTAAGTTAGTTTCTTAAAGTCAGAATCAGGGTCTTCAGTGGCATTCCCCAAAATATACTCTGAAGAATACTAGTTCAAAGAGATGTTAATAAATAATGTTTTAAATGATTTGTTCCATGGGAAAATAGATTTGGGAAACAATGAGTTGAAATGAGTTTTTCATTATAGAACTGATTGAAGGATTTCAATGTCCTCATATACTTTGGTAACTTCTGAGACAGAAATGAATTTTGAATTATTTTTAAAATAAGCTTAATTACCTGTAGTAGACATCCATGGACATCTATCAACCAATTTTGGCAAACACAGCCTAATATCTATCAGGGAAATCACCCTCACTCTTTATTCACATGATTTTGGTGAGGGACATTCTATCAGGAACCTCAGCATCGAGCGGGAGCTACAGGCTTAATGCAAGTCTACTCGTGATATTTTCCTAGCCATAGTGATTGATTTGGAGATGAACATGTAAACCAAACAGAGACAACATATCAATATACTTTTATTGGGACTTAAGAAAGAATCTGTTGCTCTGTTGTGAGTAGGTCTGAGAGGATGTGAGAACTACTACGCTTGCAGTATCCATCCTGCAGTGGGTGGAGTCTAGGAAGTCACCAAAAATAAAGGCAGGGGAATTAAATCAGCACATGTAATCTGAGTCAATATTCATAAAACAAATCAACTCCTCAGAACATTTGGCTTCTTGAGGTAATACATTTTACTCTTCTTTAAGTAGATTTGGATGAATATTTTGCATTTGAAACTGAAACAGTCATAACTACTAGACTATCAGCTCTATTTTTTATAATAATTTTGGAGAACTAGCATCCACAAAACACTTTGAAGAAATATGGAGTCAGTTAGTAGACTAGTCAAGTATACCTGTCTGGATCAAAATTCCATCTTCACTGTGAATTAGCTTTGTAACTTCAGGTGTGATACTTAAGCTCTCTATGCTATAGATTGTTTATAAAATGATATAACACAGCTTACCTGATTAAGGATTTTGTGAGGATTTAATGCTTTAATACATGGAAAACATTTTAAAACGTTTATAAAAATGTTACATCATAAACACTCAAAAAGGTAAAGAGCAAACCGAATAGTAACTTTTTGAATCGTGGCCTTTAGGTAACAACAATGTGTTATACCAATGCTACATCATTGTTAACACATGTCAGGTGTTAATAGTAAGGGAAACTTGGGAGGAGGGGTAAAGGTATATGGGAACGCTCTGTCCTTACCATGGAATTTTTCCATAAACCTAAAACTGTTAAAAATCAAGTCCATTTTAAAAGAGATTCTAAACACCTGAATTGGACCTTAGAGAAAAGAAAGGAAGCATACAATAGTTATATCGCTATTTTGTTAAGAATGTTACCAAAAAAAGTATCTATTTATAATAAATTATCTCCCTAATCATTTAAACACTCAATAAAAAGTGTTTGTTGCTGTCATGATCAGCGTCTAAGTGAAAATAAATTAAACTTAAAGTCCCCCCTAAAAAATTTAGGTATAGAGCAAAGTGAATAGAAATGTTTAGAATTATGGATTTCTAGAATTTTTAAGAGCAAAAAAATGTTTTGGTGATTTTTAAATTTAACATTCCTCTTAACACAGTTGAAGAAACTGAGAACCAGGAAGAAAAATGACGTGCTCATGGTCAAGTAGCCAGTAAGTTGATTAGAAAATAATTCTCTTTGTTATCATATGTAGCGCTTTAAAAAAAAGCACTACAAGGTTTTCCAAAGTGGGAAATAATTATTGGGGAGAATCCCTGAGGGTCTAGTTTATAGTAGTTTACTTTTTAGTTTCCATTTGAATACTACCACCTACCGTGGGAAAAAAATGTTCACCTCTCCCAGGGAGTAAGATTCTGCAAGGGTCAAATAGCCAAGAATTATGTCCACAATGTTTGCGACATCAGCAGCTCAGGTATTTTAGCCAACATTTTATATTTTTGTTCTAATTTTTTTATTAATTCATAGCTGTGTACATTAATGCAATCATGGGGTACAATGGGCTGGGTTTATATACAATTTGAAATATTTTTATCAATCTGGTTAACATAGCCTTCACCACATTTTCTTAGCTATTGTGTTAAGACATTTATACTCTACACTTAGTACATTTAACATGTACCCTTGTAATATGCAGGGTAGGTGTATTCCTACCAATTACCCTCCCTCCACCCGTCCTGACCCCTTCCCTCCCCTCACTCTCCTCCCACTCCTCTTCTTGGGCTATAGTTGGATTCTAGCTTTCATAAGAAAGCTATAAATTGGGTTCATAGTAGGACTGAGTACATTGGATACTTTTTCTTCCATTCTTGAGATACTTTGCTAAGAAGTATATGTCCCAGCTCCATCCATGTAAACATGAAAGAGGTAAAGTCTCCATCTTTTTAAAGGCTGTATAATATTCCATGGTGTACACATACCACAATTAATTGATTCATTCATGGGTTGATGGGTACTTGGGCTTCTTCCATGACTTAGCAATTATGAATTGGGCTTCAATAAACATTCTGGTGCAAATATCTTTGGTATAAAGTGATTTTGGGTCTTCTGGATATATAACCTAGTAGAAGAATTATAGGATTGAATGGCAGGTCTATTTTTAGATTCCTAAGTGATCTCAAAACATCTTTCCAAAAGGAATGTATTAGTTTGCATTCCCACCAGCAGTGCAGAAGTGTTCCCTTTTCTCCACATATACGCCAACATCTCTGGTTTGGGGATTTTGTGATGTGGGCTAATCTTACTGGAGTTAGATGATATCTCAAAGTGGTTTTGATTTGCATTTCTCTGATGATTAAGGATGATGAGCATTTTTTCATGTATCTGTAGGCCAGTTGCCTGTCTTCCTTCTTCAGAGAAGTTTCTCTTCAAGTCCCTTGCCTACAGTGAGATGGGATCACTTGTTCTTTTCTTGCTAATACATTTGAGTTCTCTGTGGATTCTGGTTATTAAACCTTTGTCAGAGACATAACCTGAAAATATCTTCTCCCATTCTGAGGGCTCTCTACTTGCTTTATTTACTGTGTTCTTGGCTCTGCAGAAGCTTTTTAGTTTGATCAGGTCACAGTAATGTATTTTTGGTGTTGTTTCAATTGCCCAGGGTGTCCTCCTCATAAAATATTCTCCCAGGCTGATTTCTTCAAGAATTTTCCCTCCACTTTCTTCTAGTATTTTCATAGTTTCATGTCTTAAGCTTAATCTTTAATCCAGTGAGAGTTTATCTTAGTTAATGGTGAAAGGTGTGGGTCCAGTTTCAGTCTTCTACAGGTCGCCAGCCAGTTCACCCAGCACCATTTGTTAAGTAGGGAATCTTTTCCCCAGGGAATGTTTTAAATTGGCTTATCATCAAATAAAGGTAAGTAGCTGGATTCATCTGTTGGCTCTCTATTCTGTTCCATATATCTGCCTCTCTGTTTTTGTGCCAGTACCATGCTGTTTTGATCACTATCGATTTATAGTATAGTCTGAGGTGTGGTCTAACATTTTATATTAATGATATAATGAGTTCTTAAGAGTTTGGAATGTCCTTAAATGAATTTATTATGTTGCAAAACAGACTTTTGTTTCTTTAATCCACATTTTTCTTATTGCTTTTAGTGATTGTATTTTACATTTAGTGTTTAGTCCATTTATATATATGTACATATACACATATATAGACTACTATGATTTAATTCACAATATATTTTTAAAAATGGAATATATGTTATTCAATATATCTGAAAGGTGATCTCAAATTATGAACCCAATAATCACAGGGAAGAATTTTCATCCATTAAAAAATACTGATTTATGAAAAGTATGCCTATAGGTTAAGAGAGAGAGGAGAAAGTGTCTGTTACCTTTGTGAAGAAAAAAGAAAGAAGTACATTTTTTTATACCATATGAAAGATTTTTCCTCTTGACTCTTTTTGCCTTTCACATAGAGATTTTAATTAAAAATTTTCTATGGATACTGAGTCAAAAATATCTCCTGTCATTCAAGATTGCTTTCAAGGTACCATAGAGAGGAAAGGCTGTGATGGCAACTTGGGAGTACAGTATCTCAAGTGGTTGGCTCATTTCCAAATAGAGTATTAATCCTTGACTCTCTCAAAGCCACTTTGGACTGATTAGATAATAAATCTAATTTTGAGAAGTAAAAGTAAAAGCAACTCAGGAAATTGTAGAGTACTAACCAAGAACAATTATTTATTAACTTTACTTTAAAAATTTCTAGAAGACTCTGGATCCAGACTGTTAACATGTTAATGGGCACAATGATCTTACTATAAAAAATCTTAAGCATTATATAAACCATTGAATATTTCTTTTTTTTTTTTTTTAAGACAGAGTCCACTCTGTCACCCTGGGTAGAGTACCATGGTGTAATAGCTCACAACAACCTGAAACTCTGGGTTTCAAGCCATCCTCTGACCTCAGCCTCCCAAGTAGCTAGAACTACAGGCACCCTCCACGGCACCAGGCTAAGTTATCTAGTTTTAGTAGAGATGGGGTCTCGCTCTTGCTCAGGCTGCTCTCTAACTCCTGAGTTCAGGTGATTCACCTGCCTCAGCCTCCCAGACTGCTAGGATTTGAGGTGTGAGCCCAGTGCCCAGCAAAAACCAATAAATATTAAGGAAAATTAATCCAAAATTGTGCTCTAATTATTCTAATATTTAATGGAATTAAAAATAAAATAAAAAGACCTAATTATAGCTATTCTGATAAATAATTTATCTATCAGTAACAAATTTCTGTTACTACTCTATAACCTTACTTATATAGATTTAATATAAGAACCCAGATTTCTGATAATTGTTGAAAAGAAATCACATATTAGATTAAAATTGTAGCACCTTGGGCAATTTTATGGAACTTTTGCAGAGCAATAGCATCCTTTACACTACATCATAGTTACTGCTTTTGGACTACATTTGAATATGAAAAAGCGTAAGCATTAATATTCATACTTTATTAATGATGACTGAAATGGCTGTTTTTGTTCTGATATAATATTGAGGATATCCAGGCCAAAAATAAAAAGAAAAGAAAAGGGAAAAATGAGTGTCAATATATCACAAGGATGCCCTTGGCTTTTATTAGTTTCAGTATTGAGAGGAAGAGCAGGCAATCTAGAAAAGAAAATAACACAGTTTCATTTCGGTATCTTAAGTTTGGAAACTTTTTTGCAAAATTTTAACTGTGTTATCACGAAAAACACAAGTCCGCAGAATTGGGGTACCAATTAGTCTGCAAAGCCATGCCTCCCCTTTAATTTCCCCTATTTAACTCATGATTCAATCCCTTTCCATGTCCACATTAGCAACCTATTTGATCCTCTGCTATAACAAAAATAGACGGTTTATTTAAACAACGCAAAAACTTGTGAATATTTTGTTCTGTATACAAATAATTCATGTAAACTTTCCATAGCCATTATTTATACAGAAACTTGAGTTTTTTAGGTGGAATGAGAAGAATACACTTCTACTTTTCTGTGAACATGTGTGTATTCTTATTTAGATCAGAAAAAACAATTCCTGTGAATGGCAGCTTGAATTAGTAACATTCAGTACAGACGTATGTCTCGATGGGAAGCATTAGGCACTCAGACCAGGAACAGTATTAAGAGCAAGATCCTACCAAGTGAGTTTGTAAAAAAGCATAAAGAAATATGACCTTTGTTTTTCCCTTAGCATGTATGGAATACTTTTGAATACTTTATTCAAGGATACCAGTTAATGAGAAAAGTAATGCTTTTATAGTCAACACACTGGAATTAGTACTGATACAAAGCTGTCCCTTTGCTAGCCTGGGCTGATCACTCCACCTTCGTCTATTTTTGTACACTCATTTGAATATTTAAAACGTATTTTAAAAATGTAGCTAATGAGTTAATCAAATAAAACTTGATTATTTTCTTTATGGAACAAAGGAAAATAATGAATACTATCATCCAATTGGTAATTTAAAAAGTCATTAGTACTTGTTTGCTAAAATAGGTAAATACTATGCACCTTTAAGAGTAAGTCAGTTTTGCTCTCTTATTGCATTATCTAATGATTTGGGAAATAATCAGGCCTGTGACATGGATATTTCACTTAAGAGAAATAATAAATTTTACCTGACTAAACACTCAGACTCAATGAAGATTTTACTCATCTAGGCTCCTGAAATGATTGAATTATTGTCCTGTTATAACTTCAATTATATTGAGTATAGTGAGTATCTCCAGCTTAGCTCAACCAAGGCTGAGGTTCTCATGCTACTCAAGCTCCTAATGCAACTACATAAACAGCACCTGTGAGGTAATAGTTACAATGCTGCCAGAACCTTAAACTGTTAACCTGTAGGTGGTACTCACTCTACCTGTAGCATCTGTAGCATCTGTGGCTAGAGAAATAAATTTATATCCTGCTGTGGCTCATCACTGTCTTGGAAAAGGTTTACAATCTTTTTAGTTAATTCTTTACATCATAGCAAAACTCTCAGCAGTGGTAAAACTAGCTGTGGAGATGACAGAGTTTAACTTTATAACAATTGCAGGATCCCAAGGCGAGAATGCCACTTTACAATAATGGAGCCTGTTCTGGAGAGAAACACCCCAAATCTGCTGTCTACTTTGGTCTGTTGGTCCTTGGATTTTAGTTCTTTTTTTTGAGA
>NW_003852450.1:10050534-10068886 GCF_000181295.1 Otolemur garnettii
CCCAAGTAGCTGGGACTACAGGCGCCCGCCACAACGCCTGGCCATTTTTTGGTTGCAGCCATCATTGTTGTTTGGCGGGCCCGGGCTGGGGATTTGAACCCGCCACCTTAGGTGTATGTGGCTGGCGCCTTAGCCGCTTGAGCCACAGGCGCCGAGCCTGGATTTTAGTTCTGATATACTGTATCACTGATACCTTTGTCACTTACTTTGTAATTAGAAAACAAAAAGGAAAAGCCTCAGAGAGTGAAGTTCTTGTTTCTAAGAAAGGAAGTCGTAGGATGCCATCCATTTTGAATGTATTCATTCATTCAGGAATGATAAAACATTGCTTGAAATTGTGTCAAAACCAAAAGATAAAAAAAGTAAATCAAACAAATAAAAAAAGCTTGGTTGAAAAAATAAGTACTATGTCTGGTTCATAAAATTAAAAAAAAAATTGATGCATTAAATGGTGAAGTGATTTGCCTACAGCTTTTTACCCAGTATTTCTGCAGAAAAAAATCCAGGAGCAGAAATGGAAAATCATAACACCTAAGGTCTTTCTCTGATTGCTAAACAATGTTTTCCTTAAAATAACTCATTCTTGTTGAAACTAAAAAAAACAACAACAAAGAATTTTATCTTAGAGGTTGAGTTTACAATGCAGAGAGTTTTGCATAGTACTTTACTTTAGGCACTCAATAAACTGCTGTGGGAGTTTAGTTTAGTTCTAGTGGTTCTCAGTGTGGCTGCATATTCAAATCAACCAGGGAGATTTGTAAACATTCCAAAATGCTGGTTCCCACTCCAAACCAACTGAAAAATCATCTCCAGAGGAAGTAAATACTTTTGCTCAAAACCCTCATTCTATTCTCTTGATTTTTCCCTCTTCCTTTCCTTTTCCCTCAGTTTCTTGCCATATGTTGTAAACATGCTCAATTTTCACTCAAGCAAAATAAAATTTTGCCCAGAATCCCACTTTAGCTATTGCCATCTCTCTTCAAGAAACTTCAGAAAATTTTTTGAAAGAGCAGTCTCTATTCCCATCAGCATGTTTTCTCTATTCTTAGACCATTGCTCAACCTAACACCTTTGTCATACTTAGGATTTTCCTGAAATAACCACAAAGACCACTTTCATGGTCTTTGGTCTTGCCTCTCTGTGTGTTTTGAATGTCCCCTTCAAAACTACTGTTAAAACTTAATTTCCATTGCCATATTAAGACATGGGACCTTTAATAATCAATTAGTTAATCAACTAATTAATACTGTTGTCTCAGGAATGGGTTAGTAATTGCAGGAGTGAACTCCTGTGAAAGGACAAGTTCAGCCCCCCTTTCTCTTTCTGGCTTGTCCACTCACTTGCCAATTTGCCATACCTTCCACCTTCCACCTTCCACCTTCCCTATGGGATGACACAGCACAAAGGCCTTCACCAGACACCAGTGCCATGCTTTTGGTATTACCAGCTTCCAGAAATGTGATACAAGTGCATTTATGTTTTTAGAAATCACTCAGTCTGTGATATTCCATTATGGTACAAATGGACTAAGATAGAAAATTGGGACATTTTTGTGGGGCTGTGGAAATATAAAAATACCTGAAAGTAGAAGCAGATTTGGAGCTGGGTGATGGGTAGGGGACGGAAGAAAGTGGAAGAACAGGCCATAAAAACCTGTAGTTCCACGAGTGGAATATTAAGGGTAATACCACTGAGAGCTCAGAAGAGGAGGAGAGTTATAGTGAAAGTCATGATCAGAGTGTTGGTAGAAATACAGACAATAAAGTCTATTCTGATGAGACCTCAAATGGAAATGAGCAGCAAGTTACTGGGGCTGGATAAAGGCCATCGTTGTTATAAAGTTGCAAAGAAGATGGCAGAATTGTGCTCATGTCCCAGGACTTTACCCATGTAGAGTTTAAGAATGATGAAGTGACCATCTGATGGAAGAAATGTCTAAGTAGCAAGGTATTTAGGCTGCAGCCTGGTTACTTTAACTGTATACAGTGAGATGTGAGAGGAAGAAATGATTATTCTTATTTAGGGGTGGTTAGACCCCAAGGTCAGGAGACAACTGCCACTGAAAGGATGATTTATTACTCACAGTTCCCAAGAAAAGGTGGCAGGCACACCACTCTATATCATATCACCCCATGGTGTGAAGGAAGACACATACAGTGAAGCACTGTGGTTGATCAGAGGGCAAAGGGACAAGAGGAAACTGTGGGCAAGAAACTTGATGTAGTTGTTGTGGGAAGAAATGGGCTAGTTAGAGTAAACATGTTTAAAGTTGGTTAATTTGAATAACCCTCATGCACAAGGGTTGCTCCATATTGTCTGATACCTGGCGTGTGGTGATTAAGGAAGATACATTTATAAGTAATAGCCAAAAATGTAAGAACCCAATAAAGAAGAATGGGTATTTTAAAGGCATGCTAACTGGGTATACTATATCTATGAATTAAGATAGCAATCTATTTCTGGTTAGGGGGAGAGGGCAGCATTAGTTTCTTCAGGATTGGAAAGATGCCAGATGTCAGAGAATCAGAATAGAGAAAATAAAAGATGTGATTAATAAAATCCTGTCATTCTTTGACATCATATCAAGAAAACTTTGGGGTTATAATAGAAGAAACATTTAGGGAACAGTGTATAAGTTGCCTTAAACAGTATAGAAAACATAATAAGAGAAAAAAGGAAGAACACATTTGGAAATATAAGGAATCCTTATAGGGCAGCCTATAACTATGTTTCTCATTTATGGGGCATTAGTCAAGAAAATAGATCTTAAATTTCCTGGATCTCTAATGATATCTAGGTAGAGTTGTAAAGTGTGTTCAAAGACACACACACACGCACACACACACACACACACATATATATATATATATCTCACGGTGTCTTTCTCAGGTCAAATTGGCAGGTCCATTGGTTATGTTGTTGGAGGATATGTGGTTGGTTGCTTAGTAAACTACAGTAGAACTTCTGTAATTCGACCACTCAAGGGATGTAACAAATTGATCAACATACAGAGGTGGTCAACATAAAGAACTAAGCCTACTGTACTGATAACATGTATGTGATGCCAGCCAGTCCATGACGATTAGGTCAACTTAAGGAGTTGGGCAATGTAGGGAGGTGGTTAACTACGGAGGTTCTGCTATGTATGTCAAGATTAGTGATATTTGTGCATGACCAGGGGAAAGGGTGGTTGTAGTGGTCATGGTTCAACCATGACACCACATGGTGAGAGGTTGTTGGGGAAAATTGGAGGTGGATAGTGGATAGAGGTGTAAGTGGAGATGGCACTAGAGTAATTAGTCCTCCGCTCACTGGGTCTAAGGGTTGACTGATATGAGGTTATCATCTGCTGGAGAAAGTAATAATTTCCACTAATTTTTCCAATGTCATAGATAGTACTAATCTCTACCATGCTTCCCTTTACCCAGAGGAAGGTAGAGGTGTATGTTTATCATAGAGTGAGGAGTATACCAGAATCATGGACTAAGCAGGGTTAACTTGGTGAAAAATAGAATCCATGATATCACAGAAAGAAAAGCAATAATGTCCTCTGTCCCCTTTGTTAGTTAAGGAAAGGAAGTTCATAAATGTCACTGGCATGAAGGTTTTGGGGTCCTGCATGAAGTTGTCTCTAGATCTGGGGAAAAATTCATCTCTAATGATGGGATCCTGGCCTGGGCCAATGTCTTTCAGGATGTGAAACAGAGGATCTTTTTCAAGTGGATCCCAGATTAATACGTGTCCTGTTTTAGTGGTTCAATGGCATTATAATGAAGCTGAGCTTTTGTGTCATTTGGAAGCATCTTAGGCCTGGAAGATTGATTTGCAAATATATTTTAAGACAAAGGGCTATGGTTCACAGCTAAAAAGGTTAGAGTGGCATCCATGATGATTATAATGGACAAAAGTGGCAGATCCAACTGACAGCATTGATGCCCTCATCAGGGATGGCCAAATCTAAAATTTTCCAATGGTCTAAGAGTTTGTTTAGATGGGTGATGAGAGATGTGTTGCTGCAATTAGGTTTTAATTCAGATGATCTGATTTGGGTATATATACTGTATACTTTCTTGGAAGTAGAACCAGACCCTTAGAGGTCAATCCAATCCATACACTTATTTGGGTTTGGGGTCATATGTCAACTAAATTGCCTATGCCTACATTTGGACCTCCAGAATTAGCCATATCACCTTAACTCAAAGGCATGCAGTCCTCAACATTTGTGCTGCTTGCTTGCCTGGTTTGAGTGTGTGGATTATAAAACAATCAAACACTCAGAACAATACTAATGAGACCAAAGGTCAACAATAGTGTGTAACTATTATTATAACGACCTTCCTTAAATTAACACCTAGTTTTCCTAGACTGGATAGTCTGGCTGTTTTTACCCTTAGGTGTTTTCCAGATGAATTCCTATTTGTTGGAGCTGGTGTCCGTAAGTGATGGTCTCTCTCTTTAAGGTACACCAATTGACCTCTGAGGGGTCTGAGGTCAATTACTCTATTCCAGAAGAATAATAGAAAGCTTTTAAGTGTTTTTGAGGCTCCAGATTTTGAACATTCTTGAAAAGCAGCATTTCCCAGTAAGACTTATCTAAGTGTTTTACATTCTTAAATCAATTGCATAAGGTCTTCAGAGGTTTTTGGTGCGACAGGAATAAAGTGTTCCTTCCCCCTTTCCTTTTTCAATAAGCACTGGTTTCTAAGGATGTTGTCCTTTGTACCCCACTGGGTCAGAGGACAAGATCTCACAGCATCAAGGCAAGCAACATATGAATTTACATCTAATACCATCCCTTTTGCATCCTGCAATGGTCACTAACCCACTGAATCTACTTGTGGCTTGTAACACATAAGCACCTCTGAAGAGGGTTCTCTCTGTACTCAACCAGGCAGGCTGAAACGTACAGGGGAAATAGAGACTTAGTTACCCCACTGCTTTTCAGCATTGTCTGGTTATTTGATAAAGTCTAGCTTGTGGCACTTGGAGGGAAGTCACACCATGCTTTCTTTGGAGGAGCTTATTGTAAGATTAGCTAGTCAACATAAAGGGGTGTTTCCTAGAGAATTGTTCAAAATCTGAGCTGAGACTGGAACTCAGAGAGAACTCAGCTTTCAAGTTCTGAATTCAGGTGGGAATCTTTATCTTCCAGGTGGCAAATTCAACAAACAACAGTTGCAGCAATAGTGCAAATACATCAGTAAGAGGTGGCACTTTTCCAGGCTCTGGCTCCCATCTGACAGAACAAGTTAATGAGATGTTATGGCCTGAATGTTTGTGCCTTCCCTTAATTAATATGTTGAAGTCTTAGGCCTGGTAATCCCAGCACTCTGGGAGGCCAAGGCGGGTGGATTCCTTGAGCTCTGGAGTTCAGGACCAGCCTGAGCAAGAAGGAGACCCAGAGGACTGCTTGAGCCTGAGAGTTTGAGGTTGTTGTGAGCTGTCATGATGCCCTGGCACTTTACCCAGGGCCACAGAGTGAGACTCTACTCTAAGGATGTTGTCCTTTGTACCCCACTGGGTCAGAGGACAAGTTGTCACAGCATCAAGGCAAGCAACATATGAATTTACATATAATACATCAAAAAAAAATTGAAATCGTAACCCCCATCTAATGGTGTTAAGAGGTGAGGTCTTTGAAAGGTAGTTAGGAAATGAAGGTGGAGGATTCATGAATGAGATTACTACTGTATAAAAAGAGACACTGAGAGTTTGTTTCCTGTCTTTACTCTCTACCATGTGAGGATATAATGAGACCCTGATCTGCAAACCAGGAAGCAAGCTCTCACTGCCAGCACTCACCAGGCACTGGATCTGCCAGCCAGCCCTTGAACTTGGATTTCCCAGGCTCCAGCATTATCAGGAGTAAATATTGTTCAATCCACTGCTCTGTGGTGCTCTATTAACAACCAAACTGATTACAACAACCCAAACTCATTTAAGACATGAGTCAAGTGCAGCCTAGTGGCGTATTATTTCAGTCTGAGGTCAAACCTCAGAAAACTGCAACTTTAGGGTCTCCCACAGTCACCCTCAAATTTGATGATTCCCTCAAAATAGTCAGTGAACTCATGGAAAGCAATTATATTCACAGTCATATTTATCACAGGGAAAGGAAATAAATTAGGACCAGCTAATGAAAGAAACACATGAGATAGAGTCTAGGAGAATTCCAAATGTGAAGCCTAAGGAATATCCCTGGGTAAGTTTCTATAGAGTGTTACCATGCTAGAGGTTCACTCAAGCTTCCACATTCAGAATTTGGGGTGGGGGGGCTGCATTAGGTAGACGTGATTAATGGATTAATTTCTCATTTGGTTGAACTTAGTCTTCAGTATTTTCTACCATGAGTCACTTCATTATCGTAATTTTTTAGATGTGGACTGAGGGACCTACTATAAATAACAGACATCATGTGGGAAATTCCAAGGGTTTAGAGGTTACCTCCCAGGAACTGGCAACACAGCATGGGCCTTTATTTGAGTGAAGCCAAATTCTTTATTTTACATGTATGGACTTAGAAAAATTCCTTACTGTCTTCAAGCTTAGTTTCCTTGTGTGTAAAATGAAAATAATAATAATTTCTACCTCATAGGGTTGCAGTGGGGATGGAATTAATTAATGCATACTCTTCAGACATAGTAATTATATAATAAATGATGAGTTATTATTAACATTTCTTTTTCTTTCTTCCCCTTCAAAATTATCATTCATTTACTCTCTATGCTTTCAATTATGGTTAAGGAAGAGAACAATTTCATCAGTGCATTTATGTTCAAGTTGGGAAATAAACAAGAAGTTACAAAGTGGAGATAAGTGTTTTTAATCCCCAATATGACTGGTTCTGAGTATCTAGATAATTTTTTAAATCTCCTCAGAGTCTGATAGTCTAAGATTCTCTGGATTTTGTTATTTTCTTTTTATTTTATTTTGTATTTTTGTGACAGAATCTCACTCTGTTGCCTTGGGTAAAGTGCCATGGTATCACAGCTCATAGCAACCTCCAACTCTTGGGCTTGAGCAATCCTCTTGCCTCAGCCTCTTAAGTAGCTGGGATTACAGGGGCTGCCACCATGCCCGGCTACGATTCTTTTTCTGTTTTTGGCAGAGATGGGGGTCTCACTCTTGCTCAGGCTGGTCTCAAATTCCTGAGCTCAAGCGATCCACCTGCCCAACTTTGTTACTTTCTTGGTGCAGGACAAAAGAAAATGCCTTTTGAGAAGGCATTTTAGTTGCCTTCTAGAACTATAGTTCTAGTTTCTATATTTGCTAATCATGTGACCTTAAACAAAATATATCATCTTTCTATCTCAGGTTTCTAATCTGTTAAATGGGGGGAAATAATAGTTGCCTCAGAGTATTATTAAATTTGGAAGAGAAGACATACTAAGAAATTCTGAGCACTGTGAATTGCATATGAAGGTGCCCCAAAAATATCAATTTAAAAATTCATCTAACAATTCATTTATTGCACAGTGACAGACAATAGGAGATGTGACTAGTATCATGATGAATAAAATTCAATTCTTGTTGTGAAAAATGCCCTTCATCCAGCTGTAGAGGTAAACAGGTACAATTGGAATGGCCATATAGTTGATGGAAATAATTTTTTCTTTTTGTTTTCAATGTAAGTGACAGACAATGTTAGAACATACAGCTCTGTCTCTTCTATTTTTATCAATTTACATTTACCTATGAATTCAAATAAATGATATTTTAATAATAACATTTCAGAAAGCATGTCATGTGGGAAGGTACTTTTTATTTGACAAGGAGGAGGCTTTTGATGGCTACTTGCTTGCCAACAAATAGATTTGAGTGACAATAAATAATTTGCTACCAACCATCTTTTTCATTGTACAAGACTGTTAGACAACTTGGGAGCTCAAAAATACTAGTTTAATCGAATACTAACATTTACCTTTTAGACTGTGGTTGTGAATAAATTATTTAAAAATAAAAACAGAATAAATAAAAAGAATAACAGATTATACTCATAGATCTGCTTCTAATTTCCAGTCTGATCCTGGTAGGCCTCAAATAGTTTATACTCCAGTTTCCTTTTCTACAAATATGATGCTATGAAAACTTGACATATAAAGTCCTTACAATGCTAATTTTATTGTATCCTGAAAATTAGAATAGTGGAGCATTAACAAAACATGAAGAAGATAAGGGCTTGAAGAATGAATAACATATACAGCATTATGTATTATATACAATGATCATTTTACTGGGAAAATGGCATAAACTAATTATACTTCTTAGCTATTGAAGTTTCTCAATAAACTTAACATTTTATGCATTTCTCATCTGTCAGAAATATTGATTTTTTAAAAACGAGATTAAAAATGTTATTCATAAAGAAAAATATTATCTATGGGGCAATGCCTATGGCTCAAAGGAGTAGGGCGCCGGCCCCATATACCGGAGGTGGTGGGTTCAAACGCTAACCCTGGCCAAAAACTGAAAAAAAAAAAAAGTTATCCATTAAACAGAGAAGTGAAAGTAAACATTTTATAGTTTACTATATTCTCTTTATATTTTTTCCACTGGCAATTACCTTGGGATTTCAAGATAAGCCAAATATCACAAAATTAATGAACTTATACTTAAAATTAACTAATTTTTAAAAATAACTATTGTTTTTCTTGATTTAATTTATTTCGACCATAGGCATCTTCAAAAGAATATGAGAAAAGTGATTAAAATAACTAGGATACAATAGGATAAAATAAAATTAGCCAAGTGTAAAATGAGTGTTTCATTGCTGTGACTGTGGGAACTTTCCCTACCTTACATGGCCATTTAATTTTTCACTGTCAAATTAGACAAAACAGTGAAAATAATGTACAGTGCTATTGGGCATTTAACGG
Source organism: Otolemur garnettii (assembly GCF_000181295.1). Lineage (NCBI taxonomy): Eukaryota > Metazoa > Chordata > Mammalia > Primates > Galagidae > Otolemur > Otolemur garnettii. The sequence goes on from NW_003852450.1 coordinate 10,059,411, forward strand.
TGTGTGTGACAGGCCCTTGGCTAAGAATTTGGCGCATTTTACAAATTCACTTCTCATTGTAACAGTAGTAGTTAAATATGATTGTTCCATTTTTATGATGAGAAAACTAAGTTATAGACATACTGTATTTTATCTATTATCCAGAAGCTGTAAGAGACATAATTTAAACCTTGATTTATCTTATACCAAAGCTTACTCTCTCACTGTCTTTATATACTGATTCTCCTCAACATACTGCCTATTTTTACACAATAATGTATTATTGTGTACTTCTATGTGCCTATGTGCCTAGTATAGCAATAGATGCATAGTAGGAAGAGAGAAGTCTAATATAACTTCAAAGATTTGATGATCTAGCTATAAAGAGAGCACTAATATTACGATATATTGGAAGAAAATTTATGCCAATATATGTAGTAATTGTTATTTTAAAAGTGGTGTTAGGAATGATCTTAACAGAGTAGGAAGTTCTTGTGCCTCTATGGAAACACTGATTTAACCACGATATACAAACCAAAATAACTTTATGAGCTTTCTAGAATCTAGTTAAAAATCTGCACTATTCAAGGTGAGCACAAAGCTGAGAACAGCTTTCTTGAGATGCATAAAGCAATTTCACTTTATCTTTGACAGCTCTTCCCCTAAAGCAACTTGTTGCAAAAAGAGAAACCCTCAGCCTGTGACACCCTCCCATTGGAACAATCATAAAGTAGAACATGAATCCAACATCCCAACTGTCTCGGGCCCTATGTGAGGAACTGGTCTGTCTCACCCAAGTTCTCAGTTAGAATTCTGACAGAAATGGGCTTGTTTGGAAGCCTGGGGCAGCTGAAAATAGTAGAAAGTAGCTGGCAGCTTGCTGTGACCAGTACTGCTTTGCATTATTGAGAGTAGGCTTTCTACCTGAGACATCTCTGTGGAAGGTATGTTGATAAGTGGAATGTTCTCCTCGTATCCCAGCTTTTCTGAGAGCTCCCTAAGAAACTGATTTCTCACTCACATCCTTCCTCATTTGGAGTGCTATGGGAACTGGCACTGTTTGTAGGCCTGGGGGCAGCAGAGAACAGCAGAAAGCATCAAGTAGCTGACAGCCACTAGCATAAATTTGCATGAGTTAGAGAGGGTGCTCATTCTGAGATTTCTTCCCTAATATGGACAGAACTGAGGGGAGTATGCCTCTAATGTCTTGACTTTTCTAAGAACAGCTTGAGAAACTGTTTTTTATCTCAACTCATCCTTCAGTCAGAAAGGGAGAGAGGGAGAGAAGAAGAATGTGTGTTCAGCGACCTTCTTTTTGGAGGGCTGCTTGAGGGATTGACAGCTGACTCAGATGATTAGAATGTAGATGAGAAGCTATGTGGTGGCCACTGAGAACCAAAAAGTGTGGGACAGTTGGCTGCTGCAGAACCAGAGAACCTGTAGAACAACAGACACTACAGTGAGCAAGAGATTATGACTTCCTGAAAAAATAAAACAGGGAATCTCTTTTATTAGGACTTTACATATATGAGGCCAGAGAAAATACAACCAAAGGAAAAGTTTGAGAGACCTCTAGGTTCTCTAGTTGGGATGACTAATGAAAGCCTTTCTCCATTCAGAGTTAATTGATAAAGACTGGGAAATGTGGCCAGTTTTTCAAACACACAGGTCTTAACACATAGGTTCAAAGAACATGAAGAAACAGACAAACATGGCCAAACTAAAGGAATAAAATAAACCTCCAGAAATAATCCCCCCCAAAAAATAAGAATAAATATACCTGACAACAATGAAAATAACTGTCAGAAAGATCCTGTATGAGCTGAGGAAAATGTTCCATGAACAAAACAAGCATGATAAAAAAGAGATAAAACATATTAAAAAAAAAAAAAAAAAGCAAAGTTTGGAGCCGAAGGATCAATAACAAATGAAAGAAATTTGCTAGAGTGGTTCAACAGTATGCTTGGTTAAGCAGAAGAACTCAAGTCATTTGAAAGTATCCAATCAGAAGAATAAAACAAATGAAAAAAAAGTGAGAAAAGACTCAGGAAATTATGAGGTACCATAGACCAAGCAAATGCACATGTTATGGAAGTTTCAGGAGAAGAAAGAGTCAAGGAATACACAGTGAAACCTCTCCAGCTGGACACTTCCCTACGCTGACCACCTTCTTAAGTTGACCTAACTTTCATAGACTGAACATGCGTCACATGTATGTATCAGTACAGTAGGCCTTGTTACTTATGTTGACTACCTCCATATGTCAACCAGTTTGTTACGGTCCCTTGGGTAGTCAAGTTATGGAAGTTCTACTGTCTTCCAAGAAATAATGACTAAAAACTTCTAAAATCTTGGGAGGGAAATAGATATCCTTAGTCCAAATGATAAACAGATTTCAAATAGGATCAAAACAAAGAAGTCCACACTGAGACACATTAAAGTCAAATTGTCAAAAGAGAGAATTTTGAAAGCACCAAGGAAAAAGTGACTTGTTTTGTATAAAACAATCAGGAGCTTTCTTGGCAGGAAGCCTGTAGACTAGAAAGTAATGGGGTGATATATTCAAAGAGATAAAAGAAAAAACCAAAACCAAAACCAAAACCAAAAACACAACTAAGAATGTTATAGCCAGCAAAATGTCCTTCAAAAATGGAAGAGATTACAATATCTGCATTTGTTATATGAAAAGATGTAATTTTTGACGTCAATAATATAAAACAGTGGAAAGATTACTGTTTGTGATAGAATTCAAAGTGCTATTAGTGTAAAATTGACTGTTATAACTGTAAGATATATGGATGTATGCCCCATGGGAACGTAAAGAAAAAATTTATCGAAAATAGATAAAGGAAAATGAAAATGAATCAAAGTATGTTGCTATCAATATTATCCATGAAATACAGAGGGAGACAGTAAGAGCAGAAAAGAGGAACAGAAGATCTCCAAGATAGACATAAAGTAATTAACAAAATAGCAATAATAAGAAGTTCCCTATCAATAATTGCTTTATATGTAAATAGATTAATCTCCCTAATCAAAAGACAAAGAGAGGCAGAATGAATAAAACAACAAGAAGATCAAACTACATGTTGCCTACTTAAGGGGGACTAACTTAAGGCTTAAAGACACAGGTTGAAAGTGATGGAAAAAGATATTCCATAGAAATGGTAACTGAAAGAGAATAACTTATATCAGACAACATAGATAGATGTTAAGTTAAAAACCCCAATAGGAGACAAAGATTTTATCATGATAAAAGGGCCAATTCAATAACAATTATGAATATATGTTCATATTTGACATCAGAATATTCAAACATAACAAGAATACACTGATGGAACTGACAGAAAAAATGGACAGCAGCGCAATAATGTAGAATACTTCAGTACCCAACTTATATAATAATAGATGGTCATCCAGAGAGCTAATCAATAAGGAAACCGAGCATAAGCAATATAGTACACCACATAGATCTAATAACATCTACTGAATGTTTTACCCAGGAGTAGCGGACTATACGTTCTTGTCAAGGGTAGATGTGATATTCTCCAGAAAATTGCACGAGTTAGGTCACAAACAAGTCTTAGCAAATTTAAGAAGATTAAAAATCATACCAACAATCTTTTTTTCTTACCATAATAAAATGAAATTAGAAATCAGGAGAAGGAAAACTGGAAAATTTACAAATACATAGGAATTAAAAAACATGATTTTGAATAGCCAATGGTTCATACAAAAAATCAAAAGGAAAATTAGAAGATATTTTGAAACAAAGGAAAAAAAAATGCCAAAAGATGCAGTAAAAACAGTACTAGGAGAGTAATTTATAGCAACAAACAGCCACTTTAAAAGAGACAATCCCAAATGAACAATGTAGGTTTACACCTCAAGAGACATGAATAAGGAAAACAAACTAAACTCTTAGTTGTTGAAAGGAAGGAAATAAAGATTACAACCAAAAATAAGCAATATAGAGAATGGGATAACAAGAGAAAAATCAATAAAATTAAGAGGGGTGTTTTTAGAAGATCAACAAGATTGATAAACCTATTTTGACTAAGTAAAAAATACAGAAAATTCAGTCAGAAATGAAAGAACAGACATTATAATTGATGACACAGATATTAAATGTATTTTAAGATACAACTATGAACAACTATATACCAACAAATTTGATAATACAGAAGAAATAAATAAATCCCCAAAATATATAACCTAGCAAAACTGAATCATGAAAAAATAGTAAATCTATTTATACTAAATTTATTTATAAATTTAGCATAACTCGAAAGGAAATGAAACCAGTAATCAAAACCTCACAACAAAGAAAATTGCAGGATCAGATGACTTCATTGGTGAATTCTACCAAATATTTGAGGAAGAATTAAAACCAATTCCTTTTAAACTCTTCCAAGAATCTCACGAGGAATGAACACTTACAAACTCATTTTATGAAGCCAGCATAATCCTGATACCAAAGCCAGAAAAAAAGCACTATAAAAAAAAAAGAAAGGCATTCTTAGGCCAATATTCCTGATGAATGCAGATGTAAAATCCTCAATAAAATCATAGCAAACCTAGTCCAAGAGCACATTAAAATTATCAGAAACCATGACTAAGTAGTATTTATCCTTAGAATGTAAGGATGTTTCAATTTAAGAAAATCAATTGATGTGACACATCACATTAACAGAGCCCAGGATAAAAATAGGTGCAGAAGATGTATTTGACACATTTCAGCACCCTTTCTTGATAAAAGCATTCAGCGAACTAGAAACAGAAGGAAATTAACTCAACATAATAAAGGTCATATATGAGAAGCCCAGAGCTAAAATCATACTCAGTGGAAGAGAATGCAGTCTTTTCTCCGAGATCAGGAACAAGACAAGAATGCCCATTCTTTTTTATTTTTATTTATTTTTATTTTTGGGGGGGAGACAGTTTCACTATGTTGCCCTCAGTAGAGTGCTGTCGCGTCAAAGCTCACAGCAACCTCAAACTCTTGGGCTTAAGTGATTCTCTTGCCTCAGGCTCCCAAGTAGCTGGGAATACAGGCACCCACCACAACACCTGGCTATTTTTGGTTATAGTTGTCATTATTGTTTTGCAGGCCCAGGTGGGGCTCAAACCTGCCAGCCTCACTGTATGTGGCTGGCACTCTAGTCACTGAGCTACGGTTGCTGAGCCAAGAATGCCCACTCTTGTCACTTCTACTTAACACAGTACAGTAAAACTTAGACAGAACCACCAATAAAGTAGAGGTATCCCAATCAGAAAACAAGAAGTAAAATTATCTTTGTTCACAGATGGCATCATCGTATACGTCATATATACAAAACCCTAAAGACTCCATCAATAACCTGTTAAACTACTAAATAAATATAGTAATGTTGCAGAATATAAAATCAACATCCAAAAATTAGTTCCGTTTCTACATACTTACAATAAATAATTTGACAATGTATTTAAGGAAACAATGCCATGTGTAAAAGCATCAAAAAGAATGAAATATTTAAGAATGAATCTAAGGAAGTGAAAGATTTATAAATTGAAAATTACAAACTGTGATCAAATAAATTAAAGAAGACACAAATAAATGGAAATATGTCTATGTTTATAGATTAGACAACTTAATATTGTTAAAATGTCCATCCAACCCAAAGGAATCTATAGAAAAAAATTCTAAAATTCGTATGGAACCACAAAGGACTTCATAGAATCAAAGCAATGTTGACAAAGAAAACCAAAGCTAAAGGTCTCATATTTCCTGATTTCAACATATATTACAAAGCTATAGTAATCACAAAATATGAAGAGAGTATGGTACTGGCATAAAGATAGATATATGGACCAAAAGAACATACTAGAGAGCCCAGATAAAATCCATGTTCATTTCTTTATAAGTATATGTTGATATAGATAGGTAAAAGATGATAGATAGATAGATAGATAGATAGATACATACATACATACATACATAGACAGATAGATAGATAGAGTCAACTGATCTCTAATCTTTAACAAGGTGCCAAGAATACACAATGGAGAAAGGTTAGTTCTGGGTTATACAGTATTGGGGAAAGTAGATGTTCACCTGAAAAAGAATCAAGTTGGAGCCTTGTCTTATACCTACACATAAATTGACTCAAATTGGATTGAAGACTTAAACATAAGACCTGAAATTATACAACTTCTAGAAGAAAACATAGTAGGAAACTTTGTGACTCTGGTCTTGGTAATGATTTCTTGGATGTAACACCAAAAGCATAGGTAACAAAAGCAAAAATAGACAAGCAAGACCACATCAAACTAAAAACCTTCCACACAGCAAAGGAAACAATTAATAGAATGAAAAGGCAACCTGCAAAATTGGAAAATATTTGTAAACCACTTATCAATATCTGTAATATCGCAAAAAGAAAAGAAAATCCTAATTTTGAAATAGGCAAAGGACTTGAATAGGTATTTCTTAATGAAGACATACAAATGGCCAGTGGGTATGTGTGAAAATGTTTAACATTGTCATCTATCAAGGAAATGTAAATTAAAACTACATTGAGAAACCACTCGACACTGGTTAGAATGGCTGTTCCAAAAACAAACCAACCAGAGACTAACAAGTGTTAGCAAGGTTGTGGAGAAATCAGAACCCTTGGGTACTGTTGGTAGAAGTGTAACATGGTGTAGCCGCCATGGAAACAGGATGTGAGTTCCTTGAAAAATAAAATGTCAAACTAGTATAGGATGCAGTGGCCCTCCTGGGTATTTATACAAAAGAATTGAATTCACAATCATAAAGAACCATTTGCATTACTATGTTCATTTAAGCATTGTTCACAAGAGCCAAGGTGTGGAAGTAACATAAAAATGTTTGTTGACAGATGCATAGATAAAGAAAATGAGATATGTATGTATGTGTGTGTGTGTGAGAGAGAGAGTGAGTGTATAATGTGTTCATTATAAAGTTCATTCACCTGTTTATTATAAAGTTGCCTTAATCTGCTTTCTGCCTAAGGGTAAGCAGTTCTAGCAAGCTGGTTCATAGGGAAAGTTATTGTTAACAAAATGAGGCAACTGGTTTGAATTGAAGGGCTTGATTGGGTTGACCATTGTATGGATGTTCATTATAATGTAACATGCAGATGTCCTCTGTCCTTCTTCATCTTGCCCTTAGGAACCTCTGAATTTTCATTTCCTCTCACTCACATGGCTCAGTACCTGGTGTCCATTATTGGGTTTTAGCTCTGAATGCACCCTTCAATACTCTGGGCAGAGTTGCTGGGTTCAGAATTCCAGAAATTGTATTTCCTAGATCATCGTGTCAGCTAATTTTCTTTAATTTCTGCCCATGGAAATAAGAAAAGATGATCAGAAGCCATAAGATAAGGAAAAAGCAGTTCCTTTCCTGTGTTTATTTTCTCACAGTGTTCCTCAATGCGAACAGAGAGGCCGCTCCAGCTCTAGTCTTCAGAGTCTTTTGCTATCCCTAAGCCACCCCAAAGAAGCCCCTCAGAGGTATTAGCAGAAGCTTGACCTTGACAGCTGGAGTTACAGTTGTGTTCTCCCCTCCTCATGTCAAACACATGATACCCCCTGGCCTTGCTCTACATGTCCAAGCACTTGCCCTACTTGACCCATCCTCTGAGGTTGTCTGGTAACCCCACACCTCCCTTAGGTTTAACCCAATCATAGGGATGTTGTCCTATTTCTGAAGTTAGTAATCTCTGGGTTATCTCAGCTTCCCTTTCATGCTCTTTGGGTTTCTTAATTCTGGAATAATTAATTTTCTGTATTAACTAATTTTATTTTCTTTTTTGGGCAATTCATAGAAGGGGGTTCAACATTGAGGCTTTCATCAGTACAATTTGCAACATACCACACAAGTTACATTCCTATACCAACATTCAATCTTGGCCTTAGCACTGCACCCAGAATTCTCCTTATTTGCTTTGATCTGTGTCTAAGGGTGCTATGTATCCAGAACTGATCACCCAATTCCCACCAATTTTCTGCAGCTGAACATTAATACTCTACCTTATCTTCTAAGTAAATTGTGGGAGTGTGTGTATATGGGTATTATAGGTATCCATGAAAAGATTTTAAATTAATTTCCCCACGTGGAATAAATTTGTCGTTTTTCTTTTCAAACAGAACCAGATAAAAATTGGCATTGCCTTTATTTGACAGAGTCACAAAATAAATCGTTCCCCATTATGGCTTTTCACAATTCCCAATCTTTTCCTTTTATGAATCTACTCAAGTTCATCCATTGCCGAAGTTCCACTGAAAGTTCAAATTTGGTTAATGTTTTTTATGCACTTCAAAGCAGAAAGCATGTGTTCTTTGGAACTGGATAGACGGAGAGTTAAATCTCTTCCCTGGTACAGCCAGCAGTTGCTTTAGTTCTTCTTGGCTGCTTCTTCATCTGAAGACTAGAGATAAACTGCCTACCTTGTAGGGTTAAGTGAGGATTAAATGAGATAAACGATGTAATGCACATAGCATCCTGCTTAACAAAGAACAGAAAAGCTTAAGAAAGCACATGATAGCTCTTTCCATCTCTTCCTTTTCTGTGTGACTTTGAGTTATTTAATTTTGCCAACTTTGTAACTTTTTAAACTCAGCATTCTGCCACTCAGACGAGATCTATACAACAGTTGAATTGTTTTTAATCAGTTAGACTTAGTCCATGTAATCATAAACGGACTTTATCTTACCCTTGTATTTTTCAATAAATTGTCAATGTTTTCTTCCTCTCCCAGGATGAAATCCTAGACAAATTTCCTAGACCTTCATAGGCTCTGAGGTGGTAAGAACAATCAGGGCTGACAGTCCAATCTCTCAATGAGTCTAAAGCCTTTTCCCCTCTGGTGAATGGCAGAGAGGCGACCTGAGATGGTGTTCAGCATCTTCGCCTCCCCGGTTATATTCTTCAGTCCCTCCAACTCTTCCTCTTGCACTTGGGGCTAAAGAGGTGCCACCTGATGGTACAATTGTCATACGGCTTTTATGTTTTTTGTGTGTTGAATGCCCAGTTGCACTGTCTTCACAATTGCCTTACAGGAGTGTTTTTTGAGGAAAATCAAGGCTATGACTGTGTTTTAAACAGTTTAGGTATTAAGAAGTTAAGTGGTTCTTTAGTTCCCTTGTAATCTACCACAGCTCCCAGCAAGCCACGCCCTCCTTCTTAAGCCGGTAATTCAAATGAAAATGTAATTGCTGTGAAACACAAATTAAGCAACATATTTAGGGTGGCTCAAAACAACACAAATTTATTCTCTTAATGTTCCAAAGCCAGAAGTTCAAAATCATTTTCATCAGTTGAAACCTATGTAGTGTAGCAATCTCTCTGGAGGCTCTCTGGAGAATCCATTTTCTGCCTCTTTAAGTTTCTTGTGACTATGTCACTTCAACTTCTGCCTCTGTGATCACATGGCCTTCTCCTCTTCTGTGTGAAATCTTTCTCTGCCTCCCTCTTAGAAGGGCATCTGTGATCA
>NW_003852450.1:10069398-10080124 GCF_000181295.1 Otolemur garnettii
TTGGGCTTCTTCCATGACCTGGCAATTATGAATTGGGCTGCAATAAACATTCTGATACAAATATCTTTATTGTAATGTGATTTTTTATCTTCTGGGTATATACCTAATAGTGGAATTGTAGGATCAAATGGCAGGTCTATTTTCAAAAGATGACTCAGGAATTCAATGATTTCAAAGATAAAATGATCAAAGACTTTGAATCTCCCAGTTTCAAGATCTCTAAATCACATCTACAAAGACCCTTTTCCTATATAAAGGAACATTGATACACTTTGCAACGAGCCATAAACCTCAAAGATAATGTGAATACAATTTATGTTAAATGTGTTAATTCTTGCTTCTGTTTTGAACTCTTCTCTGGAATCATTTATACTTCAGGGTCTAATTCAGAACCAAGAGTTATGAAAACATCCTTGGTCTTCCTGGTACACACTTATCATCCTCTCTGCAAAATTCAGACCTGGACTTTGATCCCAATTATTTACGATCTTTCCAAACTTGGGCAATTTATTAAAGGTCATCATCTGCAAAATAAAACAATGTTATCAACCTCAGTGGATTATTTAAGCATTTTATTATTCTTTTAAGTATTAAAAAAAAAATACAAGGAGCCAAGAATTAACTCCAGGACATCATAAATGCTCAATGCATTTTTCCTTCTTTTGATCAAATACCGCCTCCCATAGCATAGCTTTGGGAGAATCAGTCTTTTTTGGTAAGTTATTTCTTCACAATATATTCGTGATATATATTTCTTTGTTTTCCCACCATGAAAACACACTGCTGGTATTAAAAACATCACAGAGAACCAATCAGAGTGTTACCACCTCCAAAAAGAGTAATTCATCAGTTTGTAAATAATGGCATGATGGGAAATACCACTCCAATTACAGTATTTTCTTTCCTCCTTTGTTTTTAAGAGAGATTTATTGAGATAAAAATATTTCACATTTTAGCATTTCACATTACATAGGATATTACATGGTTTAATCAAATTACATCTTTGCACATCTTAATTGATGCATTCATTTTGAAATATTACTTGAAAACCATGAGACTATAGTAATAATTCTCATTCCAGCTTCTTTGATATTTTATCAAACCTCAATATCCGTTATCAGTCTGAGGCAATATTTGATTTTTTTTTATCATGATTTAGTTTTTCTATTTTAAGGACACATTTATTCTATCATCACATCACATTGTCAGAAGCATAACAAGAAATAATGTTGAAAACTGCCTGACCAAGTGCTTTTTTTAGGATATTTAATCTTTCCATAGCAAGCTCTAGAATTTAACATAGTTAAGTAGAGTTAGTAGCACCTTTTTTAGGCAACTCTTTATGGAAGGATATCTACAAAACCTTGCATACTTGTATGTCTTGGACATAATCACACAATGAATTTTCTGAAACTGAACACATGTGTAACTATAATCTAAACCAAGAAAGAGGATGTTGCCAGTAGCTCAGAAACCGCCACTTAATGCCACCTCCAGTTACCATGTTCCTTCCTAAAGATGATAATTAGGAATTTCTACAACCAAAGATGTTGCCTCCCTCTGAACTTTATTAAAATAAACTACTAAATTTTATAATAAAATTTAAGTTAATAAAACACATCTATACATTTTATTTTATTTTAATTTTTTTCCAGGCAGAGTCTTGTTCTGATACCCAGGCTGGAGTGCTGTGATGGGATCATAGCTGAATACAGCCTTGAAATCCTGTAAGCAATTCTCATGGCTCAGCCTCTAGAGTAGCAAAGATTCTAGGTGTGTACAATCGCACCTGGCTAAGTTAAAAATTCATTTGTACACCATGGAATATTATGCAGCCTTAAAGAAAGATGGAGCCGTTACCTCTTACAGGTTTACATGGATGGAGCTGGGGACATATTCTTCTTAGCAAAGTATCTCAAGAATGGAAGAAAAAGTATCCAATGTACTCAGTCTTACTATGAAACCAATTATAGCCCAAGAAGAAGGGGAAAGGGGAGAGGGAGGGGAGGGGAGGAAGGAGGATGGGTGGAGGGAGAGTAATTGGTGGGACCACACCTACCATGCATCTTACAAGGGTACATGTGAAATGTACCAGGTGTAGAATATAAATGTCTTAACACAAAAGCTATGAAAATGCCGTGAAGGCTATGTTGACCAGTCTGATGAAAACATTTCAAATTGTATATAAAACCAGTACATTGTACCCCATGTTTGCATTAATGTACACATCTATGATTTAATAAAAAATAAAAAATATATATTTTTTGTAGAGACAGGTCTCACTATGTAGCCCAGGCTGATCTCCACTGCTGGCCTTAAGCAATCCTCCTGCCTTGGCCTCCCAAAGACTAGAATTGCAAGGGGGAACCACTGCATCCAGACCCTAATTTTATTAATTTTAATTAACTTAATTAAAATGAAATTGCATTGTACCCTAATTTTATTAATTTTAATTAACTTAATTCAAATGAAATTACATTGTATTTTACTTTTTTGTGTGTGAAATTACATTGTATTTTACTTTTTTGTGTGTTAATATTATGCTTAGGGGTTGCTTAACTGTTTTTGAATACAGAGTTAATTAGTTCCTATTTATTAATTAAAATTGGCATTTCACTATAACTATGGACATTTTAGTATAGAAACTTTTGTAAACATGTGTATGCATTTCTGTTGGATACGTCCCTAGGATATGAATTCCTAGGTCACAAGGGAGGCATATCTTCAGCTTTAGAGGACACTGCCAAACAGCTTTCCTAAGAGGTTACACCAATTTGCATCTCAGGCCAGCATTGTATAAAACTTGCAGCTGCTATAGATCCTCAGCAGCATGTGGTATTATCTGTCTGTCCTTTCATGTTAGCAATTCTGCTGAGGGAGTAGAGATATCACACCTTGATTTTGATTTGCATTTTATCAATGGCTCATCTACATGAGTACTTTCCCTGTACTTATGAATGGTTCTGCGTATTTTATGTGAATTGTTCGTTGAAATGTTTTGTTCATTTTACCGTTAGGTTTTCTACCTTTATTCTTTCTAGTTGGCCAGTATTGTTTATTGAGAACCAAACAAAATAATCTCAAAATACATTCCTTCGATCACTTGGTAGAGTCCTGGTAAAAGAGTTAGACACGTCCAGGTCTTATATTTATTCGTGTTGTCTCCTCATTTGCAGCAGCTTCTTGCTTCGTGCCTTGCTACCGACTGCTTCGTTTCAAATGAAGCATTTTGGGGTGGACATCAGAGTTTTCCCATTAATTCTTCCTTCCGTCTTCGTGGAAATCAGCCAACCTTTCCACTTGACTTAATTCCCACAGTTTCAAGTTACAGCCCCTCCGACTCTATCTCTCAGCTTCTCACACGCTCCTCTTTCTCTGTTACCCACATCCGCCCTCCCCATTTCTACTCCATTTACTTACACTCCCACCTTTTTCTCCCCAAACACACTCTTGCTTCATTTCTCCTAATTTATATCTTTTCCTGCTTTAGTCTTAATTTCTCTGATAATTCCTAAAAAATCTCTTTGTATATTTCCCTTTGCATCCCCTAAGCTTCTACAGTCAGTTACAATTTTTTTTAAACCACATTAGTTTTGAGGAAATACATGGAGTGTCTAAGCACAACAGATAATTTTTCACGAAACATAAATAAGACATAGGTCTTGCTCTAGAGGAGCCCAGGGAAGAGACCATGATAAAGTAATTTTTGCGCTAAGAGATCATATTACGATGATGCCTCTAAATAGCGTTGTGAGACTCAGAGACGGAGCAAATATATTTGTTTTGGAGGCTGTAAAGGGCATAGAAAAGGTGGAACTTCCATTTTCTGTCAAAGGATTTCAGCTGAGGAAGAAGTAGAAACAAGGATTTTAGGCCAAGAATAGATCATCATTCTTTCCTGGTATGAAGAGTATTCCTTAAGATATAGCTGTCCAGAGTCTCGGAAGGGAGTGCCTGGGATTTTGTCCTTCTGACTTTGTGGGTGATTTTTAATTATAATTTTTTCTTTCTTTTTTCTTTTTTTAGATAGTGTCTCACTCTGTTGCCCAGGCTAGAGTGCCATGGTGTCAACCTAGCTAGACTACCAGGCTCAAGCAGTTCTCTTGCCTCAGCCTCTCCAGTAGCTGGGACTACAGGTGCCTACCACAACACCCAGCTAATTTTTCTATTTTTTGTAGCGACAGGATCTTACTCTTGGTCAGGTTGGTCTTGAACTTCTGTGCTCAAACAATTTTCCCCTCCTTAGCCTCCCAGAGGGTTAGACCAGTGTGAGCCACTGTGCTCTGCCTATAAATCTTATGAATATTTACAATTGGACCAAAATACCTAAGAGAGGTTAAACTGTACTTGGAATCTAATCCCAGTCTAATGTGTTCATTGATGTTCTAGAAGAGCATGGCACTGATGACATGCCTTAAATTCTGAAGGTCATATCATGTGACACATTCACCCTTTTTGGTTGTGTCTGGAAAGAAGAAAGCATAGGCTACTTCTGTTCAAAAATGATCATCGTCTATGTTGGGCAATTAAAGTAATTGAATTTAAAAAAAACAGATAATGTAGAATTCCCTTTCACCCTGGACCCTTTTCAGTGAAGGGGTTTCAATTCAATAGAGATACAGAAAACTTTAATTGCCTTCTTCTCCTGGTTTTGTTCAGCAGCAGAGAACCAATGTCGACTTTGTTTCTTGCTACTCTTTCCTTTTCTCTCTTCGTGCTCTTTCTTCTTCTTTGTGCTTGCTTGTCCTTCTTTCCTTTCTATATTTCTCTTCCTTCCCTCTTCTTTTCTCCCATTCAAACAAATATATTTATTTATTTAGAGATAGAGTCTCACCCAGCATTGGCACGATCACAGCTCACAGCAACCTCTGACTCCTGGGCTTAAGGGATCCTCCTGCCTCATCCTCCCAAGTAGCTGGGACCATAGGCATTAACCACCTCGTCCAGACTTTTGATTTCCTTTTAAATTACAGATTTTATCTAGGTGACAACTGAAATCCTCCTGGATGGACTGTGTGTGTGTGTGCACTGCCTACTATGCTATGGGAAGAAGTACTGCAAAAATATACTTGAACCTGTTTGAAGGATCTAAATATGCCCTAAGTCTTCTAATTTTTTTAAAGCAAATCTATATTAAACAATAGATAGCCATCTAGCTATAAGTTTATATGCAACAAAGTTACTTCAAAGGGAGGCACCGTTCTTTTCCTACTTTTTAAAAAAAATGTAGAATATTAGGGGGGTATATATTTTGTTTACGTATTTTGTTTTCATACAGATTGAGTTAAAGTTGTAAGTGTGCCCTGCACCCAGTAGCGAGCACTGTACCCCAAAGATGTGACTTTATTCATCCCCTCCCCTTCCCCCCTCCCAGCTTGATTTTCATAGAGATTTGCTTCCATATGTGCACTTAAGTGTTGATCAATTAGTTCCAGTTTGGTATTGAGTACCCCTGTTTGTTTCTCCATTCTTATGATTATCTTACTTAGAAGAATGGTTCCGGTTCCATTGAGGTTGTCACAAAAGATACTAGATCACCATTTTTTTAATGGCTGAGTAGTACTCCATGGTATGTATATACTATTTATAAATCTAATAAAAAATAGATTTTATTGGCTCAGCACCTGTAACACAGTGGTTACGGCACTGGCCATGTACACAGAGGCTGACAGGTTCAAACCTGGCCTGGGAAAGCTAAACAACAGCAACAGCAACAAAAAATAGTTGGCCATTGTGGAGGGCGCCTATAGTCCCAGCTAGATGGGAGGCTGAGGCAAGAGAATGGCATAAGCCCAAGAGTTTGAGGTTGCTGTGAGCTGTGATGTCACAGCTATCAAGGCTGGTGTAGTGAGACTCTGTCTCAAAAAAAAAAAAAAAAGATTTTATTAGTCTGTTCATGTGTTGGTGGATACTTGGGTTGTTTCCATATCTTTGGGGTTGTAAATTGTGCTGCTATAAACTTTTAAGTACAAGTGTTCTTTTTATAAATGTTTTTTCCTTTGGGTATATATCCCACGGGTTTGCTACATTGAATGGCATGTCTACTTTAAGTTCTTTGACATATTTCCATACAACTTTCCATAGATGTTGCCCTAGGTTTCAGTCACACCAACAGTACATAAGTGTTCCTTTCTCTGCACATGCACACCAGCACTGGTTGTTTGAGGACTTTTGGATAAAAACCATTCTCACTGGAGTTAGGTGATAGCTCATTGTGGTATTGATTTGCTTTTCCCTAATGATTAGTGATGTTAAGCATTTGTTCACGTGTTTGTTGGCCAACTATCTTCCTTTGAAAGGTTTCTGTTCATGTCTTTTGCCCACTTTTTAACGAGGTTATTTGGTTTTCCTTGCTAATTTGCTTGAGTTCTTTGTAGATGCTGGTTATCAGCTTTTTGTCCGGTGTCTAACATGCAAATATGTTTTCCTATTCTGTGGCTTGTCTATTTACTCTACTGATTGTATCCTTGACTGTGCAGTACAGAAAGTTTTTAATTTGACAAGGTCCCACTTGCTTATTTTTGTTATTGCTGTGATTGCTTTTGAGGGCTTCCTCACAAAAAACTTTTCTCAGGCCAATATCTATAATAATTTTTACAGCATTTTCTTCTGGAATTCTTATAGTTTCATGCATTAGGTTTAAGTCTTGTATCCATCCTGAATTAATTTTTGTGATGGTGAGAGGTGTGGATTCTGTTTCACTGTTTTACATGTGGCCATCCAGTTTCATCAGCACCATTTATTGAACAGGGATTCTTTTACCATGTATGTTTTTATCTGCTTCATCAAAAATCAGATGAGGATATGAAGACAGTTTCATCTCTGCGTTCTTTGCTCTGATTTTTCTACATTTGCAGTAAGGAGAGCTGTGTGCCCATTCCTACCACTGAGATACTGGCTTGATAGGTCCTGAGTGGCTTGACGGATTTTCAGAAGTTTCAGTAGTATTTTTATTCTTAATATGAGCAAGTTCATATTGTTAGTTAATGAAAAACATGCATCATGCTTAAGGGTAGAATAAAACTTTCTCTCCTGTTAAGGTATTATATAAAAGCAGCAAATCCTCTCTAGCTGTACGGCTCTTTAGGGAGCCAATGCCAAGAAAATTTATTCCTTCTCTCACTTGTGCTCAGTAACTCTATGCAGGGAAGTTTCGCTAGGAAGATTCTTTTCACATTGCACGAGTACTTATTTTTCATTATTTCCTTTTCTATCATCCTTTCTTGGTCTCACGTCCCCTTTCCCCTTAGCATTAAGATTTTCTAACCCATCTATGTTAGTCTATTTTGTGTTGCTATAAAGGAAATAGCTGAGGCTGGGGGATTTATAAAGAACAGAGTTGTATGTGGCTCACAGTTCTGTAGACTAAGAGCATGCACCAGCATCTGCTTCTTGGGAGGGATTCAGGGAGTTTCTAATCAAGGTGGACGGTAAAGAGACAGAAGAAGTGTCACACAGTGAGAGAAGGAACCTGAGAGAAAGAGGGAGGAAGTGGTGGTGTCAGGCTCCTTTATACAACCAGCATTCACATGAACTAAATTAAGGAAGAACTCATTATCACAAGGAGGGCACCAAACCACTCATGAGGGATCTGCCCTTATGACCTCAACACCTCCCTCCCTGCAATAGTGGGGAATCAGATTTCAACATGAGATTTGGAGGTGCCCAACATCCAAACCACATTTTTATCTTTCCTGGTTCCTACTCTTCTGCCTTCATCTTCAGTTTCACTTTTCCAAGCAATCTCTCTCTGACTTAATAATGAGGTTAATTGCTGATGGAGGGTCCTGGTGCTCATCCCTGATTTGTTTTTCATCACCATATGACTTACAAAACAACAACAGCAGCAATGAGGACACCCACTGATAAATACACCATCACATATCCTTACCTGATACTCACAATAAAAATATGATTTAAGAGTTTGATAAAATGCTGGAAGATTATTTTATATGCTTTCACCAACTGAGAGACAAAAGTTACTGAAGAAGGAAATTCTCAGTCTTGATGAAGACTTCTCTGTAGATAACAAATATTTTAAGTCAGAATGGGGCATTCTATCCTTCATGACAAACTCCACCAAGTTGAAATTACAAATTCATCTCATGTGCAGTTTGACCTTCCTTATTAATGTCATGACAGGCAACTATTACGCTAAATTGATAGCTTGGAAAGTTCTAGATTAGCATGAGGTAAACAAGGGCAGGAATAGACTCTTTTGTAAAGACTTGAAAGAAAGACCATCACTGTCTAGCCTCTCTTTTTCTCCCCAGAAGTTCTAATCATGTACTCTGAAGGCATGACCACAGAATCTAAATGCACGATCAGCTAAGAGCATCTCTGGGCAGAGTCTATGGCCACAAGGACAGATGGCAAAGCTTCCACTTGCATCAGCTGCTTCCTTCCTTCTCAGGAAAAGCTTCATGTTTCTTGTAAAACAACCTGCTATCATCCTGCTGGGGCAGAGTTTGAAGGATGGTGAGAAATCCCCTTTCCTACTTGTCACGGGATCCTGGGATAGGTATACCTAGGCTTTTCACCCTCTGTACATATAATTAGCACCTTCAAGGGATCAAAGTTTGAAAACGTGGCAGCCTCTAAAAATGTCTTCAGTTGTTTTTCATCTCTACTTTGTTTTCCTATGTCTAAAGTGTAGGAAAGTTTCACTGAAAATAAAATATTGCATTACAAATATGTTAAGCCTTAATAAATTCATATATTCTGCTCATACAGATATTTTTCAAATGAACTGAGTGTTAGGTAAAATATGCGCTGAATCATCTTCAAAATATTGGCACTTCTATTTTTTTCACATAGCTACCCAACCAAAAGAATGCAACGCAAATTTATTAGTCAAAACCGAGAGCTGATGTGTTCAGGGATAACGCTTGAAACAATGTCAAGAAGTCGTAAGTGAGATGCATACCATCATTTACAAAACCAAAGCCAAAACTATCTCGAAAATTACAAATTTGATGGGTTATTTTTAGTGTCAGCCAAGAGGAAAACCCAGGGTTTGTACCATAACAGCGGGCCTTAGTTTTCATGAGTCTGGAATGTAGTCATCAACCCAGCTGAAAATAGGCAACAGCATCAGTGTGTGCTAGAACAGAGACGGCATTGCCATCAGTGTGTCTGGACAAAAGACTAATTCTTAGTATTGTTGGAAAGAGTGACTGCCACATCACAAACTGCTACTGTTCAAAGTTCTCCGAGGCTGCATGCAAAATAAAATAAATAAAACAACCATCCAGCAAAAACTTTACACAATACCACTTCAATTTCAATGACATCCCACCATTTGACCAGGATAAATATTAATATTCATAGGTTTCATGTTTACAAGTATTTATATTTTTAGATTCAATCTATGAAACCAAATATTCTTTAACTAATGGGATAAGATAGTGTCTCTTTGGAGAGAAAAAAAAAAAAAACCCACCAAAAACACTTGAGCTTTTATTCTTACCTGAAAGAGAGCTTTGGAAATTCTGGGACTAAACACAAGAACCCAGCACATTGGTTTGTTTCTTTCTTGTGAAAGTAAAAACCATGGCGACTGCACAGCTGATGAAAACCTTTCATCTATTACGGGACAGAGATGTGGTCAAGCTTTCTCCCCAAGCAGCTAAATTCAGTGACTTAGTACTTGAGGAACTATTTCTAAAGTAGGAGGAAGTCTTCCTGAGGAGAGGACTTGGCAGTGACCAGGATTCTTCAGAACTCATAGGCCAGGTATGAGCAGTGGAAGCTGTAAATACTGTTGACCGTGATGTTGCTTATATGCTGGACACTACTGATGCCCTCCTTTCCCCTGGGGTGTGGGAGGGTAGCAGTGCCCAGCTCTACCAAAGGCCTTTAGAAGTGAGTGGAGCTGAGGCTGTGACCACTGACCAGCCCTGACTACAATCAAGTCTATTTTAAATAGGCCAGTTCCCTGGAACTCCCAAGATGTTAAAGGTAAAACAATAATGTCATACACACATAAAAAATATGAGAAATATTAAAAGAGTAATGATTTATTGGATCCTAACCCAAGGCATACATGAATTGAAATTATGTATACCAAAAGAGAACATCCCAATTAAGAAAAAATAAAAGAAGGTGAGAAAATAAGAAAATATAGGTTGGCTTTCAGATACCCAGATTTCTGCTTAGAGCTTTTTAGTACTTATCTCATTTAACTCCTTAATCTTCATCGTATCTTCAATGTAGCTATTACTAAGCAAATTTGTTGCCAAATTTTCAAAAAACACACAAAGGTTAAATAACTTGCCTGAAGTCACAGACATATAGATAAATATGAAAAGTATAAAACAAGAGTACTGAGTATAAGAAATGAACGAGGAAAGTTGGGTTCAATTGTGGAAAAAAGATAGACGTTAGAATTGAAAGGAAGATTGTCAAGGATGCCCCCCAAACATAGAGTAAGGGAAGAGTGAGGATGTAAATGTGTAAAGCAAGGTTAATTTAAAATTAGAAAACCATTGGAATTCAAGTTCAAGTTCTGCAGGCCTGGAGCATGTAAACTGGGACTCTGAAGAGAACTTATCTGCTGGTGTGATCTTCAGGAAAGGCCCACTCTCCAGCCCCTGTGATAGAGATGCTGCATAGGTCAACCCTTAAAATGTGTGACCAACTGGTTCAGCTCTCGTAGCTCAGTGGGTAGGGCGCCAACCACATACACCAAGGCTGGAGGGTTTGAACCCGGCCCGGGCCAGCTAAA
>NW_003852450.1:10081215-10110717 GCF_000181295.1 Otolemur garnettii
CAGGCTGGCAGGTTCAAACCCGGCCCAGGCCAGCTAAACAACAATAACAACTGCAACAACAACAAAATAGCTGGGTGTTGTGGTGGGCACCTATATTCCCAACTACTTGGGAGGCTGAGGCAAGAGAATTGCTTAAGTCCAGGAGGTTGAGGTTGCTGTGAGCTGCGATGCTACTGAGGGCAACAGCTTGAGACTCTGTCTCAAATAATAATAATAATGATAGTAAACAAAAATTGGAGCTTGTTTCAAAAGTCAGACTATAAAACGTAAGGACTATGAAAGAAATGTTCAATGCATAAAAGTTTAAAGTGCAGAGCAAATTTATAGCTTCACTTTTGAAAGAACAACAAATTGTGAATCTATACATGACTGAAAAAATAACATGATGATGAAATAACTTCTTCCAGGAGATGTCCTAGAAAAATATCCACTGAAAACAAGCTCAAAGTAACTACCTGAGAAAAGAAAAGAAAAAGAAATACGTCGTAGTCAACAGAAGACCAGAACCACCAATACTTTTCCCGTCTTTGTTCTGCAGTCAAATGCTCTCCCACTGAGGCATACCCCTAACATACTTGTCTGAACACCAATCTGAGAGCGAGAAAATGAGCATGCAAAGACTTGATTTGGGTGCAAACAACAAAACCTCCATGACTGTAGAGCCCACCACATACTTAGAATGGGGTTGAGAACAGAGGTATGAGGTCCTGTTGGGCATAGTCAGAATGAATGAGCCACACAGGTTCCACAAACTTCTGAGATTTTAAGCAGTTCTAATTCTGAGAAGCAAGATGCCACCTAAATTAGTTGTATTTGTAAGTTTGGATCCAGTCTATCTTTAATATTCACGCAGCTACTTCCAAGGGAAGAGTTCAAAGCTAAAAATTATAGAGGAGAGAAGAGAATGAATTTCGTGGAGAGACAGAAAGACAACATGTTTTCTGTCACTGTATAGAGACTGACTTAATCAATGTCAGAAACCACCTGTAATTAATCATCTTTGTCCCATATTGCAGATCTCAGTTCTGTTTGAATCTTCATGATGCTGTGAGGCTAATACTAGAAGGTTACAGGTGCTGGACTTTTTTCTCTCTTGCAGGAAATTGACATGAGAGTCAATTCCTGAAAAATTTTAAAATGTTGATAAAGTAGTTATTTTGCAAGAGATGTTGAAATGCAGCAATTTAACCATAAATTGAATATTCAAAGCAAGGAGGCAATTGATTTGGAGACACAGCATTATGTGGTGGAGCATTTTCCACTTTCTGCACTATAAGAGAGAGAATGTATGACAGCTGTTAAAGACGGAAGAATGAGGCCTTTGAAGGTACAAACGGTTGAGACAAGCCAAAAGAGTCTTGTTAGATGAAAAAATAAACAGAAATTCGAAAGGTGAACACTTAGGAAAATCTGCTTTCTGATTTTGAACACATGAAGACAACGTGTTTGAGTTTTGCTGACTTGGTAAATGAAGAAGGTTAACTTGGGATACCTTTTATTTCTAGGCCATCCAATCTAAATAATAATTTTTAAAAATCACAGTGATCGGCATTCCATTAACAAAAAGCAGGATTAGATCACTGGGCATGTATATGCAAAAAACGGTGTTAGTTAAATCCAATATCAATAGCAAAAAGGTAAATCAAATAAAGTTATAATTGATTTTTTACCCTTAAAACAAGTATAAACTCTGAACGGAGAGTGATATAAAATTGAATAAGAAGTAATTTTAAAGTACTATAAAATTATGACTTGGGTAATATGTCAAAGAAGGGGTGGCTTAAGCTGAATATAAGTGAGAGGAGTGAGTCTTACTTTAATAAAACATACTTTTAAAAGGCTGTTATAGGTGCACATGAAAATTAGTGATACCACAGCATCCCTAAGCACATTTTAGGTGAGAAGTTAATCTTTCAAAAATATTAGATGTTCTTCTTAGTGACTTCAGCATAGCACAGAGTTAAAAAGTTGATTTGCTTGTGTTAGTTTGTAGGGGGAAGCTGAGCAATATTCCTTTATCTGTGTGTTGCTAAAGATGGCTTTTTTTTTTTTTATGCTAAGGAAATGAATTGCCAACATTCATAAGTGCTTCCCTGCTCCCATTCTCTTCCTGAGCTTCTCCTTTTCCTTATTTACAATAAAATGCAGCCATAGTCTTCCAAATTAGGAAGTTAAAATGAGATGATCATAGATATATAAATATCACTTTGAAAAACAAGGTGCTAATCCACCCTACAGATACTTTATGTCACACAAAGATTGTGTTGCCTAGCAGAGATCTAAAAGCAGAAACATAGGTTTTATATGACATCTTGTCCTGTGGCAGTAAAAACGCTAGCAAAGAGGGTAAGATTTTTCAATTAAAATACTACTGATGTTCCTCAAGACACTGGCTCTGAATTCTTCAGAATGAAGGGGAAAATGTAGATGATAGCTGTATCTTCTTTTTGTGGGAAGCTTTTTAGTAAAATTCCGAGTCAAAATAATAGGCTGGTAAAACAATTTCACTGGTTTGTTTTTTAATACATCAAAACATAAATTGTAAGAGAAGGAGAATAAAGATGCTCACGGAGAGAGAAACAGGGTTTATATACACAGACACAAAACAGTGGTGTGGAGCAAGTTTCAGAATAAAGTAGAGAAAATGAAATTTTTCAGTGTTGACTTGCTTTTTCTGTATAACCAACTATCACAAATTTAGCCGCTAAAAACATGCCTGCTTATTAACTCAATCATCTGTAGGTCAGAAATCTGACATGATGTGGCTGGGCTCATTGTCAAGATCATCCAAATCTGAAATCGATATTTGAGCTGGACTGAGTTTTCATCTTGAGGATCAAGAGAAAAATCAGCCTACAAGCCCATTCTGATTCTTAGCCCGATTCAGCTCCTTCTAAGTGTTGTCCCCATTTCCTTGATGACTGTTAGCCTGGGGTTTCCCCAAGCTTCCAGGGGCCACTCCATTCTGGTCACATGTCCCTCCCCATCTTGAAGCAAGCAATGGTGCTGTGAATCTGACTTCCTCTTTTTCCATCATCTGGAGGAAGCTGTTTGCACTTAAAGAAGTTAAGTGGTTGGGGCAGCACCTGTGGCTCAAAAAGGTAGGGCACCGGCCCCATATGCCAGAGGTCACATGGAAAATCTTAACGTCATCTGATTGGAACCTAAGACCCTTAATTGTATCAACGAAATCCCTTCACAAGGATACCTAGATTACTGTTTGATTGAAAAACTTGGTAAAAGCGTGTGTGCATCAGGAATCCCATGGTCTGGGGAGATGATGTACTCAATTTCTACTTACTATATGGTACAACAAAACCATATGTAGTTAAAATGGAGAAAGAGATGTCAGGGATATTTTACTGCATAGAAAACGATGAAACATTAGAGATACTTTTATAAAGAAAAGGAGAGAAGTTGAGGAATTAAAACTGCATGTAAAAATTATCAATTGAATATGAGAATGACAGGAATAAAACTGATATTTTGGAGACTAGAGAACAGAATAGGTAATCAACGTAAATTAGTATAGGAGTCCACCCTTCTCTGAAGATGTTGGAACCTGGAAAGGATGTAGCTGCTGTGGAGAGGTTAAGAGATTTATAACATAGAACATTCAGAAGGATAAGGGACCCTTGAGTATAGAAAAGTAATAATGAAGTAGTGGATGGGTGAATTTTCAGGTTAGGGTGACAAGGGGCTCAAGAGAAGGCAGAAAAGTTCTGAAGGATAGTAAAGTGTTATGAAAGAAAAGTACTCTAAATCAAAATGAAGAGAAATCAGTAAGTCAGATGTTAGAAGGTAATATGAGCTCTGACAACTAAGGTTGAAAACTCATCCTAAAGAAAGTGTTACCTACCTCGGTGCTGAGTATCACTACAGTCACCTTCAAAGTACATCTCTTGGGAAGCTGTGCACTGATACCAGGTCCTATTCCACCCTCCAAAACAATTTGGATCTCTTTTTCTAGAATGACCATTAAAGCTGTAGTCATATTGCCCTTGATGTCCTGAATGTCATCAAAACATTTTCCTTTCAATATTTCCTTCATTTGGGGATAAAGAAAAGACTCATTGGAGGCCAGATCAGGTAAGTAGGGAGGGAATTCCAATACTGTTGTTTGTTTACTGGCTAAAAACTCCCTCACAGACATTGCTGTGTGAGCTGGTGCATTGTCTTGATACAAGAGCCACACCTTCCTTTCCCATGCTAAAATTTTCAGTTAAGATTTTCCTGTTTCTCATTTGATGTTTACTTGGTGTTATATGGTTCTCAGAATAGGCCGGTGATTTTGATGCATAATTCAACAAATTTTTGCAATGTTGTCCTCAATTCTGGTCATTATTGCCCTGACTTCTCTTAATCAGTGAGACTTTCTCTCCTATCAGAAAAAAATGTTTAATCCATTCGTATGCTGCTATTTTCCTTATGGTGTTATCCTCATAAATTTGGACTAACATGTTCCTGGTTTCATTTCAACTCTTGCCAAATTTTACAAGAAATTTATGTTTGTTCTTTGCTCTAACTCAAGCTCTGACATTCTCATGATGGCACACAAAATCATGCAACAATAACGAACACCACTCAGCAAGTCACTGCCACATGTCCACTTGAACACAGTTGTGAGACACTGATATACCAAGATTATGAACCTTACCAAGTTGTTTGTACAGTGCTGCCAACGTAAGTCCATGGTAGCAAATTCACGAACTGAATTGTCACACCTTGTACAAGATTATCTTTAGAATCTTCTAAAACTTGAATTTAGATCTAGGATGGAAGCATTAAAAATACATTACTTCCCATTTGAAGATGTAGTTTACTGTGGTGACAAAGTGTGATTATATGATGATGTGTGGCTAACTTGGAGCAGCAAGGAAGAACATTGAAAATTTACATGATTGAGGGATCCTTAAACCAAGCAATAGCTTTGATCTTTTGGAATGGCTTGCTTTGGTTGGGTTTCAATCTTTATCCAACTCATATGTGCAGATGCAAAGCTAGAAGAGTCAAATAGTTCTTTCAGACTTTTACAGCAAAACAGAGAATAATTCATTGTGTCCTCTGTCCAACTTAGTTGTTGATAGAAGCAACTCTTTTCAATTTTTTAACTGATTTTTTTGGTAGTTCCTTCCATACTTTATATAGTAGAATTTTATATATATATATATATATAACAATAGTATATTATTATTATATACTATATAATATACTATATTATATATTATATATATACATATATATTTATTTATTTATTTTAGGTATTATTTACATATTTTCTTTTATAAGATAATGAGTTTTAACACTCTTTCATTCCTTCATAGCCTTAGCTCTTAATATAAATATGTACCTCCTCACACACATATGCCCAATATTCCTCCATTTTATCAATCCAGTTATATCATAATTTTGGTTACATTAGGGTTTACTTAATTATGAATATACAAATTTTAGTCTAAGCTATATTATATATTGAAAATGTTTTTCTTTTCTTAATCAAAGTTTTCATAATCTAGAGTTAAAAATTATCCTATATGTAGATGCTTATTTTCTTCATATGATTAATACAAATTTAAATCCAAGCTCTTGACCAGTTGCTTAAATTTCCTTTTGGGGTGGACACAGTGGCTCAGCCTGTAATTCTCGCACCCTGGGAGGCCAAAGCAAGAGGATTGTTGAACTCAGGTATACAAGACCAGCCAGGGCAAGAGCAATATCTCATCTCAACTAAAAATAAAAAAAATATTGGGTGTGGTGGCATAGTCCTGTAGTCTCAGCTACTCAGGATACAAAGGCAAGAAGCACTCTTGAGTCTAGAAATTTGAGGTTACAATGAACTATGATGACACCATTGCACTCAACACAGGAGACAGAGCAAGACTCTATCTCAAAAATAAAAAAGAAAATTAATAAATCTCTTATTACTATCCAACACTTAATGGATACAACTTACCTTTTGAAGACACCATTTCAAAGACTTCTGGGCTGCTTTGCCTTTCTGCCTGGCATATGCCTATCTTCTTGGAATTTCCACTTTACCATGACTACAAAGATGCCTTTTACTTTCCTCTGTATTTCATGCCTCCACCTTTGTTGATACATAAACTTGTTTTAATGAAGCTTACATTGGAGTCGCTTTTTGAGAAAGGGCATAATCATTTATTCTGGAGAAGTTGAAAGTCTCTGCTATCACCCTTGATTTATGGCTTGACTAGATAACAAGACCCAGGTTAGAAATAATTGTTTCATGTTTCCTAGCATTTTTAGGAAAGAATTTTTAAATCTATTTTATTGAACATCCAGTAGGACTTTTTTATTCTGATGACCATGTATGTTCTTCAAATGTCCCTCAATTGTCCTTCAAATGTAAGAAATATTCATGAATTATTTAATTAATGATTTCCTTTCTTTAGTTTTTACAATTCTCTTTTCCTGGAATTCCTATTATTTGAATTTTGTCCTACCTTTACTGTTCCTCATTTTCTTATATTTTTTCCTCCTAATTTTCCATCTCTTTTTATTTGTTTTTATTTCATATTTCTCTGTTTGTGAGAGATTCTCTCAGCTTTATATTTGAAAATTTCTATTGAGTTATTAAATTTTGCTGAATTTTTTTATGTAACACATTGTTCTTTTTTTTCAACAAAAAAAAAACCTCAAAAAAAATTAAAAAAAAATTTTTTTTTCTTTTTCCATGCCATCTCTATTTCCAAAAAATTTCTTTTTATTTTGATCTCTATTTTTTAACTTGGTGGCTATTCACGGATGGTTAATAATCTTTGAGTGTATGCTAATATTTAAAAGTAGAGCCTTTATAATGAAGAAAGCATGCCATTAAATGAAGTTTGTAACTATGAATTTTACTATAGATTATATCATTTCCTTAAAAAAATGAGGATATGAATGTTTTTTTCTCTTGGCTGAATAGATTCCCCATTAAACAATCTTTCAATAGCCTGATCGGAGGATATAGTTTTAGTTGCTACAGCTCTGGAAGGTACATTGGGGAGAGAGCTAGGGAATTGGTACTCAGTATTATAAATGTTCTTGTACTATCCTATGTTCAAAAACACCATACCCCCAAAGGTCCCCCAATTTTGAAAGCTTCTAGTGTAACTCCAGCCTTTTTGATGGTGCAAAATGAGTTCTTTAGAAATAGGTGATAACTAAGGACATCTGAGGTTCTGATTGTTTCTTTATTCCTTTTTAAACTACTCTTTTACTTGTCAATTTTTTTAAAGAAATAACAGCCATGCAGTAAATCACATCTATTTAAAGTGTACAGTCCAGTGATCTAAACAGTTGTGTTAGCTCATGACCACACCGCCACCATCATACAGAATAGATCCCTCACCCACCTGAGATGCCTTGTGTCCCTAGGCAGTCAATTCTTCCTCCAGTCCTTAGCTCAGGTAACAGCTGTACTTGGATTTGCAATTTATACAAATGAGAGTACAGTTTGTGGTCTTTTATGCCTTGCTTTTTTCAGCATAGCGATTCTGAGATTCGTCTATGTTGCTGTATTGGTAATAGGTTGCTCTTTTTATTTCTGAGTGATATTCCATTACATAAATGTACCTTTTTATTGTATCCATTTTACCGCTAGTGGAAACCTGAGCTGTTTCTACTTTTTGCCAATTTTGAAAAAAGTTGTGAACTTTCATGTAAAAACTTTGTGAGGACACATATTTTTATTTCTCTTAAATACCTACATGTAAACTTACATTTCTAAGAAACTGTCACTTTCTCCACGTGATTGTACTGTTTTATATGCATCCCACATGTTTGCAAACACACATTATTATCTGTGTTCATAATTTTAGCCACTCTAAAGGGTAGAAAGGTTCAACTGTTACTTAAAGTTTTCAGCTAATTATCTTATTTTTTGCCCACCTTGCCCCTTAGTTCCAACAGAAAACTGGTACTACAAATTTTTAACAGGGTATTCAACAGTAGAAATTAGGTTGTTTCTTGGCTTGTCGGTTACAGATTATGGATTTACTTTTCCCAGACTGCTAAGTCAGTTACTATCTATGTATGCACATATATGCTTTGTTTTCCAAAATATAGTGTGGTTGACTCTGTTATCATTATCTTTGTCCTTAGATTTTTCCACACTAAAAACCCCTCCCTTTTTTTCTCTTAGTGGGATTTTAGAGGGGATAGAAGTCACACATTACATTTGATTTACCATCTTCATCCAGCTATTTACTATGTATATTTAACCTTTAAAAGTTAATGTCAGAGCACTGACAAGGTTGAAGGTAAAACAATTAGGTGCTAAGATAAATATGGAAATAAAGAGAGAAACGGTGATATAAGATATACAATTTAGATTCAGAAAGGCCTATTTTAAAAGAGGAGGTCACTTTTAAAAATTGTTATTATGTTGAAGTAATGGATTGACAGGCCCCTGAGGAGTCATAAGATGACAACAGATCTTAAGTTTTCAGAGCTCTGAGGGAAATAGTAGGAGGACACATTGAATGTGAAGAGATACAAAAAATATAAAACAATGGCCTCATTAAGGAGGGAGAAGGAGCACATATATAAGGATGTATTTTGATTTTGTTTCAAACATTGAGTGCACTGACGTACTAATAGCATCCCTAGATGTCATATTTGGTAAGAAATATGCACCCGAATATTTACTGGAAACAAATTAAAAGTTTAATTGGGCTAAAAAATAAACTTTAAATAGTTTAAGCGATCTTGTTCACTATTCCATGGTTTTACTGTGTTACCTTGATGCAGTGACACGAAAGACACCCATCTGCTATCACACCCTTATCTGATGTCAGCCAGGCTTTTTATCTTGACACACTTTAAACATTTTAGGAACCATGTTTCTTTACTCAATAGAGATACTGATGAAAAAGTCCAACGACTCTGACAAGTTTTTCAACTACAGAAAGAGCTGTATTCTATCATTAAGGAAAATGACAGATAATATATTTATTTCCTATAAATATGACTACCACCAAAGGACTTTGAAACATAATTCTGAACTGTCATTTATATAGAGAAGTATGATCACAATGATGATACTGCAGAAATATGTTTTGTAATAAAGGATGAAATGATCAGTGTTGTTCAACCTTAAGTCAATATTTAGGATGGGCAAAATAATACTATTAATTCCTACTAAAGTTCTGTTGTGTAAGCTGAAATATATATAGTATGCATTTAGTGTACATACAAAGAGAATAAGCAATTATTTTTATGGGACAGCATATTGTGAATTGAGAGGGAAGCTGATTATTTTTAGAGTTCTTTCTAACTCTTCAAGAGTCTATTGGGTAAGCTCATGAAATTATATACATCTAGAACATCTAGAACAAATTATCTGGTTTGTGAGCTTACGGTATTACAGCAGGAATGAGGCCTTTACAGGGTTAAAGTTACCTGTATCTGAGGATGAGGATGTGAAATAATATGTCCACAAATAAAGGAAGAAGAAATACAAGTGATGTGTTGTCATTTTCTTATAGTTAATGTTATCAATTATGAATATTTAATCTTTCTCATACTTTTAAATATCTATACTTCAAAATGAAACTATACAAGCTTAAATTAATCATCACATTTCACATTTGACATAGTGGAAGACCTATCACAATTTTGAACTAAAATTACATAGAAAGGGTTAAATATTTAAGATGTTTATGTACAAAGTTAATTCTCACTAGATGGTCACTGATGGGAAGAGAGAATGATATAACTTAATCTCACATTCAGTTAAACCATATTATAAGTCAGACAGATGAAAGTGCATTGGGTAACCACTTCTCATATGGTTTCCAAAGGAAGTGTATTATAGATAAACCAAGCTAAGTTAAAAAAAAATACACTCGATAAACAACCCAGCACTCACTTTTATCTACTTTATCAAAGTTCCTGTTTAAAAAAAAAAAAGAAGACTGGTTTCTGCTTTTAATAAATGTCCAAATGCAACTGAAGGATGTGATAGGACTGTTTTAAAGTTTATTGTTTTTACCGTTAGTAAAAAGATTATAGTGGCAAGATATAGTCCATATGTCTATTTATATGACTTACAAACAAGATTTTTTAATTATCATTAAATAACATGGTTTTTGCTTGGGTGTTTTTAATGTCACTGAATGTACATTTTCCAGTGTCTATAATTAAATAGACAAATAAATCCATAATGGAAATGATATTTATGTATAAGATCTACATAACAAAAATAATAAGAGTTGTGGGAAATAGAATCAATCATGCCGTCAAATGGATGTTGTATAATGGATGAGGTAGGTGGGGGAAGCACTATCTCCTTTGAGTAACACTGAGTATGGGGCAGTCAGGAGGTGTGCCCTAACCTTGATGACAGATCACACAAATTGAGTCCAATCTTCGAGATTTGTTAAAAAGAAAAAAAAAAAAAAGACATATTAGTAGACCAGCGGCAAAAGTTTCTGTTTGTTTTTCCAACTTTTGACTGTTAAAAACACACCCAGACAATACAGGTTGCTGTTACTGAATTTACTCATTGTCTATTGGACTTACTACATTAAAATTTTCCAGTCATGAATACAACTGAAAAACTCTAATATTTTATTTCAAATGGTGACTATAAGGCTTAATACACATATTCCATTGCTGGTTCTGCCCTTAGTCTATGTAGCTATCAGATTTATGTTGCTTCTGCAATAGAGAGCACTCTGTAACCCACAGATTATTTGGTTAATAAAATTCACATTGCTATTCACCAAATACTAAAACTACACAAACATGCACCCAGCGACCAGAAGAATTAAATTTATGTTGTGCCGTTACTAAAAATTAAATCACAGCTTTTTAGTGGTCTATGAAATTCTACATTTGAAAGTGCTTCTGAAATATTCTAGCAAGACTTGAAATATTTATATATTAAAGCACTTATTTCAGTCATAAAACAAAATGATTTACACATTACATAGAAATAAGGCTGTAGCATTGGGAATTGATAATACAGGCAGTGACTGGAAGTGTATGCTTCTTCAGATCAAATTAAATGGTGAGTACCAATAGAAGAGTTTTTCTCTTGATTCACAATCAGACCTAAAATATATCCGATTAAATTCAAGGCTATTTCCTTATAGCCAGTAGCAAATTCATTAAAGTCCAATTCTAAATTTCATCTAGACTCATCATCAATGTCCTACAATATGGCCACTCTATAAAAACTTATCTTCCAAATTCAGTACAAGACTAGAAAGATGATCCACCTGATCACAGCTGTAGTAGGGATGGTTATGTAACCATTTGTCTGTAAAAGTAGGCAAACACATTTTTTAAGAACACAACTAGCCAGCTGCTCCTATAAAATTTTAGAAGGAAAAGAAGTTTAAAATTATTAACTAAAATGAAAATTTCAAGCTTTAATATATATCTGTATATACACACATATGTTTGAAATAATAATTTTACTCTACGCATCTATAATGAAATATCTTCCGTCTTGTTTAAAATGTCTTTATTTTGTTTCACAAATTCTCAGGGATTTTCTTTTGAATGATGAAGCAATACTCTTTTTGAAAACTAACTTTGAGAAGTATCCTTTCTTTAACCAGTTTTAATGACATAAAGAAGGTATTTCACCTGTCAGAACCTTTGTTTTCCTATCTATTACATGACGAGTTTGGATAGATAATTTCTAAATCTTTCCAACTATGATACAGATCTAGATTCACAGAGTGCATGTAATAAACATTCCATAAAAAGAGTGGAGGTTACTAGGAAAAAGAGCAAACTCAATGATGATTAAATTTCAGTTTAATCATCAGAAACATCGAGAAGAGTGGATAAGGCTGATTAAAAAATATCATACTACTTTTACAAAAATAGAAAACCAAAAAATAATCCCTGAGGTCTAAATTGAAAGTCTATACATGAACTGAAAATATCAGCATAAGAAACAAAAGATAATATGCTTTTTAACCCAGAACAGTGGACTATTTATAGAAAAATCAATATCCTCTCTAGAATAGAATTATAAATAATTAACCATTCTAAATAGAATGGATTCTAGTCTCTAGAATGTTTGTAAATATAGCTATCACTCATCACAAATAAATGTAGACTGTAAAAAATCAACTCTTAAAAATTACTAAAGAATGAATGTATTGAAAATTATGTGAGATCTTGAAATTAAGAACTTTTCAAGATGTAGTACATTATATTCTATCACAGAGTATAGAGCAGATGAAATAGTCAAATATCCTAAGCCTAGTGCATATTGAGAGTAGTATTGATGATAGAGAGTTGAGAGAGAGAAAGCGAGATAGGGGTGTAATTTCTTAAGATCAAGGGAGGGGAAAGGGGAGAGTGGGTGGAGGGAGGGTAGTTGGTGGGACCACACCTACAGTGCACCTTACAAGGGTACATGTGAAACTTACTAAATGTAGAATATAAATGTCTTAACACAATAACTAAGAAAATGCTATAAAGGCTAGGTTAAGCAGTTTGATGAAAATGTTTCAAATTGTATATAAAACCAGCACATTGTACCCCATGACTGCATTAATGTACACAGCGATGATGTAATAATAAAAAAAAAGACCAAGGAACATCCAATGTTAGATATGCCTGATTGCAGGGATAGGAAAAGAGTCATTTGACATTTAGAAATGCTAATGTTAGAAAAGACAGTGCACATTTTGAGAAATACTTTTAACTGTGGCAAATTTAGCAACGAAGCAAATTGAAGTGTTATTATAGGATCTACACATAGAATAAGAGTTACTATTATTACATCATAAAATATTTAACTATCTTTCATTACTGAGAGATTTTTTTTTCTCTATGTTTGAGATTATAGTATTCCCTATAAAAATAATTATACCTTTAACAAGTTAAGGCACTAAAAACACAAAAACACTGCACAAAGAAAAGTCCAAGTCAAATTTCTCTTGGGAATTAATCAATCGTCTCCGTGTGGAGAGTTCCAGGGAGAGTGCGATAAATCATCTGGTCCTGTGCTTTTCATCGAAAGATCTTTGGTATAACTAATACATATAAAAAATCTCATGAGGAGGTAAAACCCACCATTTCTAGAATTGGTTTAGTTCTCATCCCCCATGGCCCTTTCCTTTTTTCCCACTAACTCTAAGACAGTGGTTAACATTGAGTTCCTGGTGAATGACGACATTTGTAGTCAGACACAGGAGTTTCAGTGTGATCTAGCTAAAGCCTTTTTGTTTATAAACTATTTTGTATCCGGGAAAGGTGACTTGCGAATTACCGCTTTGCAGAAGACCTTCTGTGCACATAGATTTCACTATCTAACTAATGATATAGTTTACTTATATCTTAGATTTGAATTGGTGTATCCAAAATATGATAAAAGCATTTGGAGGAGCCCTATTCCTGATCAATTTTCAGTTGCGCCTCCATTTTCCAAAGGTATATAGACTTTATATATTAAAATCACTTCAAGCACACATGTCTTAGGAAGTCATTCTCCCTGAGGCTGCGCTATGATGATCAACAGAAATTGCTTTGCCAGGAAAAGCAATTTTATCATTGTACTTTGAGTTATTCTGCCTACAGAGAAAATTACTTTGGGCACAAAATCCACTGAAATCGTCTATTTTATATTGTTATGACAAGGACTTAAAATGCTTTACATAAAATGTTAGTGAAGTGCTTCAAAACAAAAGAAATGTCATTGAATGTTTTTCTCACCTTCAGTTTTAAATAGACAGACGATTTTCTATGTAATGTTTTAATATGTAAGCTATGATGTTTACATAGATCACTAATAACATATCCATCAAGTCCCTACTTGTTCTTTAAGAAAAAAAAAAAAAAAGATCTTAATGTTCTTTTGTTTAAGTAGCAAAGTTAAATAGCGTGCCAGGGGAAAGTCTGGAAATAGCTAACATAAGCCTGCCTTTTTCTCTGCACTTCTTTCCAAAGAACATTAATACATCGATGTTTAACAAATCATCTATTTATTTAAAACTATATTCTGAGTGTCTTCTATGTGCCAGGGATCATTTTTTATTATTTTAATTTCAAGATTCTCTAAATGATTTTGATATTTATGTCTATCTTATTAGAATGTAAAACTTTATTATTTTAAACATTTAAGTTATTACACCGCATATGACAAATAGACTCTCTTTTGTAAGCAAAACGTGTAACCAAAAGAAATAGGAGATTGTGTTGCTAAAATCTCACTATTTTTTTCTTGCCAATTTGTTCCAATATTGATTGTAAAAGATTTTCTTGCCCTGTTCTAAAATCCTCACGAGATACAATTTTTATTTTCATTGTAAGAAAATAATTTTTTTCCTTGGCTTCTACCTATTAACTACTCAGATTACCAGTATACAATCTGGCTCCTGCATTTCCCCATTGAAACTGCTCCTAAGGCCATCAACAGCCGCCTTCTTACCAAATGCTAAGGATGGGGCTCTCTTCTTTATCTCTGACCTCTCAGCAGCCTTTAGCAAAGCTAATTCCATCTCCTTTTTGAGACACTCCTTTCTCTTGGTCTCCTAGACACCAATATCTTCTGTTTTTTTTTCTTTCCTCCATGGCCACTCCTCTTCAGCAATTTTGCAGATCCTCTCTCCTTCTACCCCAAATCTATGTGAGGTAGTGCCTGAGAGCAATGTCCCAGCCGGGCCCTATTTACTGACTATGCCACTTTCTCATAATCTCATCTAGTAATTTTGCTAAAATAACATCCGTGTCAGTGGTGTTCATTCCTGTTGAACCTAATGCCTTCTATCACATGGAATATTGTGTAACAATCCCTTCTTTAGTATCCTCAATTAAAATGTACAAACGTTATAAATGACCTCCGCACGTTATTAGAAAAAAAGTCAAGATACGCACCTAATCCAAAGGATAAACATAAAAGGGAAATTAATTCATAATAAAATAAAATATGATTTAACACGTAACTGTCTAGAAATGTCTTTATTAGAAGATATACCATAGGTAATGCCTGTTCCTGTTTATAATGCATCTATTTGAATTTAGGGGAAGTGATGAAATCAGAAGCCATTACATACGAGAAGCAAAGGAAAATAAAAGTACACAGAGGGCAGCATGGGCATGGGAATAAAAACAACCTTCGAATATTATAATAAATGCAATCATTTGCATATGATAAGAAAGCGAAGAAAAGAACACGAATGGGAATAAGAAACCTGGCCAAGATAAATTTCAGTCTATTGAAGTGGAAACAATCAGAAAGTTTGGTATTCTATGAAGGAATTGTGACTTTTTTTCTAACCATAGTATCGAAATAATTCCTATGTGGTTGCCTGGTAGGAAGTTGTGATAAAGTGTTTCAAAATCTCAAATGTATTTCCTATCTTAAAATCGTACTGTGAATGGAAGCATATATTTAGTCTCCAATACTTAAGAAGACCAGGCACTCGACTTCAACAGGCAACAGGGAAATATAGACTAGAAAAAGGAGCAGTCATGGAAGAGGCTACAGAGAAGTTGGTAGAGCCCTGGAAACAGATTGAAAGCAAACCTGAAAAACAATAGGTGATCTCAAAACAAATACAGCCTTTTCACAAGTTATTTTTACTATGGTATATTTATTATCTTGGCAGTGAGATGAAATATCTTTTTAAAAGTTTTATAACAGCATTCCTTAATAGAACTGTGCTATCTTAAATAATATTCCATTCTGAGCCTATTGCAAGGAATTTTGCCTGTTACATGAACACAATGAAGTCCCACCGATTTTTAATGATGGCACTGTAGCCCTGACCCCATTACCACCCCATAGGTATTTGGAAATGTTAACACAACAGCAATCGAGTAGATACATAAACACAGTGGGCACATTTGTTTCATGATTTTCAGACAACGTATTGATTTGTTTCCTTCTAACAGTCTTTTCATAAGTTTTTGGGCTTCTGATGTAATTTTCTACAAACTTTAAGAATTATCGTGTAAGTAATTACTACCAGTTCATCTTTGTAGGGTGCTCAGTTGAAGGGAAAAGTTGTGCAGGATGAGGGACAATAATTTGTTTTTCCAAACTCTTATGTATGTGGCAGGTCATCTGGCATTCTCAGACACTAACAATTGTCAGCAGCCCCCAGTCAGTGACATCTAAGACATGCACATATAAAATTTCCAAACCTTCTAGGACAGTAACATAATGTTTCTGTGATCCACAGACCTGTATGTTGACAACCCTGTGTCTGAACCATACTCATGAACAGTCTCTGCTGCCAGTGGCTTCCACTATCCCATCCTCATCGCCACTTGTCAGGCCCGGGACTGGCCAGCTCTCTGGCCTGGCTTATCTAACTGTCTGGATGCAGACCACTGTGCTACCTTGCTCAGCATCAATTACCCTTAGGTGCCTGAGGGCTATTCGCCTTAGCAGAAGGGAGAGGAGAAAGAGAGAAAGACAGTCCTCGAGGGAGAGAAATAGTCTTAATAGGAGAGTAAATCTTAGCAGTCTCCTTTGAAGGGACGTGGGTAGAGGCACTGTGAGCAGGAGGAGCAGAAGGAGAGTGAGGAGTGAGCCCGTGAAAGAATGAATGAATCTGGACTAACTTCTCCTGCCGCTACTTATAGACTTGATCCTGTGACTATTTGTACTACAGGTGTAGAGATCACCAAGCAGTGATGTTCTCGCCTTGTGTTCTTGTGTTAAGGAGAGCCAAAACCCTTCCCTATGCCTTTATCACCAAGATGTTATATCACCGAGATGTTGCATCACAGGTGTTTCTTATAGTTTCAGAGTGTTCCAAACTTAACTCTCATTTGTCCTTCCATGAGCTATGTAGTCTACTACAGCTTACTTTACAAATACCTAGAAGTTTTTGATATTTCCCTTTCTATGCTTCTAAGACCTACAACAAATCCTATTCACTTTATTTCCAACAGATATTTTAAATATATTCAGTTCTTTCTATTCTCACTATCACTATTCTAAGTCTTGATTAGTTTTTCTTCAATCAACGGAGTTGCCTACTAATTGTTTTCTAGTACTATCGTTGTCCTCATTTTAAACATAATCACTAGTATAAACTTTGTAAGACATAATTCAGATCATGCTACCCCTCCTCTTAAAATTCTTCGATGAATTCCCAATGTCCTGGATTAAATCTCAAGTTTTCTCATACTTTGCAAGGCTTTGAATGACCTGACCCCATCTATCTCCTCCTCCTTATCATATGAATTTTTCCTTTGCTTATTCTGTTTCGGGCACACTGACTGGCCTACTTTCTAGCTTTCTGTTTTTATTCATATAGACTTTTCCTGCACTGGGCTGTCATTATTTTCTTTTCCAAGAATGTTCCTGACTGCAGCTTTCTGCTTGGTGTGGGCCTCAGTCCTAATATCACCCTGAAAAGTCTTCCCTAATCATGCCATTTAATTAGCTCCCCTCCATTATTTTTAATTTTTCTTTCAAAGTCTTTATTATACTGTCATTGTTTTTTGAATTTTGTGTTTTCATGTTATTGCATTTATCTTCCAAAAGAAAACACATTTCATACACGCAGGAAACATATCTGTCTTGCTCTCTACCAGATCCCAAGTTTTTAGTACATGGCAGAAGCTCAATAAAACTGTGTTGAGTTAATCAAACAGTTTAAGACTTCATCTATAAATTACATATCAAAAACTATTTTAAATTCTCCAAAATATATCGTCTTTTAAATTTGTATGATTAAAGCCATGAAAGATAAAGCTACTTCTCCTTACTCTCAATTAAGATGATTAAAGGCCATCTCTTTTTTTTTTCTAATATTGATGATGAGAAGAAAATGAAAGTTGGCGAGTTCATTTCAGATTGACACGTAGTCTTTTAGTGACATATAAATCATGCAGTAAGATAGCTGAGAGTAATTCTAGCATCATACCTGTACCTCGTCTCCTGTTAATATAACTTCCCTTTCCCTAGCATTTTCTTAACCTGATAAAACTTTTGTAATACCATGTATTTCCCCAAAAGACTGATTGATAATTTAAGTCAAAGACATGGAACTATTGCAGAAGGCCTTGAAGTGGGGCAAGAAGAATAGACATTAATAAATTCCAATAAAATCTCTGCAACTTGAA
This sequence comes from Otolemur garnettii, assembly GCF_000181295.1. Taxonomy (NCBI): domain Eukaryota; kingdom Metazoa; phylum Chordata; class Mammalia; order Primates; family Galagidae; genus Otolemur; species Otolemur garnettii. Next base: position 10,099,270 of record NW_003852450.1, read on the forward strand.
CCACATTTTACAACTCTAAGTATGCCTCAGGCATCATGACATACAAGAAAGAAGAAATGTATGAGCAATGGATAGGAGGAATGTGTTAAATTAGAAAAAATTAAAAGGGCAGTAGTATGGGCGAAAGATTTAGAATCAACCAAGAAATTAAAGTTTTAAATCACTTAACACACGGTGCAAAGACTTTTTTAAAAATTTATTTTATTTTAATTTAAGATGAACTTTATTTTTAGAGTGGTTTTAGATTTACAACACACTTCAGCAGAAAGTTTAGCGTTTTAGCTGGGTGTTGTAGCAGGTGCCTGTAGTCCCAGCTACTTGGGAGACTGAGACAAGAAGATCACTTGAGCCCAGGAGTTTGAGGTGCTATGAGCTAAGGCACTCCACCACAGGATAAAAACGTGAGACTCTGTTTCCAAAAAAGAAAGAAAGAAAAGAAAAGAAAGTACAGAGTTGTTGTAAATGTCCTCCACATATGTACAGCCTCTCCACTGTCAGCATCTTGCATCAGAGTGGGATATTTGTTACAATCAATGAGCCTACATTGACACATCATTATCACCTGATGTCCAGAGTTTACATTAGGGCTCTCACTCTTAATGTTATGCGTGCATTCCATGGGTTCTGACAGATGTGTCACAATATGTGACTACTATTACTGTATCAAACAATATAGTTTCACTGGCCTAAACATACTTTGTACTCCACCTATTCATCCTTCTTTCTTCCCTAAACTCTGATAAACACTTTTTATTGTCTCCCTGGTTTTGCCTTTTTTAGAAAGTCATGTAGTTGGAAACATACACATACATTATGTAGGTTTCTCAGACAGGATTCTTTCATTAATATAATAATATGCATTTAAGGTTCCTCTGTGTCTTTGCATGGTTTGATCTCATTTATCTTTAGTACTGAATAATATCCCATTGTTTGAATGTACAACAATTTACCCATTCATCTACGAAGAACATCTTGGTTGCTTCCAAGTTCTGGCAAATATGAATAAAGCTGTTCTAAACATCCATATGTGGGGTTTTGTGTAGACATACATGTTTAACTTATTTGGGTAAATACAAAGGAGCATGACTGCAGGATCACATGATGAGAGTAGTTTTGTAGGAAATTCCCAAACCACTTTCCAACATGCCTGTGTCATTGTGCAGTCCCACCAGCTATCAATGACAATTCTCGTGGCTTCATATCCTCACCAATATTTGGTGTTATCAATGTTTCGGATTTTTGCAATTCTAGTTCTAATAGGTATTTATGGAATCTCATTGTTTGAATTTGCAAGTCTCTGATGACCTGATGGTGTTGAGCATCTTTTCATCTGCTTATTTGTCATGTGTGTCTTCTTTGGTGAGATGACTGTTTAGGTGTTTTGGCCATTGTTTTGAACCCTGCTGTTCATTTTCTTATTGTTGGGTGTTGAGATTTCTTTGTACAGTATGGATAACAGTGGTTTATCAGGGGAAAAATGTATTTCTTTTGGACTTGCCTATTGCTTGTATTTTCTCCCAGTCTGTGACTTATCTTCTCATTTTCTTGATAGTATCTTCTCCAGAGCAGAAATTTTTATTTTTAATGAAATCCAGTGTATCCGTTTTTTCATGGATTGTGCTTTTGATGCTGTATCTATAAACTCATTGCTATAACAAATATCATCTAGAATTTTTCTTGTAATATCTTCTAAGAACTTATAATTTTGAATTTTATATTTTGGTGCATGATCCATTTTGAGTAATATTTCTGTGCCTAGATTCACTTTTTTGCATGAGGATAACCAATTGCTCCAGTACCATTGTTGAAAAGACTATCTTTCCTACATTATGTTGCTTTTGCTTCTTTGTTGAAAATCACTTGACTATGCATGAATCTGTTTCTGGGCTCTCTGTTCTGTTCTGATCATCTATTTCTTTCCCCATATCAGACTGCTTTGATTATAATGGCTTCATGGTGAGCCTTGAAGTTGAGCTGTGTCAGTCCTCTAACTTTGTTCCCTTTCTCAATATTAGATTGGCCATTCTGGGTCTCCTCCCTCTCCATATAAACTTTAGAAATCAATTTATTTTTACTATACCTTTAGATCTAGTGACAGTAGATTTATGCATATCAAAATACACTTACATATGTATATGATAGATACACTCACAAAATCATTATGAAATGGTACTTATTTTAAACAAAGTTAAGACTTTGACTTCAGAGAGTAAGTTCTCAATAAAAATTAACCTATCACAATCATCACCATCATCAATTATTATTAACAGCACAAACTTTTCCACAGAGGCTGGAATCTCTGGGTAGGTGATTTGCCTGGTATCACAGCTGGTAAGTAAAACTCAAATTCAGGATGACTGATTTAAATTAGTGTTCTTTTCACTACCACCTGGTATAAATATTGAGACTGTAAATGCACTCTGAAATCGTTTTTCCCATTGTTTAACCTGATAAAACTTTTGTGATACCATGTAGAATATAGTAGAAAATGGACTTTGCCTTCTGATACTCTAATAATGAAAAAATAAAGAAAAAAAGCACAAGAAGAATAGACTCTACAATTAATTGTAAACCAGCTCCCAAGTGTGGTATTATTTGGGCTGTCCTTTCTCAAGTGTATAGAACTTTTATTCTCCAGGTAAGTAGAAGAAAAAATAGCCTCAATATATTATCTAGCTGGAAAATTATTTTTAATGAAATGTTCTAGAAATCAGGGGAATTTCAATGGAAATTCACTATAATGTACTAGAAGAAAGAATCGTAGATTTTTGCCCCAGAATTTATTTATTTATTTATTAAATCATAGCTGTGTACATTAATGCAATCATGGGGTACAATGTGCTGGTTTTATATACAATTTGAAATGCTTTCATAAAACCGGTCAACATAGCCTTCATAGCATTTTCTTAGTTATTGTGTTAAGACATCTATATTCTACACCTAGTAAATTTCACAAGTACCCTTGTAAGATGCACCATAGATGTGGTCCCATCAATTACTCTCCCTCCACCCATCTTCCCCCCTCTCCCCCTCCCTCTCTCCTCTCCCCTTCTTCTTGGGCTATAAATTGGTTTCATAGTAAGACTGAGTACACTGGATAATTTTCCTTCCATTCTTAAGATACTTTGCTAAGAAGAATATATTCCAGCTCCATACATGTAAATATGTAAGAGGTAAAGTCTCCATCTTTCTTTATGGCTGCATAATATTCCATGGTGTACATATACCACAATTTATTGATCCATTTGTGGGTCAATGGGCACTTGGGCTTCTTCCATGACTTAGCAATTATGAATTGGGCTGCTATATATATCTATATCTATCTATCTATCTATCTATCTATATATATATATGTATATCTTTGCTATAATGTGATTTTTATTGTTCTTGCTTTAGGAAATTCACTTGGTTGTTCTGAGACTCAAATAAGATACCATAAATGAAAATTCTCTGAACACTGTACAGCAGACCTATACTACATTATAATTATCAACATGCCATTTCCTAAGTTATAACTGTAGAATACTTAAAACATAATAGTAGCCTAGCAATAAACATCTGATGAATGAATGTGAAAAATCCGTAATAGATCTCTTAATAATAATTATTTTTAATATTATATAAATAGATTAGACATTCAAACTACAAAAAACAGAAGATAACAAAACACGTTCTCTACGGAACTTAGTAACCTATATCAAATGTACTCTAAGTTTATTTTTTATTAGATTATGTAATGTGGGCTATTTTCACTCCATTCAATCTATTTATAAAAGGTCATTATTTTAAGTACTTAAAATACACTAAATATGCATTTATTGCATTATTTTATAATAAGACAATTTCACATCAATAGGATGATAAACAATGTAATAACATTGACATAAGAGAGATGTTTGGTTTTTTGCTGGAGTAACTATGTTAATAGTCTTTCTTAACATCACCTGTAAGAAAACACTTGTATAAATAAATAATTTTAGCATATTGTTTTTTTCTTCCATATTATATTTGATTTAATTCTTGACATTTGATATAACAAAGAAGAAAAAGAAAGCAAATACATTTCAGACTAAAGGGATTTTTAATGAATTTTTATATTAAAATATCTCATTATTTTATGGGCTAAATTTTAATAAATGAAATGTATTGGGAAAATACAAATGTTAAATATACAGTATAAGACAGTATTTCTACAAGTGAACTTATACCATTTTAACTAAAAGCATGCAAATTAAAAGGTAACTTTTATAAAGGGAGATGTCATGTGTCAGGCGAACGTTGAGTTGATTTCTTTTCAGATGACATTCTACTTCATTCTCCCCTAGCTCTCCAGATGCCTAGGAAACTTTCAATACAATTGCAGTTTTTAAACGCGGCTATCACCATGGCCTGCTCAAAGCAAAGATGAGATCACTGAACCATAAGCAACAAAACCTCACTATTGACTTTGCTTGCCTTTGAGATTTCAAGGGCCTACAGAAGGCAATGGTGAGAAATTCTGGCTGTTACTCTAACCCTGTGAGAATGCCTCCAGGGAACACAGTTTTACTTCCATAGGAAAAAAAAAGATGAAAAAAGAATTCAAAGCGAAATGTTAGACGCTGGGGGAGGGTTTGCACTAGAATGGAAAGGAATAAAGAACTGTTTTGGAATGAGAGTTGGAGCTTTCACTCCAACTGATGATTTCTAATGGGGAAAATACCTGTCACACCTGTATTCCTTAAGTAAAACAAGAACTGTGCAAATGCTGGGAGGAAATACACATATTCATGCACAAATACTCTTATGTGAGATTAATCATAAATACTCATCATAAATCACTTTAAATCATTTTTACATCACTATAAACCTGTGTATAAGTCCAATTTCCCACCTCTTTCTAAAGTCTTAGGACCAGTATTTATTTCACTGGGAAAGAGAAAAATCAACTATCATTAGCCAATGGTTTGTACATTTTTCTAGTTACTCTTTGCTCTCTGTCTTGTTTCTAACCTTGATAGTGACAAACCTTAACAAAATAAACTTCTTAACACGGGGAAGGTGTAGTAGTTAAACTCAATGTACAACTTTACCTAGGAGTGTTGCCAGTTGTGGCAGAGAAGGGTAGTGTCTCCAGCAGTCATGTTTCTCCTGCACACTGGAGGACTGACTTCTCAGGGTTTTTGCAGGCCAGTGGGTTTGCTGGGCGGTGGGGTATGGATATAACTGATGTTCCCCATTTCCAGATCTGACCTCTGAACACTTTGGTGCCACATTCTCTCTCTTTCTTCCATAGCCAGCCAAGTGCAGAGGATTCCATGGAGAACTTCAAGGATTTAAGAAAGAGATATGAATTATGTCTGGGCCCCTTGGTGGCATTATACAGAGGGCCTTTTACCCCAGTGGCCTGCAAGAAATAAATCTTTATTGTATTAAACCAACATTCTTTAGCATAAAAATTCAGAAAGAACCATATAGTTTGGGTCTCTGCTCCACTTTAGGAAAAGAAAATCATGATATGTAAAAAGCTGAGACTCGCACACAAGTACGATGTTTCTCCCCATGCCATCCAGGCATGGACAGTGGGATATGTATGCAGCTCTGCTCAAGCTCCCTTAATGTCTAAAGCCATTTACTATCAACAGTTGAGGAATAATCATTTTTTAAATCTAGAAATCATGGCATGTAATCAGATAACTTAGAATTCAGAGAGAATGTTCGTTTTAAATTATCTAATTTTCTGTTTCGTCACTTATTTAAAGTTTTTTCAACAAGTATATCTTGGGCCCTAGTATCTGCCAGGCACTGTGCTAAGTGGGAGAGGATATGACAGTGTGTAGGCTCTAGTACCTAGCATGGTATTCTGTAGACACTCAAATAATTTAGTAGTGGGAAACACAAAGTCACAGGAAATTAATCTGTATGACATGAGAAATACAAGGTGGTCGTGCCCATTCACCTTGATATAGAAAGGGCACCCAGACACAAGAAATGTGGGGAAAGCTTTCTATAGCCAGTACTATGTAAATGATCTCCTATGATATGAAATTTTTCTTGGTGTTTAGGGACATCAGAGATAAGCAATCACCTAATCTATAGCTATCCTGGTCTTGACATCTCTGATTAATTGCTGGAGATAGATACACACACAGACACACACATACACATATATACTTTGTGTGTATGTATACACAAACAAAAATATACATACATATATATTATACACACACACACATATACTCCAACATATGATTAACTATAAATTGATTAATATAAGCTCTCTGGGGTTTTCCTTCCTGGTATTAACAACACAGTCAATCGATCTATCCTTGTCTTCTGCCTTTAACAGAAATATTGATAAATAGGTCCAAAACTCATAAAATTACTAGGTTTTAACTTCTAATTTTATTGTTATCAAATTTTTTATTACAAATTATACAGGACTAAAATTTCCTGACAATTTTTCTATTTTTAGCTGATGAGACAACTAAAAATATTTTATTAAATTTAAATGACTAGGTGGCAACTATTACTAAGCTCTTGACAAGGTCAGAGAAGGCATTTTAAGCAAAGCTCTACAATAAAAAGGTATTACTGTACTTTTTTAATAGGAAGATTTCAATTTTTAATTTTTATCCTCTAAAAAAGGCATTGATTCTTTCCATAAATATTTTGCACAATATAACTTCAGAAAATTTATAAAGTCTTTAGAGGAAAGTGGCTAAAAGATCTACATATTTGAACATTTTTTTCATTGATATAGTTATATGTACACTTGCACATATATTTATTGATTATTGATGCACATATCATAGAAAAACCACAGTATGAAACCTGTGGTTTGTAATTTATTTTGTTTATTGGTACATGGGTTTTTTTTTTTTGAGTCCCCAGAATAATGTGAAACACTTCCTATTATACACTAAATGTAAGTATTATATAATAAACTTGTATGCATAGATTATGTGGCAAACTTAGGTATAAGTATAAAAAGGCCAACCTAATCTTTTCACATTATCTCATCTCTCCAAGAAGACACAAATGCTCAGCAGTGTTTATAGTTCCTGCCACGAAACATCTTTGTATCTTTAAGACTGCCGTTAGGTTTTTATCTGTAGGAAGTCTTTGATTGCCAAAAGTAGTTTCGTCAACAGTGGAAATTTAACCTTCAAGAGCCTTTTAGACATGAGTAGGCTTTCTGTGGCAGCTCTGTACAAAAACTGGCCGAAAAAGATGGGCTAGTCACCAGACACTGAACTGAATAATTTAAGTATAGTGAGTTCAATCTCTTTATACTACTTTTCTTGTTGTACATTGATTAAAATGTCATTAATAATAATGAATGATTAAATATGTGAATGATACTCAATTTATTTCAATGTCTGTTATCTCAAAAGAGCAAATAATTTTCCTAAAGGATACCGTTGTAAAAGACTCAGTTTTTTGTTGTTGCCTCGTCTTGCTGTTCCCGTTGTGATAACTCAAGGCACACTCATCAGACTCATGTGAACTGGATGGAATGACAGTTGGTGAATCAGCAGTTGGCCAAATGATGAACTAGAGCGTAGTGTATCATTCACATGTTTCTCTAGTGGGTACTAATCTGATCCCAGGAATGATGTAAACTTTTCTAATGTTATTATCAAGAATTGAATTGAGCATTCAGGAAATGCTCCACATGCTATAATTTCGTATTCTGAAAATTAGGTTCCAATCTCTGTGCAATTCATCTTTAAATATTTTAACAACAAATGAAATATGTTTTTCAAATGTTTTTCTTTCTCCCTGTTTCTCTGCTCTCTTGCTTTCTGTTTCTCTGTCTCCCCACCCCACAAAAAAAAAAAAAAAAAAAAAAGAAAGAAAAAAAATCAACCATCAAATTAGTTAAACCAGAAATACACTACTATCATAATTTGGCTCAAATACATTGTTTATATGCTTCTCTCGGCAGTGGTGTATTCCAGTGATGTCAGTGGATTCCCAGGACTTTCTGTTAGTGTTGACTTCAACTGTGCAAATGATCCATTGGTTTTATTTTCTAATGACACACATGCAATGGCACTGTTTCTTATAATAAGCATTTCAAAGTGCAGAATTCACCCTGGGTTACCGAAATTTTAAATTTGAAGTGCTTTGGCTAACAAACAAAACTTGAGTTTAGTATGGTCATCCAAGAAAACTCATCATATATTTCTTCTTTTCCCTGTAGTTTAACAACAGGAAATATGTAAAATAGTATCATCATTTTTTAAAAATGGTAACAATGGCATTACCACAAATTTTCCCAAAAGTGCTGGAATTGATTCAGCGACATTTTATATGGAAACCTCAAGTGAGTTATAACCATATCTGGTGACTGCTTGATAGAGATCTACTTAGAGTATAGTCATTTGTGTATTCTGGGATGTAACAGACTCAAAATCAGTTACTACAATCTCAGCCCACAGGGCGTACTTCCTCTCAGTGGCACATTCATCTTTTCTATTTCTGACAGCAGATGAAGATTCAATTATATCTCATGAAAGCTGAAAGTTTATTTATAACAAATGGAAACATTATGAACAAATGCAGTCTAACCTTTGACTAGGAATGATCTTCTTTAAAATAACATTTTTATTAAAATGTTAATATTAAATTTTGCTTTTACAAATGTTAAAATTTTGTGTAATTAATATGCTAAAATTATATGAACACTTGGTAATATTTGAAATATAACTTTTTCATGGAATAGCATATAAACACTAAATGTAAAGGAAGACAGATTTAGAAATTTAAGAACATAATATTTGAAAAATAAAACAGTTTTTAATAAATTTTAGCAAGACAGCAATCTCAAAGAAACAAATCTGCCTATTTATTTGCAATAGCAATTACTTATTGATTTTTTAAGATTGACAGATGACTTGCATGTACAGTCTTAATTGGCAAAATTTTTTAAAAATGCTATAATTACTTCACTTTTAAAACTGAAAAGGCAGATCTTCAATGATGTCCATAAATTCTAAATTCTGAGAGATGATAAGTGGCTGAATTTGGATACCAACTCTTCTGGTTGGGTAAAGGTTATATACTTTTTGTTAATTTTGCTCTATTACATAACTAAAAATAAATCAGCTCAAATGATGATGATTTCATGTAGTGTTATTTGTTTTTTAAACTCAACTTTCCTACTAAACATTTACAAAATAACCATGGAAGGAATGGGGATTTTCTTGGATATACTGACCTAGATGGCAGATTAGAAGCAGCCTATACATGTGGTTCTCTAGAAGAGGACCAAAAACGGAAATTAAATCCCCACCTACGGATGGGCTCCATCAGAGAGAGCATTATAAGTCATTAGAGAAGTAGTAGAGGACACTCGTAGTGAAGGAGGTGGGGATGAGGAGTTCCATTTGCCAAGAATGGAAGATACCTCGGGGATACCCTTACATATGGGGAAGGCATAAAGGATGGAATGCCATTGTCCTACACTCCCACATGGACAGTGTGAGTTGAAATGTCAGCTCTGCCCCCACCATTACAATGTTCTGTACTAATCAGGGAACTGCTTGTAGATTGTATAGTAAAACTGTATTGGCATGCAAGCTCAGGAGGAATCTGCTGGCTTCAGTTCAGTTACCGCAGCTGACACCACTCTGAGCTACCAGTTCTGGAGCACCCAGTCTACGCAAAGATTGGCTTCACAGCAACTGCCCTAATGGCATCCCTTCTCCAGTAGGAGAAGGAGCAGGGAGCACAGATGCCCTTGGGAAGGAGCCAATCCCTCCCACACTAGAGAACTTTTACAGAGTCTAAGGTGCCATGGTAGCAGCCTCAGTAGCACCCCACTGAAGCGAGAGCCCCAGCCATCCTACAGCCAGTCCCCAAAGTTCTAGACACTTACCAGTGGAATAAGTCACCTGAACATGAGGTCAAAACCCATGTCCCTTTGACAAGCAGAGGTTCACGCTCCCATAGACCCACACACCAAGTGGCAGGCCATGCCCCTGTACATCCACATACCAACTTGTGAGCCATCCCCTTGTGATCACATACACGAACACAAGGAGCGAGCCTCTCAGACTCACATGCCACATGAATATCTACACCCTCACAGACCTAGACTCTGTGTAGCCGACCACACTCCCCAGCCCTGCATGCTGATTGGTAGGCTACATACACACATCTCTGTGTGTGGACCACGTCTCCTGATTTTGTGCACCAGCCAACAGGCCACGCCCCCACATCACCATGCAATGACACATATGTTGTCCACTTTTCTATCATTGATCTGCTAACCACAAGTTGTCCCCACTGCTGTGTACCTAGACTGATGGAACAAATGCCCCCAGACCTGACTGCTGCCACTGCCTAGATAGCCCTGTCGAATAGCCATTATGACCACCATGGGGAGAAACTGGAAGAGTAATTCTGCAATGCCAACCTCAGTGGAAAAGGACTCTTCCAGCCCCCTGTCTAAGCTTCTAACAGCAGCCTAGAGACCAGCCCACTACTCTACATAAAGATTGTTTGTGGCGGTCCCATGACCCACTCAGCCACTGACCAAGGTCACATGACCCACCCTACTGCTGGCTGCAGCCACATAATACATCTAGGTGCCCACCAAAGTCCCTGCCTAGGCACTGGACAAGGTCATACACCTGCTTCTGTACAGAGGGACTTGCATAATTCTCTGCCTTAGATTACAGCAGCAGCAGAGGCCCCAAGTTACCAATATAGCCAAATATTCCCCCAACATTGGCTTAGACTGTGACAACCTCAGGGGACTGAGATGACTCTGGGGAACAGTTGCATTACAGGCTCTCAGTGCATCTAACCCTTTCTTACCAGGCCAAGCCTCTAGAGTAGGACACACAACATTATCTAGGGTCTTCTCCTCCTTGTCACTAAATAGATGAGTTCCCACTTTCATTGCATTCCTGTGCAATGAAAACCCCTGAATGCTGAGCTGAAAGAAGAGGTTTCAGATGAAGGGGAAAAAAAAGAAAAAATTCTGGCTGCATGAACAAACAAGCTAGTTTAACACCCACAAAAAAATCACAATAGATCCACAGACATGGACCCTAACAACAGAAAATATTTGAAATGTCCAAAGGGAATTTGTCACTACTAGACCTGTCACACAGGAAATGCTCAAAAGTGCAATATACTTGCTATAGCACAATGGTTACCCACCAGTGTAAAAACAAATAAAAGTTATAAAACAATAGCATAAGAGGAAAAACCTGTGGTTTGTAATTTATTTTGTCATCAAACATGACGAACAGAGTAGCATCCCATTACTGACACTCAAGGTGAATGCCCCACTTAAAGACAAAGACTGGATGCATGGATGAAAAACTTTACTTTAAAGCTACAGACTCAAGGAAAAAGGATAGAAAAAAATCTATTCTACACAATTGGAAACCAACAGCTAGCAGGTATAGCCATTCTCATGTCAGATAAAATAAATGAATAATTTTTTTT
>NW_003852450.1:10110948-10112470 GCF_000181295.1 Otolemur garnettii
TTCCCAGATACTTAGAGCAAATTCTTGTAGATCTAAGCACAGAAATGAGTAGTAGCATCCTAACTGCCAGGGAAGTCAACACTCCACTGACAGAACTGAACATGTCCTTGAAGGAGAAAATGAATACAGTGACACTGGACTTACACAGGACGATAGAAAGAATGAGTATAATGGATATTTAGAGAATATTTACTCACACACTACTGAGTGTGGATTCTTTTCATCATATATGGGATATTTTCCAAGATTGGAAATACCTTTGACCACAAAATAAGTTTCAGCCAATTAAAAAAATTAAAATCCTGCATTGCATCTTCTCAGATAAGAGTGGACCAAAAATAAAATCAATTCTAAGAGAAGCACTCAAATCAACACAGAGTCATGAAATTGAACACACTTGCTGCTGAACCATCTGTGGGTCAGCGATAAAATTAAGATAGAAATCAAAGAATTCCCTGAAGTGAACTCAAAGAGGGCACAAGCTTTCAAAATCTATGAGATGCAGTAAAAGTAGTCCTAAGGGGAAAGTTCATAGCCTTAAATGCATACATTGACAGGACCAAAAGATCACAAATTAATACCATAATGTCACAGACAAGGAATTAACAAAAGATGAGCAAATCAAACTCAAAGCCAGCAGAAAAAAAAAAAAAAACAAAGCTCAGAGAAGAACTAAATGAAACGGACACCAAAAAAATCAATACAAAGGGTCAATGAAATGAAAAATGTGTTCTTTCAAAAGAAAAGATGAACAAAATCAGTAGACTACTAGCCAGAATAACCAGAAGTAGGACCCAAAGTAAGCTCAATTGGAAATGAAAAGAACACATTGCAATTGAGAAATAGAAAATATCATCTGTCAATACCAAAAAACCTCTAGGTACACAAACTAGGAAACATACCTAGAGGTTTTTGTAGTATTGACAGATGATATTTTTATATTTCTCTGGTATCAATTGTAATGTGTTCTTTTCATTTCTGATTGAGCTTACTTTGAGCTCAACTCCTCAAGCCTAAATCAGGAAGAAATATAAGTCTAGACCAGATTAATAAAGAACAGTGAGATTAAAACAGTAATAAAATATCTAACAAAACAAACAAAAGCCCTAGACTAGATGGATTCACAGCCTAATTCTATCAGACCTACAAAAATAACAGATTCCTATCTTGTAGCAATTATTTCACAACACTGAGAAGGAAGGAATACTCCCTAACTCATTTCATAAGCCACACAACAACAAAACAAAAAGAAGGCATTTCAGTCAAAAAAATACCTGCATTCAAATATTTATCACACAGCACAATTCACAATAGCAAAGATGTGGAATCAGCCTAAGGGCCCATCAGTTCATGACTGAGTAAAGGAAATGTGGTGTATGTAGACCATGGAGAACTACTCAGCCATGAAAAAGGAATGAAATAATGTCATTTGCAGCAAGGTGGATGAAACCGGAGACCATTATCCTAAGTGAAATATTTCAGGAATGGAAAATCAAACACCATATATTCTCACTCATAAGTA
>NW_003852450.1:10113108-10121792 GCF_000181295.1 Otolemur garnettii
GAACCTGTTGGTCAAACAAACACAAGGTAAAATTGAAATTAGGTATTTAAATTGATATTTAAATACTAAAGATACTTTTCTATTCTCTTCATAGGGAATAGCCATTTGTAGGGAAAAAAAATAAAGAATTTGAAAATAATTCAGTGTGTCTCTTGATAAGTATTCTGGATAGTTTTTGAAGGTGATTTTAATAGTTGTTACGTGGGAATCTAAAGTTCTGCACTTTGAAAGACATATAATGTGTTCACAAGACTGAGACTAATCATCAACATTATGCAAAATTTGACTGAACAAGAATGTCGTGTAAATATTTTGTAAGAATGAAACAAGGAAGTGGACATCATATGAACTAATTTATTTGTATAATAATGCCATCTTAATTTATAGAAAATTATTTGGTTCATGTTTTTTTACCCAAGGTCAAAGAAATAGCAACAGAGTGATGATTTTTCCTCATTTCTTTCTACAATAATATTTCAAACTTATGTTTTTTTTTTTCTTTTCTCTCTTTTATTATAGACACTGGTACACAGATAGATATAGATATGCAATTTTGTGCTGCCAAAAATGTCAGTCTGCCTAACTTATTTTTTCCTGATATTCTTACATTTTGCTTAACAGGCTGCATTTCTCTAAATTTTCACTTCCTTTTTATTCTTTTTTAGTCGTTCTCCAATTTGATCCACTTCTATTTTTTAACCTATTCCATTTCTTTCTTAAATTCTAAAATCTTGTTTTAAAAAAATCTCAGTGAAATCCTCTTTGCCCTCTCCTGTTCGGCCCCATTCCATCCCCAAGTGTAACTTACTTACTTCCTTTTTTTTCTGTTCTGCTGCTCCAACCCTCCAGGCTGCACTGTCTCTACAGCCAGTGAACTATAGCAAATTCAGGATACACATATCTTTCCAAGACACACATAGGGGCCAAACATACAAGCATTAAAGGGTATAGTACAAAAATTATAACTTTTAGCCATGAACAAAATGAGTATTCAACGTGATCAGTAATCACAGGCCTTTCACGTTTTGTGTGTATATGTGCATGTGTGTGCATCATTTTAATTTAACAAATAATCAGTTGAAATGGTTCAGAGAAAGCTAGTTATTTGTTCAGAATGCATCAAGATAGAAATAAACAGCAAGGATAGTGAAAGACAAAACATCTATTTATGATGTGGCAATTCAGAGAAAGAACATCAACATTTGCCAAAATGCTCATCTTTGCAAAGACTGCCCACATCATCCCACTTGTGAGTTTTGAGTTTCATCATGAAATGGATGAAAGGCAGAGAAAGAAAATGCAGGGCAAGGATTAGGAAGCAGTGAGGATTCAAAGACTGTGATCTATAACCTACTGGAACCCAGTTAAGAGATTTGGTGGAAGGCATTTAACCTACAAGGAGAAGATTAAAGATGCTTTAAGAATTTGATATACATAACCGTAGGCCCTTTGCCAGCTTTTTTCCAACTTATTCTAGACCAGACAAAGAACTGCATTGAAAGTACAGCATGAGAAACGTCTCTGATGAAAAGAATTGTTAAATGCTCTTGCAGAAGTCAAGTACCAGGTCTTCAAAGCCATTAATCATAGAATTTATATTTAATCACTCAGGATTGTGCATGCTTTGTCCTCCCTGTAACTTATGTTTATTCCATTTTAGTGATTTTGTGTGGTTTACTCTAGAAGACACTGCCTTAAAGATCCAATTGGACCAAGAGAATGTGATCATTTCCAAAAGCCACTAATGATGTGTACTTCCAAAATGTGAACACTTGTGAATCAGTGATTATTAGGATGTTCAAATACTACATCTCAGTCCTGACCAAATCTGCTGATATCATGTTTTCCTCTAAAATAGGAATATTTGGACATGTACAACACATTCAGGATTTTGAAAGTTTAATTTTAATCTTTTCTAGTCCCCTGAGCCCAATGCCTTACTGATTGAAACCAGTTGATTGCAATTAAGTATACAACGTTAGAAATCAGGACAGACTGAAGCCTCAATCCAAACTGCAGTAACACACTCACAGTACGGCCAAGTCTCACTCTCCTTAGCTGTAAAATGAGAGGATCAGACTAGATTCCTGCAGATGGTTTCTACCATTTTAAATGCTTTAATCCTGGGTATCTGCTATATTTAAAACCCACAAAGAACTGTAGATTAGAGGAATTGGCGGCATTATGAACATAGACCTAGTGGAATGCTTTAGACAAATCTCAAATACCTGTAAGTACAGTCGTTTTCCTACAGGAAACTTTTTCTCTCAAAAGATGATTTCTAAATCATACTTCAGCCTGCCGGGGCTGTCAGGACAGCCCAAGCAAGCCAAGCTAACCATCAGGCATAAATTGTGCCTGTTTGTAAAACACACAGAAGTATGTTGTTAGAAACTAGCATTTCACCAAAATAGAAAATCAGGAAAATAATATTTTAAATGATCTTATAGTTCAATTAAGAATATGATACAGAAAAGTTCAATTAAGAATATGATACAGAAATATATAGGACCTGAAAGAGTTTCCTAGGTACTTTAAAAAAGGATAGAGAGATTGCCATGTAAGTACAAGAAGCAATTGAGAGAGTGATAGGAGTTGGAAGAGGCATCAGACGTGAGATGAAATAGGCTTTGTGGAAGGGACAGATGGAATGACAGATAAAGCAGGTGTATAGGTCAAATATCACCTTCCTGAAGTACTTAGATTGGGGGCAAAGGAGAAGAAAGGAGATAGTGTGTAAACTTTTTGCTTAGATTTGGGATGCAAAGTGAAGAATGAATTGGGCTAACTTCCTTGTGACACTAAAGCACCTTGAAAAAGGGGACCCATGATATAGGCAGGAAGAAGGAAAAATGTGCCCACCACATCAGCTATTTGTACATGCCCATGTCTTCCAGCTGGGGATTAATACACGAGGGTGATTGTCTTTGAGATGTTTTTCCTTAATAAAAGTACCTGGATTGTTTAAAGGAGTGACCAACATAGTCAAAACCTTATCTATTCACTGGATCAACAGAATATTATAAAAGACCACGCTGTCAAACTGGTTTATTTCAAGTTTTGGACCATGTTTTACTTCATGCTTCTCCCCCTCCCCCCACATAGATTTATTTCACAGCAAAAAAACAAAAAACAAAAACAAAAAACAAACAAAAAACAATTATTTCCACGTGGGTGAGAATTAGAGTTATAGTTACAAAATTACTATTGAAGCATGTTTCATTTCCAAGTGTTTACAATGAAAGGACTCTGGTAGTGTGTCACAATATTGGGAAATCATAATAACAGTAGTTAAGAACATAGTGATGAACGAAACCAGAAGCCACAAAAAGACCTTCCCAAGAGAGCATTTCCAAAACTCCCTTTATGAATAAAATAGTATGGGTTTACAAGGGAGGATATAGATGAAGTGCTGGAAGAAGAAAAAAGTAAAAACACAAAAAAGAACTAAACAAAATAGCAGAATGCAATTATTTGGATTAGGGTTCAAAGTGTTACCGTAGAAGGAGCACAGCAACGTTTAACACGTACAAGCTTCAGAGTTCAGTGCACTGGGACTGAACACGAGTCCTGTCACCTCCTTCTCTCTGGGTTGCAGTTGCTCACCTGCAATATGTGGATGGTGGTTCTGCACTTGCAGAATCTTCAAAATACTTAATCCACAGCACCAGGTCCATTCCTCGTAAGAAAGAAAAAGTGGCACCTTTGTTGCTCTTATTTTAAGTATTTGTTATAAACATGTGTATTTAGTATTCTGCTAAATTCCAATAATTGGACAATAAACTATGTCAGTCTCAAGGCATTCCATAATAGCTATTTATTAAACTTAAAATGCTGCTTCGAGTCTCGTTTTGTTTGATGATTTTTTTTGTTTTGAATCTCCATTGAGTTTTCCACATGATGCAGTGCAGGTCTCTCTTGTCAACATCTTCTCTGGAACTAGATGTTGCTACGTGCTTTGCAAAGTGCACACCTTGTAGGTCTTGTAGCGAGAACATTTTCCTTCCACGCCTCGCCTGCAGCCCCTCACCGCTCCCTTTCTTGGTCACCAGGCGAGTAGAAACTCTCTGCTTTAAAGTGTTATCTATGTAAATTCTCCTGCCACAGCTGGACAAGATGCATTCAAGAGTTTTTCTGTTTCCTGTGTGGTGAAGCAGCTTTCCCCTAACGACTATTTCCCATCAGTACCCACAAAGACCTACCTTCTTAACCACCGTTTCAACGGTTTCTTACCACTTCCACCTTTCTATAGAACATCTCATTTGGAAGGAGCTTCATAAATATTTGTTCACTGGGCCGTTCAGACTGATAACATCTCTTGGGACTTAAACTGTGATGCGCAATTCTCATCTGGAAAAAAAATGCAACTGTCAAACATTGACAGATAATACCGAAATGAAAACAAAACTCTGTCTTAAAGTCGCAACAAGGTAGTTATTTGTTTAGCTGTCCGGAAGAATAGGATTTCTTACATTTTTAAAATAATCAAGATGAAAGCATTTTACTATTTATTTTGCTAACTTTGATAAAATTGTGATATACCTGGATCCTAAGTCATACGTTTTAGTGATAAATGTACCATTTTTAGTAGCAACTAGAGAGCTAAGAAAACAAAATGAGGCTGACACATGTGATGACACAAATTTATATATTTTCTAACAAATGAGAGAATTCTGTTACTTTTTTCCCAATGAAAGAGGGATGTCAAGACATTTTCAACATGCTCACGATTTTTCTTCTCCAAGTAAAAATGCCTCTACTAAGTAACTGCAAAAACATATTGTCAGTATCCGGTCTGTATTCTTTATCAACAAAGTGTATTTTAATAGTGTTTTGAAATCATAATTATTTTACCTGCTCATTTTTGAGACATTTATTTGAATGACTTTTATGAATCAGGTAATTACGAGAGTTCCGCAGTCATTTATACGTCATATCTTGTTTTTGCCACTGCTTTTTAATTTGCTGCGTTTATAGCCTTGGCTCTTAGGATTTTAATTTTATTATGGTTGCAAGATATTTCCAAATTGGGTTTTCACTGAATTTTCCTGGCGAAGAATTTTTTCTAGTTCAACATATTTGATGACTCAAAAGTATGCTGTGGCTCAAAACCGCCCCCTCTCCTGCATACACGGATGCACAGCGATAAGCAAACACGGAGGTGTCCCAGAAAAAGGAGGAACTGCGAGCTAATGTTTACTCCTGCCATAGACAGCAGAACATGTGTCCTAAGCAATATGACTAGATGCTCCCCACAAAACGCGCCAGTGTCTGCTATCTAATGGTGTTGAGAAGGTCTTTCCTAAGTAAAGGTAAGCAGGTTATTTTACCCCAGGTCATCTGACAGACCTGGATGTGTTAACTCTGTGAGCAGCCCAGAACAAAATACAGTTTTAGACTCCTCGAATCACTTCCTAAAAACTGAGACAGCCTCTGGATTCTATTCATAGATAAAGCAACTTTTGGCAAATTTTTAATGAAGGGTCTGCTCTTGCTTATATTTCTGTACATTTAAATAATCACAAATGATGCCTTTTCCCCCACAATATGTGACCCCCTTTGCTTTCTCAAGGTCACGATTATGCTTTGGACTTCTGTCTCTCTCTGCCCATCTCTAGTATCTCTTTTTGTGCCAGGTGACTAATTTTATCATCATAATCATCTCAATGAGGCTCTCATTTGGTTCTAAATTTCTTTGAATATTTGTCATGGCTTCCTTCACAACAACAAAGAGTAAAACCATTCAAAAATACATTCTGATACGGAAGAGCATTTATAATGCAATCCCAACCAACTTTCCAACCTTTTTCTAAGGACATCATTTCATGGCCCACCTGTTTGAGGAATTAAGCTGATCAGCAAACATGCCAGGCATTTCTTTCATCTGATCTTTCAATTATATTATTCCCTCTGTCTGGAATACTCTCAATCAGACTATTCCTTCTAAAATTAAGTATATTTTGTTCCTTGGCTCTAATTTAAGCTAATTTTCCAGCATGGAACTCTCAGACCTTTCCAATAGAATACAATTGCCCCCTCATTAAAACTCCACAAAAGTTTCTTACAAACCATTTGAGGTATTATCCGACTTCTGTTTATAGTGGCTTCACCTGTCTGTCTAAACTGTAAAATGTTTTAGGACAGGAAATATAACATCAGGGGGAAATTTCTGCTAGGAAATTCATAGATTGGCTTCAGGTAGTGGTCAGTTATGTGCCAAAGGGAAACAGAAGTATTCACCTGTTCAGAGAGTTTGCTACTATTTAAGAATCACTGCTTTAGGGAAAGAACCATGGTACTCACATATTACCTTAAGCAGAAGGTATTTTATTGCAATACACCAAATTTTAGGGTACATATTTCCCCATAATTTATATACCTTCATATTTGTTTTTAATTATTTGAATGGAACATAGAAAAAAAACTCCTAAAGGAGTATTTCTTTTCTCTTTTTCGTAGTCCTATAAATTTTTTTTTCCAGCAACCTAAATCATGCTAGCCCCAGATAATTGTCTTAAACTTAAAGAAAGCTCCTGTGAGAATACTTGAGTGTATCACATCTAAAACTCTCTATTTGTGAATATTAAGTAGGATTTGAAATTTTCCCTAAGATGAAAATAAAATATTTTAAATAAATGAAAAAATAAATAAATGAAAGGACATGAAGCAATACAGACAAAAAAAGGAAAAAGAAATCTGAGATTGTAGAAACTTCAGGCAAACTATGGACTCACATCAGTAAGACAACAGTCTTACTTCTATAATCATTTGGATATTAGATGTGGGAGAAGGGAATTCATAAAGACAAGTCAATATTTCTAATACACAATATTTTATGTCATAGGTCTAATATTCAAGCCTTCAGGATGTGCATTACACTAGGTTCCCAGTAACTAAAATCCTCTCTTGGAATGAGTAATGGAAACAAAATGTCTCAGCTTTTAACCTTCCTCTCAGACTTTACCTTAGGTTCACAGCAGGCATCACTTTAAAAAAAAATTAATATGCCCATATCCAAGATTTTTTTATCCTTAATTCAAAGCAATTTTGATAAAAGTAAAGATGAGCTAGCTATCTGTATTTTGAGCCATATAGGCAGGTTGATTTCAGAACTACAAGTTATATATAGTAAGACTTTATTACTTTTGATCTTGTCTATTATTTTGATATAATTGACAGGTGGTAGGTTAATGAACTTGCAGCATACATATGTATTTGATGTGTCTCTTGCTAACGCACATGCAGATTCTTTCAACATCTGTAATCAATTTAATAATTGATTGAACTTTACATACATAGCCATTATCTGACAATAGTTTTATTTGTTCGGGGTGCATAGATTGTCAGTGGTCCTGGCACAGGAAATTTGCATTGAGAAGATTATCTCCCTCTGGGCTACTTTACTAGGAAGAGCAGTTTGAATTAAGGAGAAAAATACCTGCTCAAGCTCATTATCAAAAATAGATAATGTTAAATGGCAGCCTGTGGGAAATCAAAGGACAATTTATTTCTTTAATGAAGGAGCCAGTGTTATTATTTATAAGTAGTCTATTTATTCTTGAGACAAATATTTTAGGATGGATTATAAATAATTCTTCTCTTTTTAAATTTGCACACTTTGTTACTATTGCTTCCCTGAGTGATTTGGACATTAATAACAATTAGAAGGTAAAACCAGAAATGATATGGTTAAAGTAGGCTTCCAATTTAATAAAACTAATCCTTTGAGGTCAAAACAAATTTTATCACAATTTGGAAAACCATTGCTTGGTGGAAATAATTCGTCTGTTCTATTGCTAACAGATTATAGAAAGGTGGCAAGCAGACTTGATTATTCTATTTTTGGACTTAAATTTTGTTTAATCTCTATTTAACATTGCCAAATGTTTAATTTGGCCATTAAACATATTGCCAAAAAAATATGCCAAGTGAGTAAAATAAATGAGTAAAAGGATCAGATGGAATTTTGATTTTAAAAAATGTACAAACATTCATCTAAAAATTTAGAAAATGCAAGTTTGGCTGGGCGTGGTGGCTGACACCTGCAATCCTGTTACTCTGGGAAGCCGAGGCAGGTGGTTCGCTTGAGCTCAGGAGTTCAAGACCAGCCTGAGCAAGAGTGAGACTCTGTCTCTAACAAATATCCAGGCGTGGCAGGCACCTGTAGTCCCAGTCAGTTGGGAGGTTGAGGTAAGAGGATCAGTTGAGCCCAAGAGTTGGATGTTGCTGTGAGCTATGACACCACAGCACTCTACCCTGGGTGATGGAGTGAGACTCTGTCTAAGAAATAAAAAAATAGAAAAAAGAAAGAAAATGTAAGTAATTTGGGTAGAAAACAATGAGTTTCAGCAAAGTGTATCATTCAGGCAGCAAGCACAACTATAAATGCAAAATTCGTAGTATCATTAAGCTTCTGCAAGAATTGTCATTAAGCTTAAATCTTTTGATTACTAAGCAATTTATTCCATTTGTATCCTGTAGAAAAATCTTTCCAAATGGCAGAATATGATTTTTTAAAATTTACATCCAATTATATTACTCTACTATAAAACAACTGCCATTTGCTTAAAGATAGAGGTAACACCAAGATTTCTAGCTGCCAAAATTATTTAAATATTATCATCGAATGACCTTTTCTCTTCTCATGCCAAATTCTTTTCTTTTTTTTTCTTTTCTTTTTTTTT
>NW_003852450.1:10127419-10187616 GCF_000181295.1 Otolemur garnettii
TGCCGAACTTCTTTCTGGGCTCAGCTCCCCGTCTTTGACTTCATAGATTCTGATTCCAACCAGTTTTTCTTCCTTTGTTCAGGAGCCTCTGACCAGGGTTGCTACCAGTCGGCCATCTTCCCAGAATCCCCCCCCAAATTATTTTCTTAATTAAATCTTAGATAGTATTCTCTCAGAATGAACTCCTAGTATTGTTTGTACCGTCTACCAAAATGAAAACCTGAATGCCAGCCTCCTTTCTGTGTTCCTCAAATACCGCCTTGAATTTTCAAAGCAACTTGCTGCTCAGAGTTCTCACTCAGCACACTGTGAGATAAGGGACAGTTTTACAGAGATATCAGCCATTGCAATCTAACTGAGAATAAAATGGGCAAAAACATGTCTTTTGAAAGTCTTCCTTAACCTTTCAATAATGTATTACTCTATAGTTTAGAACTGCCTTTGGTGCAAGCCACCCTCCCTTTTAATTTTAGACACCAGGCCTTTAATATTTCCTCGAATGTTTGAGCAGGTACTTTTCTCTTTGATACAAACTGCTCTTCCTTGTATATTCCCACATATACTTCCCAAACTAGAGTATCTAACAGTTTGGAATGAGCAGGTTCCAGTTGTCAATTTCATCAAATAATGTATCATCCCGGAACTGACTTTTCATTTTACATCAGATTTATTTACTATAGCCGTTATAGTAGATTAAATAGACTAAAAGAATATGAGGTCAAATATTCATCTATATACTGAAAGCATAGGCTTATTTTCAGGTTCTGGAAAGTAGTCTTAAGAAGCCAGTATATTTGTTGCACAATTAATATTTTAAAATGGGGAGTTGTTCTTTGCTGCTTCAGTTGACATATACTTCATGCCTAACCTGTAAGTTAGCAGTAGTGTTTAGAAAACAGTAATAATAACCAGTGTTACGGAATGGCACCTATGTGGCCGACGGTACATACACTCTATACATTTCATTACATAATGCGTAATTTAGCATTTGGAAAAATCTGAGGCTCAAAGAAATTAGATAGCTTGAATATAGGTCAGAGTTTGTACATTAGACTCAGCCCTGCCTGCTCTGTGTATTTAGAGGACAAATTGAGTGAAAGGAGGCTGCCTCTCTCACCTAGAGGGGGTAGCCCAGCAACTCCTGCCACCCACGGTGCTGAGGGGATCAATACATGGCACTCACAGACCCATTCACAGTGGCCCAGTAGGGAGTGTGGCCTGCGGTACATCAGTCTCTATTCTTCAACACAGTAGTCACATCTCAGACATTTGTCACAGAGTTCACCCGTTAAATGGCCCACCTGAGATAGCTAACACTTCAAAGACGCTGTCTAAAAATGGACCTATTCCTCATCTTGAAACTTTCAAAGGCTTAATTCTGTTTTAAGATAGAGACATCATTCACTGAATTTCCTTTCAGGCCCACACTGAAGCACAGCACTGACCCTAAGAATGCCTTTGATCTGCGTATGCCAGGGGCGCTCCTTCAGTCATTAACCCAGTATCTATTTACTGAGCACCTGCTACATGCCAGGCGCGGCCTTAGCATTATACAAGTAAATAAAACAAATCCCTAACTGCAGGGAACTACATTCTAGCAAGAGAGAATTGTTTTTCTCCTCACATAGGCGCCTCGGTTTCTTTTTTTGTTTGTTTTTTTTTTTTTTTTGGATAAATCAAAAAGCACTATAAAACAAAACACCCAGAACAGAACAATGTTACAAAATGTTAACAGACTTTGTAATCTACCTCTTCTACCTACCCCCCCACAACCCCCCCTCCACGTGTGCACGCACACGTTTTCTTTCCACCCAATGACGTCTTCCCTCCCACTCCTTTGCTGCTACACAGATTGATGCTCCCATTGCCCGGGGGGAAAATGTATCCCCACAGAGCCAGAAATCACGTTGATAGCAAACTATTGGCTTGATGAAACAACAGCACGGTTTGAGAGAGAAAGAACTGGAACTATGCAAAGCAATTTCCTTTGATTCAAATGGAGAGGAGATTAATTAAAAGAAAAAAATCTGAAACCTTGGTGAGAAAGAGAATGAGAGAAGGAAACACAAAAGCCAGATTCAAGCTGACGCCTCGGCCCCAGGGAATAAGTGTTAGAATGCCAGGAGAGAGCAAAGGGATTTCAAGAAGAAATGACCTTGTGTTTTTAAGTGGAAATAGATGTGTGAGACAAGTTCTAGCTAATCCTGAACTATAGCAATACTTGATCTGAAATATGTGGCAATCAGCATATTGAATCCAGACAGAATCTGGTCCAGCTCCCTGGTCTCTCATTTCTTAGAGCAACCCCAGATTTTCTTACCCCAGAGGGGTAAGAAATGTAGAAAGAGAAACGTTAGTGGGGAAAATAGCAAAACGTGTGGATTGATAGCAACCTGGCCAGTTCCATGGCTGCTGGTAGGGACGGATGGTGCCGAGGACCCAACAGAGAGCACACAACCTGTGGACTCCAGCAGGCACTGGGTGACCGAGGACCCCTCTCACCCATCTTTCCCAACCTTTCCATGCTTTCAGACTCAATCTCCTTAAATGACATGCATCTAAGGGAGAAGAGGTTTAAGGAAAACCTAAAATTACTGAGCTTTTACCTTTGTTTCCTAAACCTGCTAAAAATGGATCATTCTAACATTTTCTGATGTGAATTCAGTAGGATCTACAAATGGAGATTTGGTTGAATTATATAAAAATTTTAAAATTACAGGCAGTGGCTCATGCCTGTAATCCCAGCACTTTGGGAAGCCAAGGCAGAAAAATCACTTGAGACCGGACTTGTGAGAGGCCAGAGTTCTTGTTATGTTGCCCAAACACTTGGACAACATAGCAAGACTTCATCTCTATAAAATTTTTTAAAAAATTATATTTATTATACCAACATGCGTCGTTAGGTGAATTGTTCATCTTACTAGTATAATGCACTGGACGCAGTCACTGAATATAATAATTATATATATGTGTGTGTGTGTGTTTGAGACAGAGTCTCACTCTGTCTTCCTGGGTACAATACCACGATACCATTGTAGCTCACAGCAACCTCAGACTCTTAGGTTTGAGCAATCCTCTTGCCTCAGCTTCTCAAGTAGCTGGGGCTACAGGTACCAGCCACATACTTGGCTAGTGTTTCTATTTTCAGTAGAGACAGAATCTCACTCTTGCTCAGTCTGGTCTCAAACTCCTGAACTGAAGCAATTCACCTGCCTTGGACTTTGAGAGTGTTACGATTACAGGCATGAGCCCCTACTGCAAAGCAATATCATGATGACGAAAGTTAAAGTTTGGATGATAGAGTGTGAGGCATTCATCAGTGTTTATGCTTTGCTTTGCTCTTCAAATGAGTTCTTGGGACGCTCCTAGTTATTACATTTCTAATTTTGATATTACAACATCCAAATATGGGCTTCCTGTAACGTTCATAACAATTGTTTCTATTTGCCTCTTACAGAGAGGTGGATAAAAGCTTTTTTTATAGCAACTCATATGGTTTTTGAATGTTTTAAATAAAATATTTTCACCTCCATTTTCTAAAAGATCTAAAATGATTCTCATTGTGGAAAAAAAGATACTTCAAGACAATAAAGGTAGAAACAGACACCTTGTTTTCAGGGCCTTTTTGAGCTACTTAATAACGTCATGCTGGAATAAGACATTGTGTATTAATAACATAAATTATACTTTGAAATAAAATGTTTTCACAAACTTAAAACAATCCTATGTCTATAATGGGGTAGCTCATAAATCTACAGACACTTAGGGGAGGTTAAGTGAGAAAGATTCACACAAAATTTCTACTGCAGATTGCCTATACGGCCCGAAAACCAAAAGAATCAAAGTGCTTCTAGGGGTTAGATCTTTTGGCCCAGTAAGTAACATATTGAAGTACTAATCAAAGAATTGCAATTCTTTGTGGTTTCTGGGGGGAAAAGGCACACTGGATCATCTTAGATTAACAAAGGCAAAGAGGATTAATGGTGTTTTTAATCAAAAGGAAACTTCAGCTTTACTGAAGTCTCTTTATTACAGAAAATTTGGATCACTTCAGCCAGAACTGAATATGATTAAAAATAAATCATTTCTTTGCTTTGTGGCTATGAAATAATAACTTTTATCAAAAAGTAAACACCCATGTAAATAAAATACATATTCCATTAGGTGAAATATCTTAGTATCAATTTAAAAAAAAATTATCTCAGGATTTTAGAGACACCATTTCACATTAAAGTCTTTTTTGGAGACTGTTGTAAGAAAAAAATTTAAAAAAAAAAAACCTATTTCTTTTTCACGTATCTGCCTTGGTCATCCTGTAGTAATGTAAAGATTTTTTGTTTACTTTGGGCTAAATATAGGACTGTGCACTAATAATCATAATTTTCAATATCTATTCAAAATTCATCAAATTAAAAATCAATTTGCAGGGATAATATTGAGGATGTCTAAGGATATTATTGAATGAGAAAAATCAAGGCACAATCACATAGGACTGCATAATAGGCTAGAGTTCAAGCCTACCACTGTTTTAAGTAAGCTGAGTAACCCTAAGTAAATAATTTCCCCATCTAGATATCTTTCAGCTGTGCCATAACTCTAACATGATTTTCTTCTCTAAATTCCACCTTAGGAATTTTGTACCGTGACTTAAATCTAATTTTACATCTAAAATTTTTCATCAGCCTCTACTTTGATAATTGTATTTTTATTTTTGTCCAAGTCATGACTAAAATGTTGAATCAGACAGCACCCAGAGCATGCCACAAGAAATGGAACTGTAGGCTGACGGTGATTTAAAGCTGATGCTCATGGGTTGCAGTTATTCAACCCGTCATGAGAACTTCACCATCACTCATCTAACATTCACTCCCTTTATCTGTAAAAATATCCTGGGAAACCGATTAAATACCTGTCAGAAATCAAGGTAGATTCTGACAGCAAAAGTCTGTGTACATTTTCAGATCTCTGAAAATTAACTTTGAAGAAAATGGGAATTATGTTTTGTCTCAAGGATAGATGATAGCAAATGGGTAAGTCAGAAGGTGTGGTCTGGAAGGAAAAATGTAATACAGAGACAGAAATTTTCATGCATAATCTTCCCCAAATCCACTTGAAACTCCCTTCCTTCCTTCCTTCCTTCCTTCCTTCCTTCCTTCATTCCTTCCTTCCTTCCTTCCTTCCTTCCTTTCTTTCTTTCTTTCTCTTTCTTTCTTTCTCTCTCTCTCTTTCTTTCTTTCTCTCTCTCTTTCTTTCTCTCTCTCTCTCTCTCTCTTTCTCTCTCTCCCTCTCAATGCATGTGCATGCATTTGCACACTTCTGTTCCTTCTTTTTCCTGATATGAATACAGGCAGATACTCTATTAGTGAGTGAGTTACTGGAGAGATGAAATAACTGAGAGCAGGTGAAACTGCTTTATATACAATAGACTCTGAGACTGGTAAAACCCAAGCAAAGTGGAAACACATCACATAGTAAGAAATCTGAGTAGAGAAACTCTCAAGGGCAATGTCAGATCAGGTCTGCCCAGTAGGGAAGCAGAGGCCATGGTGGCTAGAACACGTGTAGGTACTGTGAAGTTATTATTTCTGGGTGGGTAAGATGTATTTTTATGGTTCCGATCCAGAGAAGAGAAATAAGTGTTAGCCACTCAACAGATGAAGACACTGATATGGTCATATACTATTTCCAAATGTGTTAATCATACCTATGATACTTAGTATTCAACTGATGAACAGTCAGCTCAATCTATGCAAGCCTCAGAAGTCAAAGACGGGTGATGTGGGACTTAAGCACAGCTACCTCAGCAGGAATCAGAGTTTCTTGCCCGTTGCAGAACTTGAAACAGTTTTCATGTCTGGAACTCAATCATCAGAGGAAAGGCCAGGTCCTCAGAGGAAGAAGGACGTCAGAGGAAGGACCCTGCATTACCATGGCAAGTATGTAAGTGGAAATTCTCTAGTCCTTCCCAAAAAGTCCTATGGCCATTAGCTGAGGTAATTGTTTGCAAGGGAAAAGGGAACATCGAAACATTTCAAGGACTGTTGGACATAGAACCTAAGTTGATGTAGGGGCTGCAGGCAATATCATGTCCCTATGTTACAGTAGTGGAAAAAGGGGGCTGCATTATTAAAGTATATTCTTGAACATATCCACCTCACAGTGGGTACTAGGCTAACAGGTGCTCATTCCTTAGTGTGAATTTATGAGGTGAACAAGTGAGTGAACTCATCCTAGAAAAAGTGCTACATACTTCATTGCTGAATATCACCATGGTCACCTTCGAAGTATTCCCCCTGGCCATTTGATGGCCATATGCAGTCATTTATCTAACAAATGCATTGCTGTTTATTCCTCCAGTTTGAATTCACCTGAGCTAGAAAACCATACATGTATTGTGTCCCAGGGCTGTGCTAATTTTTATACCCTATTGTCATACATGGATGGTAGTCTGAAGTGTATGAAGCATGTTGATGCTATTCAGACCATCACGTTGGTCTGCCACATCAATGGCATCATGGTAATTTGACCAATGAACACTAAGGAACATATACTTTAGAGGAGTTTCTGAGACACACAATCTTCAGGGGGTAGGAGATAAGTCTGCAAAGACCCAGAAGATTTCCATAAATCTCTTAGGGGTCTGGTAGTCTTGAGCATACCAAATTATTCTTCCCAAAATAAAAGAAAATCATGACATCTATCACTTCTTATCCTACCATTGAGAGATAAGCATACTCCTCACTTGGAAGATTATTAAATTTGCACATTTGGGAGTGACATTAAAGTCTTTGGGTGGGGTGTAGAGAAGTAAAGTGTTCTATACAAAGTCCAGTCTGCAGTATAAATGAGCACACTATGGGAACCAAAGAACTGTTGGAGGTATTATTTTAGAGGGAATTCAGCTAAAATATACTGTGGAATAATTTATGGCAATCCTCAATTTGGTAATCACAGTATGGATTTCTGTGGTTCTGGAGCAAAGCCATGCCACCTGCTGAGAGAGAACTGTAGGTCTGCACCTGAGCATGACCATCAAATGACCATGTAGCCTGAAATGACCATTGTAAGCTGGGTTCTAACAGACCCAGAATTCTTAAGTTCTCCATCATAAGATAGAAGTGATACATTTGGAACTGAGGTGATGAAAAATAAAATGAGGAGAAGGCTTGATCCATTAACCTTGTCTAGCACCACCATCAGCCACCCTGGTGCTAGCACATGGTGATCCATTAACCTTGTCTAGGGCCATCATCAGCCACCCTGGTGCTAGCACATGGTGTCCTGAGTGGAGTAGCTATTTGTCAGTGAAGGAGGCTATTCATTGGTCCAGCAGTATCATGGGCTCACCAAGGCTCATCACATAGTAAGATCACTTCCTCACTCTCCAAGGCTTATTCAGTAACTGATACTGCCCTTTGTTGAGTCTGGCAGCAATAGAGACAATACTGAGCCCTGATAAAACATCAGTCTTGATGGAAACCAGACAGTAACTTGGTCGTAGGTTGACTGCATCAGATTTCTTCCAGCCTGGAAGTCACAGAATTTTATCCTGAGCAGAATTGCCATACATTTTGTGTAAGGGTTGCTTTCCTGACCACGGGACCTAAGCCAGAACCATCTTTGAAGGACTTACAGACTGTTTGATCCCTCATCATGAGAGCCCCCATAACATTATATTACAGAAAAGGAGATTAGTCAATGGGAACAAGCGATGAAATCGCTATTCCCACAACACACTGAACCCCTTAGGTGCTGCTGGCCTGATGAACAGTTTTAACAGCCAAATAATTATTTTCTTTTATTTCTGCAGTTATTTCATTCAGTATTTTCTTCAAGTTCATCTGCTGATTTCAAGTATCTTGAGGACAATGATTTTGTTTTGCTTATATCTTTACCTCTTAAGTCATTTAGTACAATAACTTGCTTATAACCAGCCTAGCAGGAATAGAATTGTTTACTCCATTTTCTCTTTTAAATATCCTTTAAAAGCATCCTAGAATTTTTTTCTATATGTAGCATTTAAGACATAACACACTTTATTCACTATTAATGATATTTACATCTTATTTTTTTATATTAGGCAAATGGTTTATCATGTAATGCTATATTTGAATGGAAGGTACTTCAGACCTATGAGTCTCGGGCAGAAATCCTACCCCAAAATGTACTAAAATGATTACTTCTTACATAAATTTATTGGGGGCATAGGTTGTAAATGCTCAAAAATACTGGCATAAACTAGTTCCTCTTTGTGAGTTGCTACACTGTGGAATCATATTCTTATGGCTCTGGACTATGTCATAAATGCTTTTTCCTAAACTGATATAAATGTCTAGCCTCTCCATCTCAGTGCCTCACTGTAAATCTCTGCACACAATACAAATGCATTTATAGCTCCCCTTAGAGCAGTTCAATTTCTTGGTAGTCAACACTCACCAAAGTGTTTATGATGAGAAAGAAATACAGACTTTAGTGCCTACTTTCCCAAATGTACATGTTAATTAAAAAGACGAAATCAGTGGCATAGTTCTCTAGCCATCATAGTGAGCAGTCATGTTTCTTGAATAGTGAACGTAGCATTTGATCAGCTCACTATGTGATTATTATAGAAAATAGTGCCATGAGCAGAGATTCTGGAGCCGCAAGGCACCTGATTTTCTGTTTGTTTAATCAACTTCTATTCCAAGCTATTTAACTCTATTGGCCAAAAAGACTTTGGAATCCTTGGACAACTAGTATAATTGGGATCTTAACATCTGTTAGGCACAGAGCATAGCAGAAAAAACTCTAGCAGGGTAAGACACTGGAAAAAAGCATTATTGCCTGGGGAAAAAGAACACAGAGAAGTAGATTGCAAAGTAACCCTAGCTTTCAGAGACTTAAGAAGAAGGTTGATGGTCTTATATCTTCAGGACCTATCTTACAATTTATTTTATTTTATTTTATTTTACCTTTATTTGTTTTTTCCCTATTGCTCTTTATTTATGAATAATAATGTTTCTTATTTATATATTTTTTAATCTTATAATTTTTAAAATGATTCTACCTTTTTGTACTTTTGGAACCTATAACAAGAATATTGGCATCATTTTGAGGGAATATACAAGGTATTTCTGACCCATGGAAAATTGAGATTGATGATTGAGTCCTCTTGTCCCCAGAGTGAGGAGAGTTCAGCAGAACCAGGACAGAAAAGAATTCCTCTGGGTGCTTTGGCTAGAAACAGGCAACCCTCTCAACTGTGGGTCCCAAGATTTTTATCATGAAGGGATGCTGGACCTTTTTCAAATGCATTTATGTATCTATCGAAAAGATTATATGGTTTTTGTTCTCAACTCTACTTATATGATGTGTATATTGAATCATCCTTTCATCTGTGGTGTAAAACTCACTTGATCATTGTGTATCACATGGCTTCTTGATGAACTGATCTTCTATTATTTTGTGGAGGGTTTTTGCATCTTTGTTCAATGTCAGAGATATTGGTGTGTTGTTCTTGTCTTGCTGTATCTATGTCTGATTTTACTATCAGGGTGACACTGATAACACAGAATAAGTTAGGAAGAATTCTGTCCTCCAAGATTGTCTTAGCACTGCTGTTGCTATATCCACAGGCTTTGGTATGTTGTGGCTTCATTTTTATCTTTGTCAAAAACTTTTAAATTTCCATCTTAATTTCTTCATTAACCCAGAGATTCCTCAGGAATTTCTTGTTTAGTTTCCACATATTTGTATAGTTTTTGAAATTCCTCTTGGTATTGATTTTTAGTTTTATTCCACTGTGGTCTTTTGCATTGAGTTTTACTACCAAAAGTTCACGTGGGTGTTGATGGAACAGTTCCAATTTAATAGTGAGTAAATGTGATGTTTGTTAGAATATCTAGTTTCCTAAAAATGTCCTATTCATGTCCTCAGTGGGTTTTGTGATTTCTTCATGTTGGTTTTCAGATTTCTTTTGCATCTCATTGAGCTTTTTTGAAATAAATATTTTAAATTCTTTATCTAGCATTTTGAGAACTTCTTTAGGATTTAGAATCTCTCTCTGGGGAATTTTTGTGTTCCTTTGAGGGTGTCATAATACTTTGCTTTTTTATCCTTCCTGTATCTTTACATTGATTTATGTGCATCTGGAGGTACAGCTGTTTTTTCTTATTTTTGAATTTACTTTTGTGGAGAGTAAACTTATTTTTTCCTTGATGATATGACTATGCTATTGGGTAGGTACGGCTTTCCTTCTGGGTGTGTGCAATGGTGAAGACTCTGTATGATTTCCTTGGTTATAAATAGCCTTACTGTTATCTGTGGTTTCCTCTGTGTGTGAGGGTGTAGTTATTGGTGGAGGCTGTGGTGAAGTTGTGTTGGGGCCTAGGATGCCTGACGGGTATTTCTTCTGGTGTCAGTGATGGTGGTGGTAGGTTAAGCATGTTACCCTTGTGATCTGGGGCAGCATATGCTGGCATCTGTATTGGTAGTTCCAGGCAGACCAGTTCTTGGGTCTCTGTGTGGTTTTCTCAAATGGCAGGCATGGTGGTGGTCTATTGGATTGGTGAGAGGGTTCTTAATATCCTGGGCAGTTGAGGTGGCTGGGTGCTGGGGTAGCAATACATTATGAGAAGCTCTTCTCATTTCTAAGCACTATTCCTGTGTTAAGAGTTGTTGCAGTGGACTGTGCTGGCCAGTCTCTGGGCTAGTACATAGTGCTTGCCAGTTTTAGTGGTAGCAGTAGTATTTATACCAGATTTCTGTTCCTTGATAGAAGAGCTTGGATGTCTTCACAGTTGGATTGGATTATGGAACCCCCAGGAGACTAACTCCTCTGCTTTGTCTAGGAACAAAGCAGAGAAGAGTTGGACTGACCAAGTTTGCACTCAGGCTTCCAACGTAGGAGGTGCATATATCAGCCTTGTCAGGGCTGGTGGGCAGTCCTCAGAATCCTGGTAAAGTGCTTATGTGAGGGACAACCGAAGCTGCTTTGAGGTCTTAGCGGGGAGGGAGAAGCAATCTCAGCTACCATAGTTTGCCTGGTGGGAGCTGGGCTTGCTTCCCTCTCCTGCCCCAGTGCCCACAGGGGTCCCTGTGGCAGCAAATGGAAGCTAATTAGTCCTGGTAGATTGTTTCAGTTATGCAATGTAGCCTCAGGCCATAGGAGTTGCTGCTCCCCTGAATATTAAGCCTCCAAGGGAACTCCCCTCCTGCTCAGGTTGGGGAGGCTATCATGAGAAGCCCAGTTCCAGGCCAGCAGCTGAAGCTCTTGTCAGCTTTCTTGTTTCTGAGTTGTTGCAGATCCTCTCCCTGGCTCTCATCCTCAGTCTGAGTCTCTCTAACCCCAAATATCACCACTGCTGCTGGACCCCAGAAGCATGCACTGCCTGTTTTGAGCTAGGGTAGAGAATATTGTCTTAATAGTAGCTGCCTAAATCTGAGGGAATATGTTGGACATTTCCTAGAGCAGTTCCTTCTCATAGCCTCACAGTTGCTCCCTAATTTAGATGCAAGATATAAGTGGCTGGAGTTCCTCTCTTGTGGCCCAAATTGTATGATTCTCCAGTGGGAAAGTAAAACTCAGAAAAACATTTCCTTACCCTCTTTCATCATGGAAATTCACTACTTGTACTCAGTCCCTGCCACACAGACTGTTTTCTTCCTCTTTTTCTGAATGTGAAATTTCCTCTTACTTTTCTACTGAACTCCTGTGTTCCTTCTTGGATAATAGACTCTGAGGGCGACTGTCCACACAGTGTTTTGGTCCTTCTAAGTGCATGAGGTATGCTACAAATGCTTCCAATCAGCCATCTATTGACCTTGGGGCTTCATCTTCTCCTTCTGAAAACTGCCTTTTATTTATTCTCTTCTTACAGTTTCTTCTAGTGTCAAACTTTCATTTCACTGAAACATAAGTGTTTAATAGGAAAAGCCCCAAAACAGAATTGCTATCAGCAGACGGTCCAGAAAGTGTAGTCTCAGAACATTAGCTTGAGAATCCACCAATGGGATTCTAACCATTTATGAAACTCCAACCTCTAGACCTGAGCCCCAAGACACAAGAAGTCAAAAATAATAACCTCTCTAAAGTTTCCTAGCAGCCAGAGAAAGAATGATCAGGCAGAATAATTAGGGCACGTTTTTCAGTGAACAAAAACTGCTTGTGGGGACAGTTAAAAATGTGAAATGAAGTAATAATATTCAGAGTACCTGAGAGTCCTAAGACTGCATTGTGCTAAAACAATAACACAAACAAAATAAAACACAAATTATTAATTCAGAGTCAGCAAAGTAGTATTAACTGAATTGAACAAGAGGATGGCTAACATAGCCTAGAAGATTATATACAAGTAACATTTCATATCACAAAGCAAAGATTTAAGAAAAGGGCAATCATGAGGGAATAGATAAAAGGATTGAAGACAAGATCTAGAAGGTATAATATAAATCATAGAATTTCCACATCAAAAAAAGAGGACAGGCAATAATTGAATACATTATTTAAGCATCTCCCTCTGGCATGAAAAAAAGAATTAAATCTGTAGAATAAAAGGACTGTCAGAGTTAGAAAGTCAATTGGTGAGTAAAGAAACAAATCTAACATATCTTGGTATAATTTCTAAGATCAAAGATTTACAATGTTGATTCTTCCCAGCCAAAAGGATATGCTCTTCCATTTGTTAATGTCTTCTGCTATTTCCTCTATTAGGGTTTTTTGTAGAGATCCTTCATCTTTTTTGTTAGTCATATTTCTAGGTATGTCATTTTCTTTGAAGCTACTGTGAAGGGAATTGTGTCTTTGATTAGTTTTTTAAATTGGTTGTTATTGGCATATAAAAAGGCTACTGATTCATGAACATTGATTTTATATCCTGGAACATTACCATATTTTGTGATGTTTTCCAGGAGTCTTGTGGTTGAGTCTTTGGAGTTCTTTAAATATAAAATCATATCATCAGCAAAGAATGAGAGTTTGACCTCCTTTTCTCCCATTTGGATGCCCTTTATTTCTTTCTCTTGCCTGATTGCATTGGCCACAACTTCTAGCACTATGTTGATTAGTAGTGGTGATAGGGGACATCCTTGTCTGGTTCCCTCTGAATGGGCAAGGTGTGGGGGTGTTTGACACATGTTTTGAGTGTGGGGCATAACCATAAGAGGGACTCAACTTAATAAAATCAAATATTTCGACCAGGTTTTACATTAACCTGAAATTTAAAAAAAAAAAAGATTAAAAAATATGAAAGCCTCCAAATAGAAATAAGCTACCTACAGAGGGGTGGGGGTTATTTGGAATTATATTTCTTAGTAGTAATTGAAGCTAGAAAAGAGGGAAAAGGAGCTATAACTCATAAGAAAATCCACAAGAATTTAGGAAATGTAGTACACAAATACCCTGCCTAAAGAAAATCCTTAAAAAAGACTCCTAATTATAGCCTAAGAATATGGCGAAGGTGATAGGGGGAGGGGAAGGGTGGGGAGTGAGTGGGTGGAGGGAGGGTGATTGGTGGGATCACCTCTATGGTTTATCTTACAAGGGCACAAGTGAATCTTTCTAAAAGTAGAATGTAAACGTCTTAACACAATAACTAAGAAAATAACATAATGGCTATGGTAACCAATTTTATGAAAATATTTCAAATTGTATATGAAAACACCACACTGTACCCCATGATTGCATCAATGTACATAACTATCATTTAATAAAAAAATAAAAAAAGTCTAAGCAATCAAAAATGAATTTGAGAGAGAAAAGGAAAAAGAAGGAAAGTGTAATCTATGTATCTACCCATCTAAACACTTATCTATCTATTCAACTCTTCATCTCTCTATCAATCTACTGTTTTCTTTTTTAATAAGTAATATATAATAGTGAGTTTTTTAACTAAAAATTTTGCTAAATTTGATAAAATCTTGAAGTTGAAATGATATCTTTCAAGGAGTCGAAAGACCTAGTGAGAACTCTTCCAAAGTTCTCATCTTTTATGTTTTCAGAATGTGGAAGACATCAGGAAAAACAAAAAGTTATAGTGAGTGAAAATTGGGAGAATAACTGGCTGGCCTTTTAAAAACAATAGTATAATTATAGGAATCTATAATAATTGGAAAAGAAAAAAAGCATAAATGTTCACAGAATAGAAAACTGTGATTGAATCAAAAGCTAACAGAAGAAAATGAAATCCATAGCAACTCTGACCAAATTTTAAAAAGAAATGAAAAAAGAAAAGAAAAATTTTAAGTGAGCAATACACACGAAATATATATATTGATCTTGAAATGGGGATGGAATTAATTATTTCATTAAAGTTAAACTATCATTTTGAGTAAAAATATAATACCAATGTGCATAAGACTTACCAGAGATATATTCAAACCAATTGATAAGGAAAGTTAGAGTAATGGGGTGAAAAAAGCACAAATTAAAAACAGTGGACATATCACTGTTAATGTGCAAAAAATGTGTCATTTAAGACTAAAAGAAAGATAAATGAGGTTGGACATTATACAGTGAAAAAAGCTAGTATCTACTGAAAAATCTTAACAGCTGTCAAATAGTGGGTACCAAATTCTGTACCAGCATGAACAAAGAGGTGAATCCATGAAGAGGCTTTACACAGCAGGTCTTGTGCACGGACAGTGCAAACTCTTTGTTTTTAGAGAGCTGAAGTCTTAATTGTCTTAATGAAATGTTTAAGGCTATGAAGTGAGTTATTTTAACCATTGTGTTCAGTGACTACAATGAATGAAAGTATGTTAGAAAAATGTTATTTATGCATGTCTGGTTGAACAAAGAACCTAAGAAATAAGACCATTCACTCAGGTTAAGGGCCAGCCTCAGGCAAAATAGCATATATTTGTAAATACAAGTTTTTTTTTTTTTCTATCATTTTTGCTCCTATAGTTCAGCGCTCCTATCCCCCACCAAGATAACCAGAAAACCACCTACTCACAAGAGCAGCCTGGAGCTTTCTGAATGTTATTCTAAAAATATCTTGTCTTCATTCCATTTACTAAAAACCTTGGAGGAAATGGAAGTTGATAGACTGAGTTAGAGTTTAATGACCTAATTTAGCTTGATTCTTACAAGTAATTAGATAATATAACTGCAATTGCCTTTTTACCTGTTCATGAAGCCAACCTGTTTAAACTGAAAAGGCAACACTGATTCTCTTTTTCTGCTTTAGAGTTAGGCTCAAAAACATTTCCATCCATTCAGTTAATTACTTAATGTATAGCATATATTACGCTTATTAACTTTTGTTCTTAAGGAAGAAAACTCTAAAGTCTAAATATAGGAAAGAAAACCAAAAGGATTTCTAAAGAACATATAGCTGACTTGGAGATAAAGATCAATATATAAACAGACAGATCAAATGAGCATTGTGGCTAATCTGTGAGACAGGAAGTTTATGTTACAAATGCATATGCCTTTATAATTTCTTTTAAAAATAATACTTGAAGTATACCTCTAATTGCTAGGTGTTGAAGAGAGTAATGGAAAGTAAGTAATATCCATTATATTGCTCTAATGATTTTAATTGTGGATTTTCCTTTACAAATTTCATGTGACATTATAAAAGATAACATAGAAATAATGCATATTTTGTCTTTATATCTGATTCTGAGAATCTTGTTTGTTATTTGCCGTAACTTGAAGTGAAAGGGGAAAAATGGATTTTTAAGGGGAAGGTAAAGATGAATTCTTGCAGAAATCAGGATACACGAAGCTAAAAGCAAAAATGAATTCAGATTACCATTATCTTCCCTTTCATTGTACTTCTTCATAGGGATCATTCTTAGGGAAAATAAAGGAAAAGTGAATGGAAATAAAATACTCAAAAGGTGTGCCATTTTCATTGTCATGAGAGGTCAAGGGGTCAAGAGCTGAGGCAGTGCTCTGTGAGGTGGGTGACATGGATTCTGTTTCCTTTTCCCTTGCCAAATTGCCAAGTAGGCTTGCTGAGCCAGTGCTTCTGAGACTCAATTTCTTCACCTGTTAGGTCATATAGTTGAACTAGGGGGAAAAAAAAAACTGTAGTTCTTTTTAGTCCTAAAATAATTATGGCTACAGTATCATAGCTAAGTAGAGACATGACTGAAACCTTTAATTATTGGTGGTGTTACTAGCACTCAAACCACACAGAACTCCTTTAACCCTGGCCATACCCAGAATAGAACAATAGCCTGTCATTTAAAAGGAAAACTCTCCAAAATATTTCTCCTCGTTGCTATTCGAATTTGTTACCAAGGTGAACTAAAAGCCCTTTTCATTATTTTATTACTAACAGGCAGTAAATGTACTTCACTAAGGAATAACAAAAAGGGTGATATGGAAATGAAAGATCCCCAAGGAGAGATTCTTTCCAAATATTACCTTAGAGGTAGGATCAAAAGTAATTAGTAAGAAGTTAATTGATGACTCTATACTGAACCTCAGAGTCAAAGCATTCTGTAATAGTCATGCTCCTATTTGACAATGTGAATGTTACTTTCTTTGCTTTACTATTATTATTATTATTGCTTAATACTTCGTTGCAGCAACCGTCTGATTTCTTTTCTGAATGCATTTATCTTCATTCATTCTTTTTTTTTTTTTTGCAGTTTTTGGCCAGGGCTGGGTTTGAACCGGCCACCTCTAGGTTTTTGTTTCTAGCCCTTATCTTAAAACATTGTTATTGTTGTTAAGTTTTAAGCCTTTTTAATTCTGTGAAGGCAAAAAGTGGAAACCTAATAATCATATGTATATGTAAAGATAAAAAATAATTTTAAAAAGTAGTTTAGAAGTAGAAATCACACATGCAGTCAGCGCCTCTTTCACGAATTGAATTTTGGTAGTTTGTATGGCAACTGAGTGAAAAATGATGGTACAAACTCAATGAGACATATGATCCTCTTCTTTGACTAAAACTACTTGAGAGTATTGAAACTGCAAGTATACACCCTTTCACCTATTTCCTGCTTTCTAAGAAGATGGTGCAAACAACGTGACTTTTTCCCTCATGTTCTCTGTTGCACAGCACCTACAAGGATCTGAAGATGGAATCTACTTGTTTGCTCAAACTAAACAAGGATAATAAGAAACATTTATCAAGGGCTTATGATGCATGTCTATCTGAAGTACTATGTAAGGGCCACTTCATTTATTCCTCCTACCCACCCAGAGAGTGGGTGTTATTATAATCTCCAATTCATAGACTAGAAGACCAGGGGCAGAGAAGGCCCAGTGTTGCACGGACAGGAAGTAAAGTGGCAGGCAATCTGGCCTCAGAGGTGGCTGCTTAGGGGAAGGACACTTCCCCTCCACCCTATCTCAGACAGGGGAACAAAGGGGAACGAACTTATCCTTACACGAAGTTCAATTAAATTATATAGATCCTTGTTGTTAAGCTATAAATACAATTCTGGTGGAAAGCTCCTTCAAGTTCCAATTCCAAGCACAGAGATGTGCATGGAGCAATTTATATAATCTACATAGAACCAGCTGATGGCAGGGCTTCCTCAGCTCTGTGTCTCCGGACCCAGAGGAGTGTCTGGAAGATGGTGAGTACTCCTTCTATATTTATTCTCTAAATTGATATTTGAATGTAGCATGGATGAAATGCAGGTTTTAATCTGAAGAATTCTACATTTTAGAAGGCAGCCTTGTATACTCACTTAACTTGATATTTCGAAGTCTGTCATTACACTGCAGATGCTGGGAACAGAATTAACACAGTTCTTTTAAACACCGAGAAAAGAAACAGCATTATCGGAGGTCATTAACAGAAATTAGACCAAATTCAATTTGTTCACCATTTGATTTTCTTTTCAAGAAAATCTTTCATATTTTAGAGGAGAAAGAAAGGATGCCAAAACCCCTGTGGGTTCCCTTTTCCGTCTAACATATACTTTTCTAAAATAACAAATGTAACTAAGAAGTTTGCCTGGGTGGTATAAAAGAGTCAGTAAATTGGTAGTCAGCCTTTCTTTTTATAGTTGACAATATGTCTAAATGTTGATTTAAGAAAAAGATACACTTTTACTAAAGAAAGCCACATATGCTATATTAAAAGTGTGATGACTTCACTTTTTTAAGTATCCAGAAACCCCACCCATCTCCTCCTAAAAATTCAGACTGCCATGTGGCTTTTAAGTATACCAAACTCTTACTTTCTTATTCAATCTCTCTCTTAAATCAACATTTGCCCACTGACCTAAACAGATTGGCCCCGCTTATATCTCAGTGAAGGCAACTTACCGTTTCTTACCTTAATATAATTCATTCATTCTTATCAATTTTATTCCCTTCAGTCCAAGAGATATTTTTTATTTAAATTCAACTTTTTTTTTTAGATTTTTAAATTTAAGTCGATTTTTTAAATGAAGACTTGAACAGGCTATATTTCCAATAATACTGAAGAACAGAAGGCTCTATAGAAGCATAGCAAATTATAAATGCGAGATAATTAAATTTTCTGGGGAAATAAAACTCAGTGCATATAAAGGATATATAAATTATCATACATTAGTGAGTTTTAAAACATTTAGAATGAAGTACGTTACTTTCTTTAAATAACATTTATGCTCTACCCACTAATCACTTCATTAAAGAAATATTAGGTTAATTTTTAATACTCTAGTTAGCAATAAAAGCAATAGAATTTTGAATTACATGCTTTCACTGAAACAGACAGTACAAAGTGAACCAAGAATCAAATAATTGGGGTGGTCAGTAAACACATGGAAACTTTATATACGTCTGCATTATTTGAATTTTTTTTACATTTGTAATAAAATCCAGATAAATCGGAAGGAGAAAAATTACTGGAAAATATGTTGACAAAATTATTTTAAAATCCAAATAAAGGTATAGCCTTTAATGTTTCATTTGTCATTCAAAACTTCACCTTTTCCCCTTAAGTGTTATTTTGTGCCTTAATTCATTCATAAATGACCTAACGTCTTAGCTTCAGAAGAAATGTAACTTATTGTCTTGGAAATGAGACTCACTGGTTTCATCTTTCCCTCTCTGCCAGGCCTTCTGTATATGCACATGTATATTCATACAAAAATTAAAGAGACACTTTGAATTTATTCAGAGCTTGAATTTACATGCTAGTCAATAGGTTAAATATTGAATATATCGTATCTCCTTTATTTGTTTGAAAATCCTTCTGAAATTAAATATTATAATGTTATTTTTGCTGATGAGGAGACAGGGTTAGAGTGTGAGTAATTGCCTAAGTTTACTGAGCAAATGAAAGGGAAAGCCACAGTGTCAAAGTCAGGTATTAGACTACAGTGGCCCCTCTATATCCTAATGCTCCACTCACTCTGTCAGAATGAAGGAACGCCTGTATGCCGGGCACTGTGTCTGTGCTGCTGACTTCTCGTCGGGTGTGGCCGAGCATAAGTACAGATACATCTATATACACAGACTGTGAGAGCTAAGATGAAATTTAAACAAGTTGGCTCTATGGGCAATGGCAAGGGGATGCAGTCACTTTGGGGTGGGTAACCTAAAAGGACCTTTGTGAGAAAGGCACTTAAGCTAAGATTTCTGTGTCAAGAAGGAAATAAGCTTAAGAAGATAAAGGGGGAGCAGCTGTGAGCATAAGCAGAAGTCTTCAGATATTCAAGGACATCCAAGAACCAGAACGGTCAGTGAGGGGGAGACCTGCAGCCTTGGGGCCACATGTGGCCCTCCAAATCCCCAAGGGCGGCCCCTCAACCAAATCCGAACTTCACTGAACACATCTCCTTAGTATAAAGATTTGTTCTGTAAAATTTGGATTTAGTCAAAAGGTAATGGTCGAGGACCCAGAAGGCCACAGAAAACCCTAAGGCCACAGGTTCCCTACGGCAATTAGGGCTAAGTCCTTCTGAATGTAATCCGTTTTTGAGAATGGATTCATTATAATGACAATCTTGAAATTTTAACCCTGCAGAGAAGCACAGAAGTAGAGTGTATGCTTTAAAAATCTTCCATTCCAGATGGTGCTGTGGCTCAGTGAGTAGGGCACCAGTCCCGTATACTGATGGTGGTGGGTTCAAAACTGGCCCCAGCCAAACTGTAACAACAGCAAAAAAATGGCCAGGTGTTGTGGCAGACACCTGTAGTCCCAGCTACTGGGGAGGCTGAGGCAAGAGAATCACCTAAGCCCCAAGAGCTGGTGGTTGCTGTGAGTTGTGACACTATGGCACTCTACCAAGGCTGACAAAGTGAGACTCTATATCTTTAAAAAAAAAAAAAATTCTTCTATTCAATAGAAAACTTGAAAATAAATTTGTAAATATTTTTAAAGTACTTTAGCCAACAGTATTATGAGAAGAACATTTATAATAATATAGAATTTAAGATGTCCTTTAAAATTTGTATTATTTATTTATTTCAATAGATTTAGGGGTTACAAGTGTTTTTTTGTTATACGGATCAATTGCATGATGGTGAAGTCAAGGCTTTTAGTGTGTACCCGTCACCAGAATAGTACTTTCTACCTGATACGTAATTTTTTATTCCTCAAATGTGTTCTTTTAAATAATGTATGTTATGACTTTTTTGACAATAGCACTTCACATGCTATATGACTCAAGCTTTAAAGTAATATTCCAAAATGACAAGGTAAATTCCACTGGGGAACACATTTTTGATGGAGACCCATCTGATAGCAGTTTCTGAATGCTAATTGTATGTTTCTTGCTTAAAGGAAACATATTAGGGAGAAAAGCATCAATTTTTTGGTGAGGATATTTTGTATTGATTTTTGAGATGCTTGGCATACGGAATACTACTTTTAAATCGCTGATCATAAAACATCATTTTCATCGTATTGCTGGCACTTTAGGGTTATGCATAAAACACTAGTAGCTGTGATATTGAATCTCCCTGATTCATATAGTGTAGACCTGAAAACGATCCTTTTTTCAAAACCACAGTCCTGCGAAGGAATAAGTTTTGATTAAGCGAACTTTAGAAAGGTGATCTGAATCTCAGTTACATCTAAACAGTTTTATATCTAAATAACTTCATATCTTTGGATAGACTGGCGCTTAGTACCATTAGGAAATTAACTGATTTAAAGGTGTTCTGAATCTCAATTACATCTA
The DNA here is from genome assembly GCF_000181295.1 of Otolemur garnettii. Classification (NCBI taxonomy): domain Eukaryota; kingdom Metazoa; phylum Chordata; class Mammalia; order Primates; family Galagidae; genus Otolemur; species Otolemur garnettii. The sequence continues at coordinate 10,148,489 of NW_003852450.1, forward strand.
AACAGTTTCATAACTAAACAACTTCATATCTTTGGATAGCCTGGTACCATTAGGATATTAACTACTTACTATAGAATGCAACTATAATCATCATGCCCACTCAATATTGGAAGAACTAGCACATGAAGACACAGTCCTAGTAAATATATTTCTGAACTTCCTTGTATTGTAATGGCATTGCCTTATGTAATATTAAACATTATTACAATTCTCTTTACTACTTGGCAAATCTTAGGGAAGCTTAGCTATCTTTGTATATTACATGGACATTTCACAAAGAATACACATAGTACTGGACTGTCTTTATGTTAGAAAATGTTTTTCTGATTACCTACTATTTTTCTAGCTTTTGTTTAGAAGAATTGGAAAAAAGATTAAGTTACTAATCTATCCACCAGTGTGTGTTAATCAAAATCATTCTGTCAATAGACACAGGTTGTAAGTGTCACAGATAGAAAGTTTATTATCAGGAGAAGACTGAGAGATTATAGACCATGGAGAAATAATATGAAACTGTTTTACTTTTATTTTAATAAAGCCCCTGTAAAACTTTTAGGAAAACTATTACCATTGATGTGAGAGTTAATGTCTAGATTTTCCCTAACATTGTATATTCCTGTCATTTCTTTAAAAAAACTTGTACTTCACGATGCAAATCAATTGGAGGAGAAGTTTAGGTCTTTTTTCTCTACAATATTTGCTAGTTCACTCAGCTGTCCACGGAGTAGGAAACAGATAGTTAAGTATGTTATTTTAATCTTCTTAGCACCTAAATTGTTAGGCTCAGATGTTTTGTAAAAACTTATCTGTTTATTAAAAAATGTATTGTTCTATTAATATTTTCCAGGCAATGGGCAAATTCCCTTGACACTAAAGATGGATCAAATACACATTCTGCCTTTTAAGAGGGTGTGATCTAAAAGAGAAGCTGAGCACCCGTAATAAAAATGTGAAAGAAAGATGTTCTTAGAAGCAGATCCACTACGATTTTGTTGGAATTGAGAGATAGGAAAGATTGCTTCCCGGTATGAGAAAGTTTCTTGAAGTAAGTGGCACTGAGTTATACTATATGGGAGAATTTAAATTTCTGATCATATAGATAAGGATCTTTCAGGGATAACATAAAGCAAAGGCTGAGTATGAGTTTTCTCTCTCAATATAAGAACTTACCACTAATTTTCAGCTTAAAAGAATATGCACTTTTTATCTCAGTGTCTGGGTGTCTAGAATCTGGGAATAGTTTAGCCGAGTCCTCTGTTTAGGGTCTCATAAGATTGCAATCAAGGGTTTGGCTGAGAATGCTGTCTTTTCTGACACTGAACTGAGGAAGGATTTGCTTTTGTTGGCAGAATTTAGGTGCTTGCAGTTGAGGGACTGAGAATTTCAGTTTTTTTGTTGACATTCAGCTGGAGACCACCATCCACTCCATGGGGCCACCCGCAGTTCCTTGCTGTCCGGGCTACCCAACAGAGATCCTATAGTGCAGCAGTAAAGTTCTTCAGAACCAGCCATGGAAAGACTGACTCTAACAAGGTAGTCACATAATCTTCATATGTAACCAAGTGCGTAATCACATACTCCCTGTCCCATTTCCAGATTCTATCGGTTAGAGGGAAATCACAAGTTATGTCTATATTCAGGAGACGGTACTACGCAAATCCATAAATATCAAGAGATGAAGATTTGGGGGGCCATCCTAGAGTTCATCCACCACGGGGTGGAAAATGGAGTGTAGACGGGGGGTATGACACATGTACACAGTACAATAGGAAAATAATTATGGAATCAGACAAAGGAAGGAATCAAACTCTCTACTCTGGAGTCTAACATTATTTTATGTATATGACGAAACTATTGTAATAATTCTGAATAGTGAAGAAAAATTAATGGAACTGGGTTTCCAAAAGTTTACATCTGGAACTGACTTATAAAATGAATGAAGGAAAAAAAATAATTGGTTTAGGAGAAAAGTTGATAATTCATTCACTTGTTGAAAGAATGAATTAAAAATGAGTATTGTTGTAGAAAATATGACCATAGATACAGCATTTAAAATAAACCTTTTATTTCTCAAACTGTATGATAAAAAGGAAGGGTGCTTAATCACTCAACATTTCCATAGATGAAAATTACAAGCTTCCCCTACTATACAAATACAATGTGAGCTATTTGCTGGGCATATCTCTGTAAGGAGAGGGGGGACTGTGAGACAAGCGTGGGAGATGAGACCTCACGATGCTCAGCCAGAAGGAGGCAGACCTTGTAAACACATTCCAAAGGCTGTTCCTTTAAAAACAGTTACAGTAGCATTTCTAGAAAAATGCAGAGTACTTAGAGAATTTAAACTTTCATTCCTTAACTATTGACAAATAGCATCATCAGAATAAGAAAAGGTTAATTTTTATGAGCATAATTTTAGAGAAATGAAAATCAGGATAAAGAAAATTGATAACCAGATGCAGTGGCCCGTGCCGGTAGTCCCAGCTACTTGGGAGGCTGAGACAGGAGGATCGCTTGAGTCCAGGAGTTGGGGGCTGTAGTGTGCTATGCCGATCAGGTGTCTACACTAATTTCTGCATCAGTATGGTGACCACCGAGGAGCAAGGGGCCACCAGATTGCCTAAGGATGGGTGAACCGGCCCAGGTCAGAAACAGAACAGGTCAAAGCTCCCGTGCTGATCAGTACTGGGATGGTGCCTGTGAATAGCCACTGCACTCCAGCCTGGGCAACATAATGAGACTCCATCTCTTAAATTAAAAAAAAAAAAAAAGGCTATAAAAGAAATTTTAAAAAATAAAGAAAATTGATAGAAATTAATAAACCGTGCCAATAAAGAGACCTCAGAGGGAGAGAAGAAGAATTGATATTTTGAAACCAGGTGATAAGGATGTTTTATAATAGCTAAAAGGTTCAGGAATGTTGGAAAAGCTCTAGGTTTTAAAACTAAGAGGAAAAAAATTAGTTTCTATAGACCTTATTTTGATGTGTATAATGCACACTTTTTGGCCCAAATTTTTGGGTGAAAAATAAAGATGCACATTATGCATGGGTGGTTAATTCTGTATCTCTATTCATGTTTTTAATTTTTCATTTATGCTTAAGCATTGAAAGTTTAACTTTGGAAAACAATAACAATATCCACGTGCAAAAGAATACCCTGGACTCCTGTAATCAGTTGTGTTGAACTTAACTATGAACCTGCCAGGAAAGCATTGTTGGCCGATGAAGAGAACTCTGTCTTCATATACTTTAGGAGGAGCTAGAACTCTAACTGACATATTTATAAAAATTCTTGGAAAATTGGTTGGGAAATGTCAAAGCAGGTTTTGTACAGGGCAAGCTTTAAGCTAACAGTTATTAAATATGCTACAGAGTGTTGCAGCAGAGCTGCCAAAAGACGAATTAGATCTCCTCTGACAGAGGGTGTCAGAAGATTGTGGAGCAACAGGAAGGAAGAGTTTGGATGCCAAGGCAGAAGAAGACCATGTGAGGGAAAGCGCCTCGGTGGCCAGGGGTGGAGCAGGAGGTGAACACCTGGACTCAGGAGCAGCACCAACTAGGATCTCTGTTTTGAATAAGGTAATACGAGATAAAAGGATTGCACAAGAAAAAAAAAATGATGATTTGTCAGTGACACGTAAATGTTGGTTTAACTTTATGAAGAGAGAAGGTTTGAGCCTGAGGACACAAACAGAACTTGCCCCCAAACTTCCAGCAGGCTAAAGTTTTGGAATGTTCTTCTGATGTTATCAATCTTCAAAAGACTTACAACTTTGAGCCGGCCCAAATCACCAATATGGATGAGGTCCCACTTACATTTGACGTGTTATCATCCAACAGAACAGCAGCTGTCGAAAGAGCAAAGACTGCGGCTGGTAAGACTAGGACATGAGAAAACACGTTTCACTGTTGTTCTAGCTTGTGGTGGGACAAAGCTACCACTTAAGATCATCTTTAAAAGAAAAGTGTTTCTGAAAGGGAAGGTTCTAAGTGGAGTTATTGTATCTGTGAATGAGAAAGGATGGATGAATGAAGAAGACATGAAGCTCTGGATTAACAAAGTCTGATCTCAAAGGCCTGGAGGATTACTAAGAAAAAAAAAAAAGCTTTGCTTGTTTTTGATTACTTTAAAGCATGTGTTATACGAAGTGCAAAAGCAATCACAGTGGACTTGAAAACACAAGTTGCTGTGATACCTGGTGGGCTAACTAGCCAACTGCAACCCCTTGATGTGGCAGTAAACAAGCCCTTTAAGGGCCTAAGGAGAGAGAGTGGATGTCATGGATGCTGTCAGCCAATGAAGATTCAACACCTCCAGGCAGAAACAAGAAAGCTTGGACGGCACCTGTGGCTCAAAGGAGTAGGGCCCCGGCTGGCCCCATATACCAAAGGTGGTGGGTTCAAACCCAGCCCCGGCCAAAAACTGAAGAAAAAAAGAAAAAAAGAAGCATCCTTCCCCCAGGTTTATAATTGGTTACCAAGATTGTGGAATGGTGTCAAGAAGGAAGTGGCTGTGAAATAGTTTAAGAATTATGGCATCCGCAATCCTGTGGATGGAAGTGATGATGATAAAGTTTACCGGGATGAGGACAGTGACTCTTCGGAAGACACTGCTAATGTAGAAATTGCAGATAATACTTCTGATATTGACACTGACAAAGAGTTCTTGGCCTTCTATGATGTGCAACTATCATAAAACTTGTACGGACACATAAAATTTCTGGTACCTGATATCTGTTCTTGTGTTTCGTAACTATTTGTTATATAAAATTTTGTGTACCATAATACAAGGTGTCCATAAAGTTCGTGTGCAATTTAAAATTGCCATTATTTTAAATTGCACACGAACTTTATGGCCACCATGTATGTTAAAATATAAACACTAAAATTCCTTTATAATAGAAAAAATAAGGACCTAAATATCAACAAATAAGAATTTGAATTAAAATTAAAGAATTTGTTTCCCCTGAAAGTTTGGGCCAAAATGTGGGTGTGCATTATACCGGGACCTGGGAGCAGATTATACACAATAAAATATGTTATTTAATTTAAATCATTTTCAAAACTATTGCTGAAGATGCACAACGAACACTTGAAAATGAAACATTAATATCCCCAGGCAGTCAGGAGGGTGTAGATTCTTGGGAGTCACCTGGTGAAGGTAACAGTTGAGAGGAATTGCCAAGAAAGTGAGAGGGATGAGAAAATAAATAAGGAATATGGGCAAATATTTACAAAGTACCTATATCTCAAGGTGGGATGAGGAAGCAGGGGATTGAAAGAATTTGAGAGCAAAAGGACAGAGTTGTCTTAAAGGTAATTTATTTTTAAAAGGAAAGGAATGAGATAGTACCTCAAAGGGCAGGATGATTTAAAATTACAAACTCAAATCCTCTGAGTGGTCAGACAAGAATCATCAAAGCTCTGCTAAGTCTAAAGGAATAAGTAAGAAGGTAACAAAGGCAAAATGAAATACATGTGCTCCTATGAAGTTACTGACTTTAAAAAAAAATAGATCTTTTTGAAAACAATGTAGGAAATACACTGTCCTCTTGATTTGGTCCAGGGGATGCCAGTTTTTGATCTGTAGCCTATGGTAACAACTGACTTGAAGAAATGGGATGAAATTGAAGAAAACCACTGATTATGCCAATAACCTCTTATGGGGAATGTTTGCAAGAGATGTTTCATTAGGTGGTAGAGGCAGAAACTCAAGTGCAAGATTTAAGGAGAAAGAGGGTGATCAAAACACAAAAATCTTGTCCCAGTTTTTCAGCAACGTAAGCATTGAAAACCCCCCTCAGGTATTGTGAGGACAGCCACGGAAGGTAACGGCTGGTCACGGACACCAGAAGAATGACAAGGCTAAATAACGATGGTCCCAACTACAGAGAACAAAGAGCAGCAGGAGGCGAATAGGACAATCAGAATCATGAAGAGGCAACTCCAATAAGGAGCCAGCGGCTGTAGTCACAGAGAAAGTCCAGCCAGATCTGCTGGATGGTGTCTCGCTGGTTTGTAGCCGGCTTCAAAACTGCCCTGTGTTCCTCCTTGCCAGTCTCTCCGCAGGCTTCAAATACCACCCAGATTTCCAGCAAGTAACTTACCTTTGGAAGATGAAGGACAGTTACTAAGGGGCAGTACTTTGATCAGCTGTCCACCTGCGAGGAGCATGGGTTTTCGTGAGCCATGTGCACTTGCGGGCTGAATGGCACCAGCCACAGTGAGGCTGTATACCAGAAACAAAAGGGATACCTGGCAGAATTGGGCCGAAAGCAGGATAGGGGAGATCAGATTAGGGAATAGGGGGAGGAATTAGCTTTTGAGATGGAAAATGGTACTTCTAACTCTGTAGGGAAGGAGACGCAAATACATAGAGAGAAAGACACATCTGAAGCAGAACAGAGATATGTTGATTAAGCACTTGATGATGAGTTCTGGTCTCTTCATCATCTGCATAATCGCGTAAAATACTGAGAAGGCCAATGGTGCAGATGCCCTGTGCACGCCTACCTCAGGTTTTCAATGTGGTCCTAATGAAATCTGTGTGGTTTTCATGCTGCTAAAGAACAGTGACTCATGTTTCACAGTCTGTATGAATGACTTAATGTTCTCTGCTTGGGGTCAGCCACTCAACAAATATTTACAGGGGTTCTATAAATATGCCATATGGCGTAGATTTTTTTAAATCCCAATTTTTAATTTTTCTGATTGGAAACATAATATTTTCTCTTTATGAAAACAACAAACTACACAAAAGAAAAAGGAACACAATATAAATTAGTCAGTAATCTTTTAATGAGTGTGTATTCTGTGTCAGGCCCTATATTAGCAGTTAGGTACATAATATCAGCCAAAATAGACACGACTTTGCTGATTAAAACTTAAAATCTAGTGGAAAAAACTATATTCTCCCTAAATTCCCCCCTTACACCCTCCCCAGGTAAACATTATGTAGTTTTGTGTATAATTCTACCAAATATTTTTCAAATTTAATATGCATTTTATGAAAATGCATATTCATACACATTTATGCATATTCATCTTAATTCATCTGCATACATTAATTCTTATTAAGATGTTTCCTTTTGCTAGGTGGAGATTTTGGAAGCTTCCATACCATACTCAGGCTAATTTTGGAGTTTAACACAAAGTCATCCAAAAAAGATGGCAGAGAAGGAGCTTAGAGGTAGAAAAGATTTCAAACATGACCTTTCTCTTTACAATCTCGCCTTAATTTTTTCTTATTCAAAGCTGTGGAATGAATGTACATTTGGAGGACGTGAAACACATCCGCTAATGTATGCAGTCACTAAATTTGGGGTTGCCTCCTTTAAGCAAGGTGATATTCTAGATATTGTTTACTCACCAAAGTGAATTTCCATGACAATCTAATTTTTCAGACCTGTAGAGAAGAGCTAACAATCAATACTTTTGCGAAATTAGTATGTTTCACATTATAAAAGAAAAATAAGAATTCAGGAAGGAAAAAGGAAGAGAAAGGAGAGGGAATTTCAGCTTGTCTGAAGGATAGGGAAGAAGGTATTTTATCCTCCCAGCTGCACTCATACACTAACGTTTTAGTTGTATTTTTCTCATACATTGGAATAGAAGCTATTTGAAAAGCACGTGAGCATTTATACTCTGCCAGTGATCTCTGTAGGGGGAAAGAGATTTATACACTGGAGGGCATTAAAAAATGCATGCAGGAAGATAAGAGTTTTACAAATTTGCTTGTGTTGGGTTGTTATAGTCCTTCTACCACTTACTTGCATTCAATCTCCCATTATTTTTTTTAAATCCCATCTACAGGAAACTGCACAGGGAATCTAAGAGTAGTGATTTTGCCTACTCTGCTACAGAGGATTGTAAGAAGTAACTGTAGCATATGTTGCTGTAATTTATGACAGGGAAGTGACAATAACTTAGAGACACAGAATAGAACCCAACTACCCAGCATTAAGTAGTGGATGAGCTAGGAATACATCATTGTGTTGATATTTCTATCTCCTACACTCAACAAATTATTTCCCCTGCAATCCCCTACATTTTTCACTTCCTAAAAATGTCACATATAATCCAACATAAAACGGAGATCACTTGTGCCTTTTTCACTCAGTTTGTTACTCAAAGGAAGATGTTACAAGGTTATGAAAGATAAGTGCCTGAATATTCAATTCAATTCAACCCAATAAACATTTACTGAGTGCTCAATATTATGGCTACACTATAAGAAGGTCTGGTAATGCTGTAAAAGAGGTCTTAAATAGAAGACATGGGAAATGACTACCTCCAGGGGACCGGGCTGGGTGGTATTAACTATTTCTTTCCACAGGGCTTACAAATTTCTTAGCTCTTCATCATCCTTACAAAGGAAACGTAAGAGTAATAAACTAGAGTAAAATAACAAAGGATACTGTGATTTAGGAAATTTTACGCATAAGGTCCTGGGAAACAGTAAACATATCTAAAAGTTCTGTTTTATTTGCTGTTCGTGTAGAGCCTCCTAAGAGATGCAGAGTTTATGCCAAAGTGTTTGTGGAAAGGATCTCCATGATCTGTCAGTCTGATTCTCCCACTGCTCCATCCCCCTTTGAATGTTTCTTGCAAGGGGCCCGTAGGTGTAGAGACAGGATTATTCCTCTGCACCATTTCCCCACCACGTTTTTGGTTATTCTCAGGCAAAGGGAAGAGTTTGAAGAGTTCGCACGCCTTCAGAAGCATGTCCACAGAATCACTTCCTCACCCTGGTTGGTTGAGGGAGTCATATCTCAGGAGCAGCAACTCTGTAGGTTACCACAATTTCTTTGTCTACTCACTCCATTATTTAAAACAAGTATTTACTAAAGCGATTCATGAGGCCAACACACAGCAGAAGACAACAAGGTCTACAGGGAGATGAGACAGAGAATGTTAATGGGATGAATAGATAAAATCTCAGGCTGGAGCCATTAAGGGACAGACAGAAGGCTGACCCTGGAAACGCAAAGAATCTCGTGAAATGCATGTGCATACGTGTGCATGTGGGGTGTGTGTGCAGGTAGGGTGTTGCATGTGGTGTGTGTGTATGCGTATGCAGGGTGTGCATTCCCAAGGAATAAGCTCCTAGCAGACAATATGAAGTTTTAGAAATAAGCAAGATGCATTTCAAAAACTTCCAGCAGTGTACGGCCTTATGTGATACCACAAGGAGAACGTTAGGTGTGGCAGGTGCTACCTATGCAGTCAGCACATTTGCCTGCAGAATGGGTGTACACACCGGGAAGGCAATCTTAGTCGTCAGCACAGGCTAACCTGCTTGATGTGGACAAATTACGGGGCAAACCTGGATGTCTGAACATTTCGGGGTGCTTTATTATTTACTGAGACAGAGTCTCACTGTGCTACCCAGGCTGGTCTCCAGCTCCTGGGCTCAAGTGGTCTTCCTGCCTCAGCCTTTTCAGTAGCTGGGACTCCCTGGGTGCACTGGCTCTCCCAGCTGTGGCTTTTCAATGCAGCTCAGCCCTCTGAGATATTGACTGGAGGGATTAATAGAATGGATTCTAGAGAGAGAGGGCTCCATTTCTGACCCAAGCTCTTCCACTTATCGGCTGTGTGACCCTTAGAAAGTTAGTTCATCATCTGGAGCCTCCATCTTTTCTGTACTGGGGATAATAAAAGTACCTAACTTAAAGGGTGGTTGTGTCAAATGAACATGTGAAAAGTTTGGAACATCGCCTGACCTGTCTGCTAAGTAAATGTTATTTATTATTCTTATTATTGTCCATTAAACTTGCAGAAAAATCGTGTCAAAAAGAAAACTGAGCCCATTTTTTTCTGTATTTGAGGGACATATAGCCTATCTCTTATTGTGTGGCAAATGATTTATCATTAAAGGAAATAAAAGAGCTCTACAAGGTCCTTCTTAGTAACAACCAAACCAGTACCAACATAATGGACAAAGTTTCCTTGAATTTGCTAAGCTAAATTAAAGCAAAGTACATCTTGAAATAAGTAGAATGAACTTTTTTTTTAAAAAAAAAAAAAAAAAAGAATACCATGCTCTAAACCCAAAGGCCTAATTCTGCTTGAGAGCTGTTTTAAAATATGATCCATTTCTTTAAAGTTTCACATTTTATTATTTATACCCTTGGAGCTCCCAACTTTCAAATAAAAGAGAATGTATTTCTTTTAAATAAGAGGAGGTCTGTGCTGTGCACACATCTAGATTCTGATAGTGCCAAGGGAATTTTTTTTTTTTTTTTCAAAGCAGCAGTTCATGTTCAGCCAGCGCCAAACGGAACTTAAGGCTCAAAGGGTTTGACTAAAATTAGAAACCACAATGTTCATGTGGTTCTAAATTTGACAAAGCAAACTCGAAGTGAACCAAAATTGTATATGAAATGATCTTTTCTATTATGACAACAGATTAGACAAGATGTTATTGTTCTAAATTTAGGAAAATCATTCCAGCAACTCAAGATGAGTGAATTAAGGTTGAAAAAAAGAAAACAACTGTGTTGCTTTTCCAAATAAGAAATTACTCTCAAATAAAAAGAAATATTTTGAGTGGCTTTTCTGCTAAGGTAGAAAATATCCAAATTAGTAATCATCTCTTTGTATTAAGAACATTCCTATTCCTCTCTTCCAGTTATTTTAGTATATACCCCAACTTACTTATTACAGTCACTTTGCTATGCTATCAAATATTGTCCTTTCTAAAGTGAGGAAGAAAAACCATAAACTATTTATATCAAGCATATAAGCTCTATGGAAAAGCTTCCAATCTGTGTTTAGGTATTGTCAAGAACTGCTGGTGTTGAAAAAGGTCAAAATATAAAATTGAATTGCCCACCTATCCCCCCATATTAAATCTATATATTTCATATGTAGTAGTACACAATGATGTGCCACCACATTGATGTAGTCATTTCCTTGTTTTCATCTCCTTTTAATACTGCCTTAAATGGCCAATTCTTAAAATAAAACTCCGTGTTTTATTCTACAACACACCATTGCTGCATTTACGATGCTTCCACTGAGTACATTGATGACAACCTATGAAAATTTTTTTCCAGGGCAAGAGTTTCAGGTTCAATCAGCAGATCATAACTGCTAACATACTAGTGTTATACTTTAAAATAACCATGGTACAATTATTTTTAAGAAACAGTGAAACAATTAAATGAGTATAATGTAATTTTCAATTTTAGTGCAAAGGGCTATATGGAATGTGGCATCCCAATTAAGTTTCTAGAATACTGAAATTATAGGTCTTTAAAAATCATGGCAGTACAGGATTTTACTAATGTGGAAGCTATCACAGCAAGTTACAGTCAAGGTAAAGGTGAAAATAATGTATTTTCTAAGAGGAAGAAAATGAGCCTTTTCAAAAACGACTTTATAGATTGGAATAAACTTGAAGAGAACTCTTTCAGTTTTGGTTTCTGTTTCCTAACCCTTAGATTGGCATTTAGTGCAACTGTCTGGCTTTCGTAAAAAACTCTATTGAAGTGAGAAGTTTTTCTTTCTTTCTTTTTAGAGACAGGTTCTCACTTTGTTGCCCTTGGTAGAGTGATGTGGCGTCACAGCTCACGGCAACCTCTAACTCTTGGGCTTGGGCGATTCTCTTGCCTCAGCCTCCCGAGTAGCTGGGACTACAGGCTCTCACCGTAATGCCTGGGTATATTTGTTGCAGTTTTGCCAGAGCCAGGTTTGAACCCACCACCCTTGGAATATGGGGCTAGCGCCCACAGGCCCACAGACGCTAGCCAGAAGTAAGAAGTTTTTCTTTCTTTTCTTTTTTTTGTTTTTTGCAGTTTTGGGCTGGGGCTGGGTTTAAACCCACCACCTCCAGCATACGGGACTGGTGCCCTACGCTTTTGAGCCATTATTAGAAGCTACATTTTAAAGTGTCATTTTCCAAATTAGCTTCTTTCTGATCAGTGTATCTCCTGATTTTTATAACATGCCAACTAAAATTTCAATTAGATGTCAACTGGAGATGTCAGGCAACCTCCTTAAGTAAATACTAGACACTAAAACCAAAGAAAAGATTTTAGGCCAGAAAAATTTAATTATATTCCACATAAGGGGAAAGCTGAAGCCCTAACAATTCTATTGTGTATCTACCTAACCTCTGAAAATAATTGGTTATGATGTTCTATGAACATTAATGCATCAGGCTGGGCCTGGTGGCTTGCACCTGTAATCTTAGCACTCTGGGAGGCTGAGGTGGGAGGATCTCTTGAGCTCAGGAGTTTAATACCAGCCTGAACAAGAGTGAGACTCTGCCTCTATTAAAAATAGAAAAATTAGCCAGACCTGTGGCAGTCTCAAAAAAAGAAGAAGAATAAAAATTAAAAAGGAAGAGAAAAGAAAAAGAAAACATTAATGCACCAATAAATAATTTGGGATCATGTATTCATACTGGAAACAGTGCCTCATCTCTGGATTTACTGATGATTATTTCTAAGTTGCCACATCATTTGAACCAGCTACAGGGAGCCTACATTAAATTATAGAGTAGTTGAAGGTAATTGTAGGTCATTCTTTACCTGAAGGTAGATGAAAACAATTAATTTGGGGACAAAGAAAATATCTTAAATTTTTTTTATCACAAGCATATTAAATATTTTTATTATAAGATCTTAGAATACGTGGATAAGAGAAATAAGATAATATGTCCAGAGATGACTAATGTTAATGTATTTGGGGTGTATCATTATATACATGTTTGTAATTTGATTTTTATTTATCCACTATATCAGTTAGGACCCAATAAGTAGCAGGAAACCACATAGTAATTTGAATAAGAAAGTATATAGGCATTTCTAACTATAATAGAGGGTTAGAGTAAGGAAAGATTTGCTAGTAGGTTGTAAAAGGATTTTAAAGAATATAGGAATAACAGATACAAAGACTAGCCACTACTCTACAGGCTGAGCTATAGCTGGGACAAGTGAACACACCATGACCATAGGTACCTCACTACTATCCAAGGACAAGTGAACACACCATGACCACAGGTAACCCACTACTGTCCACGGGAGGGAGAAATAGGGAAGTTGCTGAATTCCATGAACTTCTCTCACATGCAAGAGAAGACAGAGGTGCCAAGGAGTGAAATTTCTTGAATGACTGAATAAATGAATGAGTATTATCTTACTTATCTGATGTTTCATCTCTAATAGATGATTCCCCCCGCATCCCCTAGGATTGCTTTCAAATTTTTCTTATCCCCATTCTACACTCTGTCACTGTGGACCTCTTTATCTTTCCCGGACATAGAACCTTGAAATAACACAAGAAATAATTAAATTAAATTTCCATGAACTTAGAATTTGAATCTGAAAATATACACTGAAGAACCAACATAATAAATTGAAAAGATACATTCCAATGTATATGGCTGTTAAACTGTAGGACACAGGATATGAAAATTTAATATTAAAAACATTTAGAGAGATAAAGAGAAGCTAAGACACAGTATTTAGATATGAAAAAATTGAATTTAAAAAATTAAAAAATAAGTAAAATTTTTAAAAATGTAAAAAATCAGGTCTATTATTAGTTCTTTAAGTATGCTCCAAACATCTTTCCAAAAGGAATGTATTAGTTTGCATTCCTACCAGTAGTGTAGAAGTGTTCCTTTTTCTCCACATCCACACCGGCATCTCCGGTTTTGGGATTTTGTGATGTGGGCTAATCTTACTGGAGTTAGATGATATCTCAAAGTAGTTTGGATTTGCATTTCTCTGATGATTAAGGATGATGAGCATTTTTTCATATGTCTGTAGTCCATGAGCCTGTTTTCTTCAGAGAAGTTTCTCTTCAAGTCCCTTGCCCACCCTGAGATGGGATCACTTGTTCTTTTCTTGCTAATACTTTTGAGTTCTCTGTGGATTCTGTTTGTTAAACCTTTGTCAGAGACATAACCTGCAAATACCTTCTCCCATTCTGAGGGCTGTCTGCTTGCTTTACTTACTGTGTTCCTGGCTGTGCAGAAGCTTTTTAGTTTGATCAGGTCCCAGTAGTGTATTTTTCATGCTGCTTCAATTTCCTGGGGTGGGGATGTCCTCCTGCCATTTGATTCTACAATTCATCTACCAGGTCTATATCCATAAGACCAAAAATCACACTGTAACAATGATATTTGTACCATAATGTTTATTGCAGCCCAATTCATAATTGCTAAGTCATGGAAGAAGCCCAAGTGCCCATCGACCCATGAATGGATCAATAAATTGTGGTGTATGTACACCAAGGAATATTATGCAGCCATAAAGAAACATGGAGACTGCCTCCTTCATGTTTACATGGATGGAGCTAGAAAATATTCTTCTCAGCAAAGTATCGCAAGAATGGAAGAAAAAGAAAAAAAAAAAAGAATGGAAGAAAAAGTATCCAATGTACTCAGCCCTACTATGAAACTAATTTATAGCTTTCTTATGAAAGCTATAACCCAATTAAAGCCCAAGAATATGGGGAAAAGGAAGGGAGGAGGAGGGGAAGGATGGGTAGAAGGAAGGTAATTGGTGGGAATACACCTACCCTGCATTTTACAAGGATACATGTGAAGCTTACTAAATGTAGAATACAAATGTCTTAACACAGTAACTAAGAAAATGTGGTGAAGGCTATGTTAACCAGTTTGATGAAAATATTTCAAATTGTATATAAAACCAGCACATTATACCCCATGACTGCATTAATGTACACAGCTATGATTTAATTTAAAAATTAAGCAAAGAAGAAAGATGAAATAAAGTCAATTTCAGATATGTTAGGTCTCAAAATATGTATTCAGGATACACATTTCCTTGGGAAAATACACATTATCAAATTAATGGTGTAAATGAATAAAAACAATGACATAATGTAAAGGAAAAAATGGTTCCAAAATAGTAGAAAGTTGAAAAGAATTACTGGAATAATAATGAAGGGAAATCCTAAGACAGAGCAGGTCTAGAAATCTCAAGACTGTGGAGAGCATGAAGACCAAGGAACAAAAGTCTCCAGAAACCAAACCAACCAATAAGGATACATTCCCTGGGCAGGTTGCCCATGAACAAATGTAAGCAAAGCCGTTTTCATAGGTGTTTTAGTGTTTGGAATGTAGCAATCAAAGGAAAAGGAAAGATAATTATTAGCTCCAGGATGAACAGAGAGTTATTTAAGTAAGAACACAAATCTTAGTAAGCTACTTAGTTCACAAGTGCATGCTATAAAACATTTTTTAAGGAAGTACCTGTGGCTCAAGGAGTAGGGTGCTGGCCCCATATACTGGAGGTGGCGGGTTCAAACCCGACCCCCAACAAAAACTGCAAAGAAAAAAGAAAAAGAAAACAATTTTTAAAACATTTAGTGGTGAAAGATGAATTGTGGGGGTAAAAGATAAAATTGTGATGTAATTTTATTTGATAGGAAGACAGTGGGCTTTTGGTATCATGGTACAAATGTGCTAGCTTTAACATCACATGAAAGGAAGTGAAACCAGCAATAATATGTATGATTTTGCAATAAGAAAGCTGAAGAATACAATAATATAAACACAATTTATGTTGAAGCAAAATAGAAAAAAAATTATTATCTTTTTTTGCCTCCTTATTACTAAAGAACACATATTACTGTTAGCAATGACTATTATGTATCATTCAAATTAGCACTTTTGCACTGTAATACAAACTGCCTTTCTCCATAAAATTATATCAGAATTTGTATTTAAATTACACTTCAGTTTCTCTCTTCCCCCCTCTTTTTTTTTCTCTTTAGGCTGGTGTTTTTGTTATAATTTTGAGTTATGAATTTTTTAAAAACTAACACATATGAGGGTTTTTCTTTTAAGAATTGCAAGAAAAGAGTTTTCGAGGGGAATTTTTGGTTTGTTTTCTGTTTTCGTGACAGCAGTAGGGTTGAGGAAGAGAGGGCTTTATGAGAACATAACATGAGCCAATACAAAGACTGTGGAAGTATACAATTATTGGTTTCTAGGACTCCATCACTCAACTCAACTATTGCCGTAAAGTTCCTGCTGGCTTCTCTATCACCAATCTTTCCCTTTAATTCCATCTTTCACAGAACTTCCAAAATCATCTCCTAATCACAGATCTAGTCATTCACTTCCTTGTTCAAAAGACTAAAACAATTAGACTGACCCCATTAAACTCCTCTGTGTGACATTTAAAACCCTTTCTATTGTAATTCCAATGTAACTGAAGTTTATTTTTTATTAATCCATGCCATAAGTCTACCTGCTAGGCATTAAAGATCATTTTCTTTTCTCTAGATAAGACCATTTTTTCACATGTCCATCAATTTCTATGCAAGTTTCCAGGCTCCAAGCCTCTTCTTTGTACTCTTCTCTCCCTGGCCTATCTTTCTGCTTATTTTTTTAAACACCGAAATTGTATAGGCCTTGGAAAACTTCTCCAGTCACTTGAATTGACATATGATTATTTTTCGTCCTGTATCCCCATGTGCATTGGGTTCCTGTTGTAACACGTGCAACATTCAGTTTTGGATTAAGATATGTACCTACGCCCATCTAATCCATGAGGCGGCATTCCTTTTTCTCTTGAGTGGAGAATCTGTGGAACTTCAATGAATCTTTATCACAGTGCCTACAGAGGGAATTACTTGTTGACTTTTGAACAAAATAATTAAAAATTAGTAACGTACATGTGCCTATTAATATTTATGATGACTCTATCAAAGGTATTGGCCATGATGTTCTAACCATGAAAAATTTTCATGTTTTGCTATTTGTAAGGAAAAACTCAAGACCCGGCAACTAGTGAAGTCCTCAAATTACTTATGAAACTATTTCAAAAGTTCTAGAAAATGTATCTTTGGAGTAATTTCTTCAAAAACAATTAGAAAAGCCCTAATTAGAATTCCCCAAATATGTTAGAATTAAGTGCAGTAAGGAAATCCAAGGTCACACTGGTGTTACTAGGAGAGGCACTTGTGTTAGCAAGATAATCCAGTGGATTCTGTGGGCAATACAAAAGTGAGCAAATCTTCATTGTAAGCAGATCTTTAGATTTCCATGCTTGATTATTTTTTCTTAACCGTCATCAACTTACCAGTTGGTTAAATAAATCAGCTTTGGGGTTTGAGTAGGAGTCCTTTGTTGAAACAGTCTGATTGGCCTTGAACTGCCCAACATGTCAATAAGAGAAACTCAAGGGGGTTCTGCAGTGGATTTTAAGACATCTCTCCACTGCAGCTGTGACAAGGGCACTTACAACAGATGTGACCAGTGTACACAGTGCTGCTTTCTCAAGTTCATCTGCAAATCAAAAATGTTTATTATTAGAGACAGGACAATTTTTACTCCACTTATTTGAATCTCTTCTAAAAACTTAAGGACACAAAGCCAACTTTGACAGGTCAGTGTTGAAAGAAGAAAGTAAGTGCGTTCTGAGTGTTGTTGTTAAAAATTAGGAGCTCCCGGATTATATGTAACTCAACCTTTCCTGAATGATTTTTTTTACTACCCCACAAAGTGTGAATAATTTGAAACAATACTTTCATAAATACTAGGCTGTGAAGGGTAATATGTGAGATTTTAAAACATTTGGACTACAGAAATTAAAAAATGAGTAACAAATAAATACAATAAGGATAAATTATTTATCAATAGTCATTTTAAATATGTCTGCCACCATTTTCGTATTTTATAAACATCTATGCCGCATACCATCTGCTGATGCTTATTTTAATTCATAAAAAAGACTATGTTTAAATCAAAATGTAAGTGACAGAATCTGAACAAAAGGGAAAGGGCAGGAGAACAAACTGAATAAATTCCAAATATGACTTCTAAAGGCAGACAATATAAAAGCTATAATCTTAGTTTAAGCCTTACACTCTTTAAACACAGTAATTACAAGACATCTGCTGGGAACACAGCTTTGCTATTGGATAACCTTAATTGCCCTGTAATATTTCCTGACACTCCCCAAAATATGCCCCATTGCTAATAATTCATTCACATTTCAGCACCGTTATTAGCTACTAATTCAAACAATCAAGACAAAGACAACGAATGGATGACCTTGAACAATTACCCACTCAATGAACAGAATTTATTTTGTGCTTTTCAAAGACATAACTGCTTTCCTGCAACTGTGAATAGCACTCCAAAATCAGGCAAATGCAGACAAGAGAAAAAAAAAAAAACGTAGCATAAATCTCCAGCTCCTTCTCTGATATTCTTAGAAGAACAGAGATAAAACGTATCCGCATATTATGCTTCCTGTAACAAAAATGAAAACAAGTATGAAATTCAAGCAAGAAACAAATTCTCCTTATGATGAATAGAGATAATTCAATCGCGGATAGTCACGTATACATCCGAACAGTTATTTCTTTTTTTGTTTCAACCTGTGAGAACATTTAAGAATCACATAAATTCAGAGCCAGGAAAAACATTCACTTCTCGAAGCAAAATGGTGGGAGTTTAATGGACAGCTCCTCAGGGGGCTCCTCTTGCAAAATATTTTAAACAGTGTCTGCCAAGTTAACACTCCCTCCTCCTCACCACCTCCTTGTTTCTCAAGAAATTTGAATTTTTTAAGAACTGTACTCTTGGCCTTTTCTAATATGGAATGCATTAAGAGAAAACCCATAAATAAACGCTTACATATGTTTGCAAGAAGTAAAGCAGACACCTCAAATTGATCTATTTGCCAACAAAGGGGAGAGGGAGTGGCTCAGATGAAAACTGAGGCCAGGGAAGTAATAAATGATCCGGGCCAACCTGCTGTATCACTAGATTTCTTGGATGTGGTGTGGGGTGTATTCTGGTTTGCCGTGAACCCGTTAGAAATGCAAAATCCAGGATGTTGAAAATAGATTAAGCAGGAGCATTTCTATTGAGAAAAGAGTTTTAGCGTTTTTCTCCTCCCTTTGAAAATCCCAGGAAAGAACGAGAAATGTACATTGATTTCCTAGAAAATTTAAAAAATAACGAAAAAGTAGGTTTTGCCGTCTCTTGGCAATAGGAGATCTTATAAAATAATTGCCACGACACTCTTGAAATGAATAAAATATGGATCTAGCTTAACGGCTTTCATATATTGAAGCTTCTAATTACTGTTAGAAGAGAACTTTTTTCGGTCTCTTTTTCTTTATAGTCTTTTAAAATTTTATCCTTCTTATGGACTTCATTATCACTAAACTTCATAATATAATTTTTTCCGATGTTTGGAGAAGACGTTTTAGAAGGCAGTTATCTTTAATTGTATCATTCCCCCATCTATCGCAGTATAAGTTTGCCAAGACATTTCAAAAGTTTTCTATCATATTTTTTTCACATAGGAAAACCCCAAAAACATTACTTATATGAGCACTTTCACATATATTCAGTTCAAAATTTTGATTGTAACTACTTCAGCTTAATAAAGGATAAAGTAGAATTCATTTACACAACCTTCACATGTTTATTTGTTTTGCAAATATTCACTGCTTTTTGGCATATTTTGGTACTGGATTTAAGAGAAATTATATTAGACCACCTACAGGGTGGCCATAAAGTTCATGTACAGTCTAAGATAGTGTGCAGTTTAACATTGCACACGAACTTTAAGCCAGCCCCCTCAAAACCCATGAATGTCCTCAAGGCTCAGCAGTGGTGAGGGAATGAGGAAAATAAAGATGATAGAAATAGAGTAGAATTTATAGAGTGGGCTTGGGGGGTCAATGCCCTTTGTGCAGGAGACTCAAAATCTGATGTGTTCTGTTTTTATTGCTTCTCTTGATCAGCAAATGGGCGTTTGCAACAACAACAACATACGTCATCCTTGCAGTTTCTCAGGCCCTAATTTACCATTACCCACCCGTTTACATTTTTGCTATTTTTATTACTTTTACTTCTTAAGATACTTATCAATCATTTGTATCAGAATGTTTATTGCAGCCCAATTCATAATTGCCAGGTCATGGAAGAAGCCCAAGTGCCCATCGATCCACGAATGGATCAACAAACTGTGGTATATGTAAACCATGGAATACTATGCAGCCATTAAGAAGGATGGAGACTTTACATCCTTCATGTTCACATGGATGGAGCTGGAGAATGTTCTTCTGAGCAAAGTATCACAAGAATGGAGGAAAAAGTATCCAATGTACACACTCCTATTATGAAACTAATTTATACCTTTTATATGAAAGCTATAAGCAAATAGCCTAAGAATATGGGGAGGGGAGAAAAGGGAGGAGGGAATGGGTGGAGGGAGGGGGTTTGGAGGGATCACTTCTGAGGTTTATCTTATAGGGGTACAAGTGAATCTTTCTAAGAGTAGAATGTGAATGTTTTAAAACAATAACTGAGAAAATGACATGAAGGCTGCGTTGACCAGTTTGATGGAAGTATTTCGGATTGCATGTAAAAACCCCACACTGTACCCCAGAAGTGCATTAATGTACATAGTTACCATTCAATTAAAAAAAAAAAAAGATACTTATCAATCACTAACAGTATTACAGAAAACAGGGAGCTTGATGCCCCGGTTAATCCTATGTGTTCCTGTGGGACAGGTTAGTTGACTCCTCAGGGAGAAAACAGCAGAATCCTCGTATCTCACACCCACAAGAACTAGTCTTTCTTACTCAATGATTCAGGTGCACAATCTTGTCCTAAAATGGCTTCCCAAGCCCTTTCCGGCCCCAGCCAGGCCCTTATATACCTTTTTCCTGGGGTCCTTTCAGGTTCCGTGTAGGCCCTTACAGCCCTCCCTGACTTCTGCCAGGCCTTTGCAGACCTTTTTCCTGAAGTCCTTTGATGTTCGTGCCAAGCTATCTCATGAAGGCCCCAGTACAGTGTGTTCTTTTTGGAGGCTCATGTGCTCGCCCATTCTCCAGCATACCTGACCCTGATCACGCAACCTTTCATACAATCGTTCCACTGTTATATCAGTCTAGCTCTGTTCCCATAATCTTAACTTCCCTAGTGTTCACACACATTTCCCCCTCTTCTATTGCTAAGAACCGCCATTGTCATCGTCACCTCCCCGGGTCCTTCAGTATCTTGCTGGAGTCTCTAGAGGCAGCTGTAGACTAGAAGCAAACAGAACAAACAAATAGCAAATAAACCTGCATCAGCAACAAGAGAAACCTCAACAGTGTGGAACCACTTCAGTGGGTTGAGATCTGACAGTCCATGGGACACTCCCTCATGGACTTCAGATCCAGGCACCAAATTAAGATGTGCCGGAGATGCTGCAAAAAAATGTATTCTTTCAATTTTGAAATCTCCAATGTTAAATTGTCTTCTCTTCCTTGAAGTTGTCTCCTTACTCACTCCCATTGATGTTTATTATCATTATAAGAATAAGGAGTTCTACAAAAATCAGAAGTATTCCAATCACATAGAAGTTGCAATCTATGCTCCAAATTCATGACCCTATCACCTATCCAAATCATAGTTTGCCTAAGATTGTTAAGTTGATTTGCTGATTTTTGATCAATTTTGGCTTGAGAATTCCACAACCTAATTGAATTCTTT
The DNA here is from genome assembly GCF_000181295.1 of Otolemur garnettii. Taxonomy (NCBI): domain Eukaryota; kingdom Metazoa; phylum Chordata; class Mammalia; order Primates; family Galagidae; genus Otolemur; species Otolemur garnettii. The sequence continues at coordinate 10,169,980 of NW_003852450.1, forward strand.
GCCATTTCTCCACAAAATGTGCAGTTTGAATAAAGTTATGAATTGCAACCCTGGCGGTAGCGGCAATTGCAATAACCGCAATAAGTCCCATAATCATGACAATGAAGGTGAACACAAACCTTTTAGACCTTCATAATCTCCGTGACTATGTGTATTAATAAGGAAGGTTGCCATGGTCTGTGTAAGGCAACTGGAGGCCACACACCTTCCCTTGCTCTTTGTAATAGCACACTGTCCCTTTGATCCAAGGTGGAATCAATGCAAGTAAATAGTTTGCAATTCTTACAGTTCATAATTTGTGCATTAGGCAAAATAGTTAATTTTGTCACTACCAAGGGAAGATTTTTATCAGCTCTCTATGGAACAGTCTTTGTAGACCTCAAGTACATGTGATATCTTTTATAGTCAAATTCCCCCATAAAGATTTCAAAAAACCAAAAGAAACTGTACTTAAATGATTAAAAAACAAACAAACAACAGTAACAAAAAACTCAGAAAGATAAGAAATCTGAGAGTGGGAGGTTCAGGAAAACCCTGAGTACATTTATTCCTCAACATTTGATCAGAAGTATAAAAAATAAATAGTAAAAATATATAAATAAAAAAGTATATAAATATATAAGTAAAAATATATAAAGTATATAAATACGTAAATAAAAAGTATACAAATATATAAGTAAAAATTTGCCCTCCAAATCAGCCATAATAGCACCCATGATACGTACTGATGTGGTCCTGGGATCACTTTTTCTGCCAAGTACAGAGTGGGGAAATAATTATCAAATATCTAGATGTTGGGACATACATTAGGGATTTTTCATAAAGTAAGTTTCCCTTGAAGACATTGCAGTCAGGGCACAGTGGCTCACACCTGTAATCTTAGCACTCTGGGAGGCCAAGGCAGGTGGATTGCTTGCACTCAGGAGTTCCAGACCAGCCTGAGCAAGAGTGAGACCCTGTTTCTACTAAAAATAGAAAAATTATCCAGGCGTGGTAGTGCATGCTTATAGTCCTAGCTTCTTGGGAGACTGAGGCAAGACGATTGCTTGAGCCCAGGTGTTCGAGGTTGTTGTGAGCTATGATGTCACAGCACCCAAACCAGAGTGACAGAGACTCTGTCTAAAAAAAAAAGATCAAGACATTACAATGCAGTTGAGTGACAAATTAATATCTAATGTAATTGAGCCGTTTTTACTGGCCTCAAAGTAGTTACTAATAGGGTCACTGCCTCATCTGTACATATGGATATGCATTTATGAAAAGCGTTTTAGCTTGTTTTCCTCAAGTTTTCATCTCGATATTTCTAGAACACCCAGCGGACAGTCTTCTGTGGACATTCCACACTGCTTGGATGTCCTTGCTTTCCTACTTGTCCATCTTCTACATTTGCACCTGAAGTCCTTCGAAGGACTCTCCTCATTACCAATAGCATCTGCTTTCAGTGAGAAAGTGCAATGTCCATACAGCAAGCCTGCTCTCCCGCTGCTCCCCAACGGCACAGCCTTGAGCTTCCCAAGAGATTCTGGGCTTCCCGTAGACTTTGCTGGTTCTAAAGCAATAGGGAAATTCCTCTGTCCTCCTCTTCTTTGTGCCATGCATGGGCCTAAAAAAGGCTGATTAAGCCCTCTATTCTCAGAGTGCTTCCTGGAACTGGAATCTTCCCTTTAGGGTCAACACACCACAAATATTTTAATTCCACAGCTCAGGGAATGAATGGATGGCTGTTCTCTCTACATTTCTTCCTCTGATCTTGTTTCTTTGCAAACGTTTTCCCACTTGTGCTAGTGTATTTCTGCAAATAGTATTGCATGCTTGTTTTGAGATTCTTTACCTATGATCACTCATTTAATCCACAGAACAAGTTAATGGGGATGCTCTTGTTATCACTATCTTACAGATAATAGACTATAGTGGATCACAGGTGAGTGACTTGGCCAAAACCACCAGGGAGGAAGTAGTTGTTCACAGTTTTAAATATCATGCAAACTGCATACCCTGTTCTCATTGGACAGTACTAGGATTGTCTGGATTCCTAAACTGGGCAAAACTTGGGATGCACTGAGCTGTCTGCCACACGTTCTAAATTATGGCAAGCAATATAGATGATTGTGCTGATGGCAGGCCCCAACATTAGGGGGTGCGATGCAAGTTAAGGCAGCTCCTGAAAGGGTTCATGAATCCTTAATTTATTAAATCCTTTTTATTTGTTTTCCTTGAATTACTGTACACTTCTCAGCAGGCCTCAGGTCAAATGAGCACCTCCATTACTGCTGAGCAGAATCTGAGCCTCCTATTGTAAACCCGCAGCGGAAGAAACACTTTGGGGTATTACTATTCTAATCCAAGAACTTGAGGCAGCAACACCATAGCAAAATGATGAAAAGGCCAGCTTCTGGGAATGCCCTGCTGGTTGTGTTTTAAATTTGGCTCTGCTTCTAAAGATCTATATGGCCATGAACAAGTTACCGGACACCTCCTCGTCTGTAAAATGGGTCATATAATGTTATTTTCCATCATAGACTTGGTAGGAAAATTTAAAAAGTTTACATGTGTAAAGTGTTCGCAGCAATATCTGAGTCATGGTAAAGGCTATTAAAGGGTTTGTTAAATTGTTGTATGAAGAAGACACCCTGGAGCTGCTCAGTTGAATCAGACCAACAGGATTCTCCTCATTTTTCTGGAGTCTAAGTCAACTTTGTCCTTGCTAAGTGTATGGAGTGAAAGTGTTTTCATGATGCATGGAGAATGAGGAGTAGGAATGAGTTTCAGATAATAGCTATATTTTTTATAACTTTAGGATTCCTTACATATCATACCAATCTGACATATTTTTGCTATTTGAATTCCATTTGTGCTTAGCAAAATATTCACTTCCCCATGCAAAAAAAAAAAAGAAGCAAGAATAGATAACTGGTTATCAAGTATCCAATTCCTGCAAAATAACATTTTGATGAGAGGAAGGTAAATTAATCAGACTCATAGCGATTAAATCTCTTTGAAAATGCACTAACGAAGAAAAAAAAAGCAAGGAAAAGTGAACAAAGGCTTTGTAGAAACGCATTTGCAGCCAAATCCTAAACATCACTCTACAAGCTCATGAAATGCCTTGAACCTGTTCAAATGAATGCATTGTTGAGCTACACAACTCTCTGTCACTTTAGAGACACTCAAATACATTTATACATAATTCGCCTTTGCAAAATTTTATTAAAATAAGAAACCCTACGTGTTTCTTTTTGTATTTGTATAATAAAAATATTAATATCCACTTAAAGGTCAACTCTAGATGTGCATTTGCCTACTTCAAATAGTATTTGTATGCCAAGCCTTTAATATCTGCAATATCATTTCTGAGAGAAGAATCAAAAAAGTTTCTCTGCTAAATTATTTCAACCATAGTGCTTGTTTGGAAATAATGTCAAGTTTATGGTAGTGACTTTAGGATGTTACCATTTTAGGAAGTAAATGAATGTATTGGCCTATAGGCAACGTTTCATTTGATCTGTAAAATTATATACCACAGGCCATCAGGCCTATTTTTATCTTCACAAATTGTCGGGTAATGTCATGATGTCAGCTGCCTACATAGAAAGACCAGGAGCATCCTCCTTTCAGGCTAAAATCTCTGGAAAGTTATTACGTCCTTTGTTGTCTTCTTTAATTTTTTAAATAACTATTTAAACTGAAATTGTTTAGATTCAATTAAATTTGCTTCCTCTCAGCTTCGATATATCCTTTTCAGGAACCCCAAACTTTTCAGCTAAAGTTAAGGCTGTAGTTGAAACTTCAGACTTCTGGTTTTCCCATATTTTATCTCTGCTGTTGAGCCAAGCTCAAATTAGACCCATATTTTCCTTTCGTCCCTGAAAAAGAAAATTCCAAAAATTCTATACATTTATAGATTATGTATGTTTCGAAAAATTTGCTGAGACTAACATAATGTGCCCTATAATAGGAGCCTCATAATTTATCCTACACAATTCTCCTTAAAAATTAAAGCTATTAAATAAAATACATCAAGGCTAGTATGGGGATAAGTGAACTTATTTAAATAAGAAAGGACTCTAAAGAAAATATGACTTCAGGCAAAATGTGATCCCATTATTGCTGAATATTCAACATGTTTGACCAACTGTCAGTAGCACAAAATGCAAAGAAAGCCCTGCTCAAACATTGTATGAAATATTTACTTAGAAAATGAAAGCCTAGTTCCATTTATTAATTATATTTTTAAATAAAACATTCGGAAATATTCACATTATTTTATTCAACAAGTAGTGCTGTTCTTTGATCTCTCATCTTAAACTGCCCACAGGACTTACAGAATGCTTTAGAGGCTGCGGTCTCACAGGGTTCATTATCAAAGTATCATCTGAATGGATCTCAGGGACATCAGATTCCCACTTCTCACTCTGGAACCTAATGTGACCAGATAGCAAGTGTGAGTAATCAACAGCACACACAGAAGCTCGTTGCCAATATTGTAGAAATGTGTCAACAGATCAAATAGGTCAATAGAAAGAACAGCTGAAAGAAGAAAGGCTGTGCAGCCAAAAAGGCGTGACCTATATCCTCATCTCGACTCTACCCTGACAGTCTTTGCCTGTATGCCAGAGGCTTAGGAGTTATTCTCATTTTAAATCTGTACACTGGTGTCAAACTTTTTGTTTTTTAAGACTCTGTCTGTATCAAGAGTAAATCTGTGTCTGCACGTGAGAAGGCAAGGCCAGGTGAGGCCAGCTGGGTCTGACCAGGGGGCTTAGGAGCCACTGGTCTGGGTGCCGTGCAGGAAATGAGGAGTGAACGCACTCATCCTGAGCGGACGGCAGAGCCGAGAGAAGGGGACTGATAGCAGGTGACGAGGAAACAGCAAACGCTCGTCTAGAAATAGAACCCAATCAAGTTTTCACGAAGTCTACAAAGAAGACAGATGGATAGAAACATCTATTTGAAGAAAATGTTGGAAAGACCGAAATAATTAGTTATACCTTCTAAAACAATATAGGAATTCTCACCTCGTTTAAATTGAATGTGGGCAAGGACCAATCTTATAAAGTATTATTGATGCATAAATAAAGAAGCAGAATGTAGAGCAAATGTGTTCCTTGTGTATTAGGTCAACACGTGCTCATTCCAGAGAGCTAGAATTTGTTTTAAAAAATACATAACGTGTGCATGTGGTTTTATTTTCTTTTCTGAAGCTATTTATTGTGGTTTAGTGTTTCACATAGATACTTTTGTCTATCGATGTATCTGTTCAGTAGACACTATGCTCTGAGTACCACATCAAAAATTAGAGATGATGAAATACTAGTGTCTGTCCTTGAGGACCTTACCGCGTGTTTAGCAGCGATGGATCATAAACATACACCAATTTACCTTGTGTGTACTTGATAGTCTCATAGATTGATATATATATTAAACACATGCTATAGAAACCCAAACGAGGAAATCATTTTGATTGGGAAAGACTTTAGCAATTATTTAGTTCAACTGATTCATTTTAAACATGAAAAAAAAATAGGACTTTGAAAGTAATTTGATGAGAAGCACCAAGAGCAAAAGACTAAGCAAGATCTTGGTTTTCGGTTCTCTGGATTTTCTGTTCCCTGCAGTTCCTCTTCAGAAATTCTCCCCCTAAGTTGGATTCAGGCCAGTTCATATAAACCGGACACACTCCACTCTACTGAAGAGCCGTCCCTGAATAGGAAGATACTTAAATCTCAATTTGAAAGAGAAAATCATTCAAGCTAAAACCTAGAAACATGGTTTTCTAGTTATTGTTTCCAGATATTTCCATTTACTTATTTCACTTGATGTGTATCTGTGCGTTTTTTAGTCTGGCATAAAAAAAGCATACTACTATTTCTTTTTTTATTAAAATGCCAGAAATCCTTAAATGACGAGTGTCATTTATTATTTAGAATACCTTATGAAAACCCATGGCCATCTGAAAACGACTTGCTAGGATCTGGCAACTTTGAATTGGGCCTTTTGCCATTTTGACAGATGGTCAGAAATATAAGAAGCCAAAATACCATATATGTGCACTGATTGTGAAAGTTTTGGGTGTGATTCTCAGCTTAATCACCCACATGGCTTTCAATGCTGATTTACATGATCATGATTAAAGAGATGAGCATGGTAAAAACAGCTCTTCATTTGGTGGCTAGATATAGATGCTCAAATTCTTCTGCTGCCTTTGTAGTTCTCTTGAAATATAGTTCATATTCATTTTTAAAGCTACAGGAAAGTGTCTTTTGAATATTTGTAGACCTCTCTATATTTCCAGCATATGCTTTTATTTGGATGTGCCTTAATCCCAGAGCAGCCAGACAACATATTTGGCACTCAAGCATGGACCATGGCCATATGATGCTTTTGGAAAGAATGAACGGAACATTTATATCATTTAGATTTATTATTTTTCTTATAAGAAATATATAGTATTGCGAGCGTGAATATTTGAAGTTTAAGATCTAATTAATTACACAGTGGATCTGATCTACACTTATGGTTTTAACAGACTAACGCACTGAAGAACTGGCTCTCCACATTGTTTTGGTAATTTCAAATAACTAAATTAGTTTGGCCATATGGCGATCAAATGGCAATTATTAACTGCTCATTGATTATCCATTATAATTGCATAAACATCACCATATTTGGATCATTTTGGTTAAGCCATAGAGATTACATCTCAGCGTTATACCACATAGATAGTCTTTCTAAAGAATCCAGTGATTGAGCTCAATTTTATTTTCACTTTCAATATAATATAGACACAGTTGATTAATTAAATGTTGACATAATTATTAGTATTGGTAGAAATGTTTTAAAATTAATATAATTTAATGCCTGCCAAAATACACTCAGTGTTTGTATCATGAAAATTGTCAGATTCTACAAGTTCTTACTGTAGTTTCTATTAAGTGCCGTCTTCCTGTATTTTTCTTTTTAATCATTAAAGGAAAAAAGACTTAGTTCAACAATTATTCTGATGTAAAATGCAACAAAATATCTATTTTTCACCTTTAATGTTAGCAAATTGATTATGATTAAATGTCAGTGTTAATGTTATCAGATAAGGAATAGAATTTGCTATCTTATTTCCACTAATTTATTTTTATTAAATGAGAAATTATATAGTTCTACAGCACACAGTAGTATGGAATGGTATAGGATAGTATGTGGTACTCACTTAAACAAGTGGGTCATTAATATTTTTTATAAAATTACCAGATGCTGAAGAAAATAAGCATACTAATTGATCTTTCCCTTCAGGGAATTGGGGAAGTGAAACAGGAAAGATAATTGGCAAGGCTATTTCCTTGTCGTCTTCTGAATGCAGGGACGGTAATAATCACTCAACTCCTCCATTCTTCCTCCAGCTTGAAAAATAGTATGTGGGGGAAGATCTGGCACATCTTGTGGAATATAAATTATATTTACTAATCTTTCTTCCCACCCACCTGCCCTTCAAAATGAGACATTTCTTGATTGGTTATTTGAGGATAGTAGCAATTCAAATGCAAATAGAAATCCTCTTTTGCACTTGAACTCACAATGACCCACCTCAGAGCTCTTAATAAATAGGTCATAATGTAAATGCGTTAGAACCAAACAAAGAAAAGCTCGGAAGATCTAGATTTTGATACATGGCCCAAATCTTTACAAGACTATAAAAGTTGAGTCTCCCACTAATTTGAGTAGGATGGAGAATTAGAGAAAAGCAGTGTCATTTTTCAGTCTTTTCACCTTTAGCTCAGTGATGTCTAAACCGGAAGGAAAACTGGAAGGAAACAAATTTTACATTTGTGTTCTAGTGGAGTGTTTTTTTTCCTTAACCTACTCCCTACATGTACTGAATGTCAGAAAATACCCAAATCATACCAAAAAATGTTTCAAAGATTAACTGGGTTATCATAAAACAAAGTGCTTTTTCATAAAAGTGTTTGTAATGTTAGTATACATAGATATTTTCATTATAAATAATGTTAATTTAGAAATATAAATTCTCTGTAGTCTGGTAATTCTGCTGTGGGGTATAAAAGCAGAACAGGGATAGAAGTATTAATGAAGGTTGAAGCCTGATCAAAGAAACTTAGAGGCCTTATTGTAACAAATTTTGGAACAGAGTTGATAATATATCCTTGTGGGAAAGTTAACACAGACCAATAAAATGATAAAAACGCAAAAGGAATTATCATGATGGACTATTACAACGTTGGGCTCTATTTCATAATAGTTTTCAATGGAATGAGATTCATCCAGTTTTTTTCTGGACAAAAGAAAAAGGGAAGACCTTATGTGAGATATTAGATATAACGGAAAAGAGAAAAGTGGTTACTCTGAGCACTTTGTGTTTATTTCCATATGATCTCTTGCACGCTAAAATTGATTTTTTTTTTTTTTTGGTACTGCAAAATAGAATAGAAGTCAGGATTTTCAAAGGCTATGGCTTAGAACAGCCCAAATAATAAGACAGCAATGAAACCTACATCCAAAGTTAGTGTCTAGACCATGCTACATTACAGTAAAAATAGGTGTTAAATAGTGATCATTTAAAAAGTCATTTGATTATAGTTTGTATTCTTCACATTCATTCACATTACAAAAATATCACTCCATAATTTGATGGTTTAATCACACACACACACCAAAAATAAAACTCTTTAAGCTAGAACAAAAATATTTTTCCTACCTGGTAATTTTTTTTTTCTCTATTTTTCCTTGCTGGGAAAAACTGTAGGTTGCTAACGTAGATAATATAGGATAGATATTCTTATCATGTAGGGAAGATATCATGAGGAATGCCAAAATAGTTGATGTTTGATTTAAAATGCTCGTGATGTTCTCAAAATTGAGTCCAAAGAAAAATATATCTCTTTGTCAGAGAAACATTAGCACGCTCTCCGGGTTTTAGCAATTCTTTTACTTGACTGAAAAGAAAAAGGCAACTGGAAGGGGAATGCAAAAAATCTGAAGAGCAAAACCACCACCTGTTCTCAGATGTCATCTCGCGCATCTTTATTTTTTGGCTACTCATATTTCATAACTTAACCCGGCAGATACGGCTTTGCTGTCTTAATAAAAGAACAAGAAGAACAACTGAATTTTAAAATGTACGAATGAATAAATAACTCTAAGATTTTAAAACAAGGAAATACTAACACATTAATTAAATACCCTATTTTATTTCTGTAGATGAGTCCTTTTTCTTATAATGTTAGGTCTTCTGTGATGATCAAAGTGACACAGTTTTGGCCCATTTCACTATAGACTCAACCTGTTCTTGTTTATAACACTGGGTATCGGTGTATAATTTTGTGTCAAGTCATGCAGTTCCCACATCACATTATAGTGTTTTCTATTGATTGGATAGAGCTCGGTGTTACACAGGAGCATTATTAATCCTGTACCATCTCATTGGGGTTATAAGATGAGTCTGACAGTCTACACGATGAGGTCACAGATGACTCTTAAGCTTTAGATTTTGTGAAGTTGGCTCCTGGAAAATATTTATTTACATGTTTGTATTTTTTTTTTTTTGGTTAGTGTGTATGTCCTCTGAGTACCAATAATCTTCTTCACCACTTCTTTTAATATGTCACTTTGGTTGAAGTGTATTTGTTTGTGTGAGTCAGACCTTGAACATCCTCAGCATGATAAATATTTTGCATTGTTTCTGAATTCTCTGCCAAAGTGTGATTCAATTTATACTCTGGAGTTTACTAATTATTCACTACACTGGCTAATGGATCTATCATTCCAAATTTTATCATGTATCTTTTGAGCAATGAAGCTCTGTATAGGCAACTAACGCACCAAGTATTCACTTTCCCAAAATTCTTATGTATCAATAAAATGTGTATTAATAGCTCCTGATTGCTTTTAAATAGTTAATTAAAATGCACACTTAACACCATGGATCCAGGATGAATTTTATCAATTCATTCTCTATTGTGTTCTGTGGTACACATGTTTAAGTCATAAGCAGATAGCTTTACAGATGTCATGATGCTTTTAAAGTTTATGTTCAGGAAGTACCCTGACATCCTCTTTGGATGTGTATTTCTATAATAATTGATTTAGATGTGTAATTTTTATTTTGAAAATAAATGTGAGTAAACCAACATTTTGTTAGTCTCCTATGCTTCCTATGAACTAGATGTTTCTACTTTAATAAAAATCTTCTGAACTGGACTCCAAACATAAAATTATGTTTGCTTATTATTGCCATGCTATTCATTGGATGATGTAACAGCAACAGAGTCTTTTAGAAGCTAATATAATTTTTGTGTGATTCTATAGAATTAATTAAATGTTGCAGAGCATTTCAGAACTATTTCTACAGCTTAAACTTGAGATTGTCCAGAATCACATTGACAATTAGTCAATTATGTCCTCCTCTTTTCTAGCTTTGCATATCACCATACACTTAAATTTTTTTTTTTTTTTTGGTCTTGTCTATCTACAGCCATACCACCCTGAACGCGCCCAATTGTCTGATCTTGGAAGCTAAGCAGGGTCGGGCCTGGTTAGTACTTGGATGGGAGACCATACACTTGACACACTTGGTCCTTTCTAGTTGACCTTAAGGGACGTGGCGGCCATTCCATCTTATGGTTCACCCACTGACATAGAAAACCTACATAAGGATACATGTGTATGAATGCTTGACATGGAAATTTCCATGTATAATTTACATATATAGGTATACATATATATATGTAGAGAGAGAGAGAGAGACATTTGTAATTTAACCTTCATTAGCACAGTTTTTCTTTTTTCTTTTTGCAGTTTTTGGCCAGGGCCGGGTTTGAACCCACCACCTCCAGTATGTAGGGCTGTAGGGCTGGTGTCCTGCTCCTTGGAGACATAGGCACTGCCCATTGGCACAGTTTTAAAATCAAACAAAACACTCCCCGTAAGATTGAATCTAAAGTCAAAATAGCTTTGCTTGTATTAATACATTCTTTTCCATCAGTGGGAGGAAGGACCCACACATCAGAGAATTAAACTGCAGAGAGGATTCACATTAGGGTTGCATTTAATCTTTTTTCAACAGGAGCAGTGGGAGTGCGGGGCGGCTCACAAAGGCAGAGGGAGTGACATGGCAGGAACACGGCAGAGCCAGAGTGCTGAAAGTGCTCCTCAGGCCTCCCTGGACCACTTTGCCTTATTCTTTCAAAAGCAACAGATGACATTTATATTTTATGGATTTAAACAATTTCTTTTTCTCAAAATAAAATGCCTCTGCAATACCTATAACTACTATTTCTGAGCATCAAATGTGTAATCCTTATCACCACTATGCAAGGAAAGCTTTATTATCTTCCTTTTTCAGATGAGAAGACTCAAAGTTGGAGATTTTTTTCTATGATTATAATTATAATACATTAAATAAGTGGGAGATTCAGTTTAACTGGTTTCAGAGTACATGTTTGATCTTCATCATAATGAATGCTTAATAACTATTTCATCTAAATTTTGAGGGTTAACCTTGCCCATGGTGATTTTCCAAAATCAGTGTTTCATCTTGTTCAGACTCTCCTAAATCATTCATTTATTGATTGGACACATAATGATTGATCACCTGGTATATGTCAGGCACTGGGATGGACCCGCGGTTCTGGCATGAAAAAATATCACATGGAGAATACTACACTCAACTTTTGAAGGCCACAAATTCTTTATCAATATTTTCTGAAATATAGCAATAAAAGGTCACTATTGTATATGAGCTGAGAATTCTCTGAAGATTGCCAAGTCTGAAAAGAACATGCTTTATATTCTTAGGTTGTTCAATTCATATCCCATAAATCACAATTATGTCAAATATCAGTCACAAAAGGGATATATTTGTGTCTTTAAGAATCTTGTTTCTTCTAATACAATAATTCTTACAATTTTGTTACATAGATGCATCTTATTTTCCTTTTTTGCTATTAAAGTGCTTTTTGAAATATGACTTTCATTTGTGTGTAACAGATAAGGACATGAAGTTCAATGCCATGAACTCTTAACCATGAGTGCAAGTCACTTATTTTTAGCCAGAATTTATCTCATAAGTTTTCAAATTGAGTCATGGCTACTAAGTTTGTCCATCACTCTCACCACAAAACCACCATAATTCAATGTGTTATGCCAAATTAAAAGATGAAAAATTGATGGTTTTAAAAATCTCTTTCATCATCAGTTATATAGTATTTAACACCAACTGATACCTTGTTTACCCCCATAGTTAAATCAGATCATGAATTTGTTTCAATGAAGGAAATGAAAATGTCTCTAGGTATTTTTGTACAGGCTGGGATTTAGAAAACTGTTGGTTCTTACAAAACTGTTGCAAGAACTGAACAATGGGCTCCATGGTGGCCTTCCAGGAATTTGTGACAGACTACCGTGACACTGAATTGCCAGGTGAACTACTACATCTGACACAGCCAAGAAGATGGATAACCAGGAGCTAAGACTGAAACTATTGAATCCTAGAATAAATGAACTTGGCTGTGATGCAGGGATCAGGAAGCCAGAATCAGCCCCCGCCAACCCCCTCCACCTTCCCAACTGCTTATAACCCTGGAAACAAAGTCTAGTCACTGTTGCTAAAATGCCATTTGCATCCAAAACTCTAAACTATATTTTTTCAGTATATTTATATGTACATATATAAAAATGAGCTGTTTTATAAGTCTTACATTATAAACTGTTTGGTTTACAGTTTTAAAAATTATTTAAAAGTTATAAGTATAGAAAATAAAACCAGGAAAACAAAAACAAAAGCTCTATTTTGTACCACACAGTTTCATAGAGTTGTGATCTCATAGTGTTGTGATGTGACACACGCACATGTGTTTTGAATATTTCCTGGAAGGGAACATCACCCAATTATAAGTATTTTGAAACACGGTTTATAAAACAAAACACAAATACTGTGCACTGGAGTACAAAATTCATCTATGTGTTGGATAATGCAAGATGTCATAGGACTTCAGTCTTTTGATTATTTAGTTTAAATTGTGACCTGGTGGGAGGGATTAAGGGGCTGCATTGGTCAGATTTCTCAAGGTCATGCTGCACTGCCAACAGGCTGAAAAACAACTCAGTTGTTGACAACAACTATTTGTTCATATAAATAAATCGTTCTCAGATACTAGCAGCTAGCTAGCTACAGGGTACTGCTGTTGTTACTGGTTGCTTCTGGCTGTGAGTCTGGTTCAGACTTTTTATTTTATCCTAACTTTTTATTTTGAGAATTAGGCTGTAGGAATGAATAGCCTTTGCCTGAGAAGCCATGAAGGGGATATAAGCAAGAGAGATGGTGGAAATTTGGCTCTACTTTTACAAGTTCTGATGTTAAGGGCCTAAGTAAGAGTGTAGCACGTCCACTCACATTTAATTTGCCAAAGTGAGTCACCTTCACCAATGGGAACAGGCTATGGGATCCTTGTAGGAATAAAAAGGGAGTAAAAATTTAGGGCTAATAATTCAATCTAGGGCAGGTACTCTGGAGAAAAGTTTTGGGAAATAGTAACATATAACTTTTTTTATTCACAGGGAGCCAGTGAGACTCAGCTTATGGATCCCCATTTAACAAATCAAGGAACTAAGTCTCACATATGACAAGTGGTGTGCTAAGTGCCAAGATTTTCCACTTTTTATCTCCCATCTCCATAAGAATATTCTTTCTCATACACCACAAAGTCAATGGGACACTAATTTTTGTATTTCTTTTAGTGATTAACACAGTTGATTATTTATAGCATTGATCAACTAACTAGATTGTATAAAATATAGCCCATATATATTTTTGTTCATCAAATATTTATTGATTTTAGATTGAGTCAGGTACAAGGCCAAATGCTAATAGTAAATCTACGAATTAGAAACATCACTTTTGTTGAGTTCACATGAAATAGAAAATATTCTACTTCTAAAATATAGGCTCTGGTCACCTTTCTCATGCTTTTAAAAATCTCTCTGTGTATTATGTTAATATAATTCTAGGTACAAATGGAAAAGAGTAGGAATTTTACGTACCAATTTATCATAGGGAATGATAAACTAGGATAAGAGCAGGAGACAAAATATACAAAAAGGATCATGGTCTGCTGTCCTGGGGAATCTTTTTTCTTAATTTTTAGTTTTGACCCTGCCATTCTAGACTATTCTGTGTGAACTTGTAATGTTTTAATCTTTCTAGGAAAATGTGATCAGTATTTATTTTCAGATCCTTGCACTTAAAATGGAAGATTAATGATCAATAGTCAAATATGGGCTGTGGTTTGCCTCCAAGTATCTTGGTGTCCTGGGGGAGGCTGTCTGACTCAATGGCTAAAAGCCAAGTGGAAACTCAGGCACTAAACATTGCCTTGTCACTAGGGTACTCGAGGGTCACTGATTCCATTGTGGAATGTACAAATTGGGAGGTCAGATGAATCTTTAAATCCCAGGGAGCACTTGTTAAAAATTCTTAGGATTACATATATCCCTAAGGATTGTAGGTAAAATGGAAATTGTCTTTGTGTGTTTCCACCCTTTTCTATGTCTGTCTCTTCCTTGGTACCACATGCTTACTCTTCCCTTGTTACGTATTTCATTTTACTACATATTGATTCCACACTTTTTACATATATCACTTATCTAAGTCAAAAAACCTTTTTTTTAATTTTCTTTTTATATGTGTTTATTTTTATTTATTTATTATTATTATTATTATTATTTGCAGTTTTTGGCCAGGGCTGGGTTTGAGCCCGCCACCTCTGGCATAAGGGGCTGCTACCCTACTCCTTTGAGCCAAAGGCGCCTCAAGAATAGAGAGAACCTTGAGCAATGGTATCAGCAAAAGATACAGGTCAGCCAGCCTAACAGTCGCTGCTCTGCTCATGTTCCCACTTAATGTACTTTCTCTGTCTTTAGGCTACTTCACAATTTTCTCTGTGGGAAAACTTTATATATAAATATAACATATATGTCATATGTTATATATATGTTATATATACGTGTTATATTTATATATAACACCTATATATGACACATGTTATATATAATGTGTATATACACATAGAATTGCTAGAAATAAATTATTATTACTCACAACTATATTTTTTCTGATGGTGGTAAGTTAAAGCAGTCATATACAAAGATTTAGTAGGAATATTTTTTAATAAATATTCAAACTAAGATAAAATGACTAACAAAGAAATAAGTCACTTTTCAAATTTCTGAGAGATGAAAACACAGCATGATGTCAAAATATCAGCAGGCAAACTTAATATTAGATAGGAGGATCTGGAGAACAGGAAAGGTAGGGAAAAAAACCTGAATTCCATTGCCCTTATGTTCTCCGTGTCATTGACCTGTATCTGCTCTGTCTGGTCCTCTCCATCCTTCTCTGCTTTTCTCCTCTCCTTTTTATTTTTTTTTCTTTTGGTCTTAGAGGAAACATTCCCTTCTCCCATAACCAAGGTTAACTCCTCCACTGCTCAGACCATACTGGACACTCCACATGGGTAATGGGTCAGTCATGTTTCCTCTTTCCACAGGCCATTCTCTTCATCTATAAGAATATAAATAATTCTTATTTATAAATCATTATTATTTAAAAAAAAAAACAGACATAAAAGGGAGGTTTCAATCCCATCTACCTCTCTAGTCTTCAATATACTCCCTTTCCAGCTGGTCCTCTCAATCCCCTTCAGCCTGGCCTCCCCCCCTCACTCCTCTGGCACTAGTTTACTCTCCCTCTTTTGCACAGAGGTACATGGTGGCAGATATGAGAGACCCCATACTCTAGTATTGGAAAAGAGTCCTGGAAGTCATCTTGGTATAAATCTGATATGTCAGATATGTTTTATATCTCACTGGAGAAATATGTGGAACATTTTTATTATACTTATATCTATCCTTATCTTTACTAACTATAAAGATGAATCAAAACTGTCTTGTTGGACAATGAAAAAATACTGTTAGAAAGAATTGATGCATTCTAAAATATACGAATATATTTTAAGTGCCTACTTTGGACACTCCATTGGGGATTAAACAAACAGCAAAAACCAAAATGATCTTTGCCTTTGAGAAGCTTATAGATAGAGAGAATAGAAATTAATTCATCATACAAATATTAAATTATAGCATTCATAAGTGCATGAAGAAAATGGACACAGGGATATTAAAACATAGTTGATCAGATTTTAAATGTCCTTGATGGCAGGTTCTATGTACAAAAAAATGAACTCATCTGATGCTTTTTTTTTTTAGCAGTTTTTGGCCAGGGCCAGGTTTGAACCCTACACCTCCGGTATATGGGGCCAGTGCCCTACTCCTTTGAACCACAGGTGCCGCTCTCATTTGATGCTTTTTTAAAGAATGTAACTTGATATTAGTTACTCTTTGTGCGTAAGGTCAGCCTTCCAGTTGATTCTACTTGTAAATCCTGCTAATTTTAAAAGTCACTTTAAATAAAGCTTATATTAATGTTTGATTTCATTGACCACTTAATTAAACGCACCTAAACATTTTGAGTTCCATATTTGTTCATAATCTTCTACTTCCTCTCAAAACATTTTCATTATCTAACCAACAAAACTGCAAACAAAATTTATAAGCACTTTAATAATTTTTAAATATAATAAAGAGAGCCTATAAATGAAGTAAACCTTGTTTTCTAAAATGTTTTGATATTAAATATATACTTAATGAAATTTAATCTTAAAATCATAATTCTAAATTAATATTCAATGATACATTTTAAAATGATGTCACAAGTCTGACTTATTATGCTAATATGGTAAACATTCTAAAACATTAGGAAGTACATAAAAACATGTTTATATTTTCTTGCCTTAATATTTAATTACCAAAAATTAATGCAGACAATTGTAAGTACATTCATCTATTGCTATGGTAATTACAGAGGGAACAATCACCCCTTTAGATAACTGAAATCCTTTACATGGCAGAGCTACC
Source organism: Otolemur garnettii (assembly GCF_000181295.1). Taxonomy (NCBI): domain Eukaryota; kingdom Metazoa; phylum Chordata; class Mammalia; order Primates; family Galagidae; genus Otolemur; species Otolemur garnettii. The sequence goes on from NW_003852450.1 coordinate 10,186,957, forward strand.
GACACAAATTTTATGTCTCCTCATCCCTTCAGTTCTCTTACCATGTAACAAACAGACTAGAAACCTCATCAGCTAGTCATCGTCCTTCTTTTATGTTTTATGTGTATATTGTAAATTTTGATTAATTTCCTATTTATGTATTAACTTTTTCTGTTCAAAACTTTATAAACCTATTGGCAGTATTGCCTTTGTTGTTCTGTATATAAATTTGCAGAATATTTAGACAATATATCAACAGAACAAGAAAACGCAGGTTGTTCAAATGGATTAAGACTGCAGGGCAAATCACAAAATCCCCAAACCAGAGATGCTGGCGTGGATGTGGAGAAAAGGGAAGACTCCTACACTGCTGGTGGAAATGTAAACTAATATGTTCCTTTTGGAAAGACATCTTGAAAACACTTAGAGAAATAAAAATAGACCTGCCATTTGACCCTACAATTCCTTTATTAGGTATATTCCCAGATGACCAAAAATCACATTACAACACAGATATTTGTATCAGAATGTTTATTGAAGCCCAATTCATAATTGCCAGGTCATGGAAGAAGCCCAAGTGCCCATCGATCCACAAATGGATCAACAAACTGTGGTATATGTACACCATGGAATACTATGCAGCCAAAAAGAAAGATGGAGACTTTAAGTCCTTCATGTTCA
>NW_003852450.1:10187988-10206338 GCF_000181295.1 Otolemur garnettii
AAAAAAAAAAAAAAAAAAAAAAAAAAGAATGCAGGGCAGGATATCAAATAGAAGAAACCTATTCAGAGAAAATGTTCTAGAAAACTACCATGGAGTCCTCTTTTTTTTTTTTTTTTAATTGTTGAGGGTTCATTGAGGATACAGAGAACCAGGTTACACTAATTGCATTTGTTAGGTAAAGTCCTCTTATAATTGTGTCCCACCTCTAAGAGATGTGTCACACACCATGACTCCTCAACCCCCTTCATATCAGCTCCCTCCTTCCCTGTCTCTGCTCCCCTGACCCCCATCCTCCACCACATACTAGGTCATCAATTGTCTTCATATCAGAATTGAGTACATTGGATTCTTGCTTCTCTATTCTTGTGATGCTTTACTAAGAAGAATGCATTTCAACTCATCCAGGTTAATATAAAAGATGTAAAGTCTCCATCTTTTTTTCGTGGCTGAATAGTACTCCATGGTATACAAATATCACAGCTTGTTAATCCATTCCTGGGTTCATGGGCATTTAGGTTGTCTCCACAGTTTGGCAATTGTAAATTGAGCTGCAACAAACAGTCTAGTGCAAATGTCCTTAATATAACATGATTTCTTTTCTTTTGAGTACATCCCATACTCAGTAATGGGATTGTAGGATCTAATGTGAGGTCAAGTTTGAGTTCTTTGAGGATTCTCCATACTTACTTCCATAAAGGTTGTATTAATTTGCAGTCCCACCAGCAATGCAAAAATGTTCCCTTCTCACCACATCCATGCCAGCATCTGCAGCTTTGATATTTTGTGATGTGGGCATTCTCACTGTGGTTAGCTGATGTCACAGGGTGGTTTTGATTTGCATTTCTCTGATAATTAGGGAAGATGAGCATTTTTCATATGTTATTAACCATTTGTCTATCTTCTCTATCAATGCCTACAAATCAGAAGCCTTTGTATGTGCCAATAAGAATCAAGATGAGAAGCTAATCAAGGACACAACTCCCTTCACAGTAGCTTCAAAGAAAAGAAATACCTAGGAATATACCTAACAAAAGAGGTTAAGGACTTCTATAGAGAAAATTATGAAATCCTAAGATAGGAAATAGCAGAGGATATTAACAAATGGAAGAACATACCATGCTCATGGCTGGGAAGAATCAACATTGTTAAAATATCTATACTTCCCAAAGCAATCTATAGAGTCAATGCAATCCCCATTAAGAAACCAACATGATACTTTCTTTTTTCTTTTTTTTAGAGACAGTCTCATTTTGTCACCCTCAGTAGAGTGCTGTGGTGTCACAGCTTACAGCAACCTCCAGCTCTTGGGCTTAGGTGATTCTCTTGCCTCAGTCTCCCAAGTAGCTGGGAATCCAGGTGCCTGCCACACTTGGCTATTTTTTCTATTGCAGTTTGGCTGGGGCTGGGTTTGAACCAGCCACCCTCGGTATGTGAGGCCAGCACCCTACTCGCTGAGCCACAGGCACTGCCCCAACATCATACTTTCAAGACTTGGAAAAAATAGTTCTTCATTTTGTATAGAACCAGAAAAATCCCTGTACAGCCAAGGCATTTCTAGCAATAAAACAAAACTGGGGCATCAGCCTACCAGACTTTAGGCTGTACTACAAGGCCATAGTGATCAAAACAGTATGGTATTGGCACAAAAATAGACATAGACATCAGGAACCAAATAGAAAACCATGAAATAAAGCTAGCATCTTACAGCCACCTAATCTTTGATACCCCAAACAAGAACATACACTAGGGGGAAGAATCCCTATTCAATAAATGGTGCTGGGAGAGCTGGATATCCACATGTAAAAGACTGAAACTGGACCCACACCTTTCTCTACTTACTGAAATTGATTCAAGAAGGATAAAAGATCTAAATCTAAGGAATGAAACAATAAAAATCCTCAAAGAAACTGGGGAAAACACTTGAAGTTATTGGACTGGGGAAAGACTTTATGAAGAAGACTTCAGTGGTGATTGCAACAACAACAAAAATAAACAAGTGAGATTTAATTAAACTGAGAAGCTTCTGTACTGTTAAGGAGACAGCAACCAAAGCAAATAGACAGCCATCAGAATGGGAAAAGATATTTGCATATTATGAATTGGACAAGAGCTTGATAACTGGGATCTACAGAGAACTCAAATTAATCAACATATAAAAGCCAACAATCCCTTATATCAGTGGGCAGGGGAGATGAATAGAACCTTTTCCCCTATTTTTTTATATTCAAGTATTAACTGTGCCCGAGCAGGGAAAGAACACAAGGTGCGGAAAAGGACAACTAGGAAGAGAGCTGGGAACTGAAACAAAGATCCTGGAGTGTTGGAAATGTAAGACATCCAACTGCCCATACAGGAGAAGATAGTAAACAACACAACCATTTCACCGAGTCCCCAGAGAGTTGTATGTTAGAAATCTATATTCTGTTCTAGCACTAGAACTAAATGTCTATTCTGGAAAACAACTGGTGAGCTTATTGTCTTGGAAAAAAAAAAAAAAGAAGACAGTAACAGATTTTCAACAATATAAAGAAGATGAACATAACAAGTGAAAAGATGAGGAATCTACGCAGAGCCATATAAAATGTAAAACTGAATGAAATGCAAATTCTAGACCTGAACAAAACAACAACTGAAATGAAAATTCACTAGGTATGCTTAATAGCAGATTGACACCACAGAAGAAAGGGTCGCAATAGTAATCGTGCAGCACAGTAGTAATTATTCAAATGGAAACTCAGTGAGAAGAAAAAAAAAAAAGCTAAAACATGAGCAGAGCCTCAATTACTCACAGGACAAAAAAAGCAATCTAACATACGTACATGTATAAAGGAGAGAAAAGAGAAATTGGGGAAGGAAATATTTGAAATAGTCCACATTTGGAACAAAAGTCCCAATGAAAGTCATTTGTCAGCGTCTCTCTTGTCCCTTCATTTCTGGAATGTAACAATTTGTCCCTACAGTAGACAGTCTTCTAGTTATTTTGGGTGCAAAAATTAATCACCAGACAATGCAACGGAGTAACAGAGTAGGCTTTTGCCCTCTGTATTATTCTTCCCTCCCTCTCTCCCTTCTTCTTTCCCTCCCTCTCTCCCTTCCTTTCTTCTCTCTCTTTCTTTCTAACCTGGCTGTCTTGATAATTCTTCCTTGACTCCTGTTTTAGTACATTTAAAGGCAGCATCTGGAGTAGCAACTGCAGTTGCATTTACCATCTGACTGAACTGAAAATAATCCACAATCCACTACCATTTTTGAAAACTCGTCTGTCTTTTGTGCTGGTCCAACTGTAAGATTCAACGGCTGTATAATGAGAATCCCCATTCATATATGCTTTGACTCTTTGATTTTGACGGTGGCATAGTTTTTGAGGAGTAGGATGTCCAGGGGCTTTTCTCAGGGTCTTACCTAACATCATAGCCCTCAAACTATCAAACAGAGCCAATGAGAGGATTCTGCTGATTTCTAAAAAGAAACGCATCAATTATATACTCAGGAACTGAGTCTGGAGCCATGAAATGAGTTAGAGAACTCAACAACTTTACTGGGATGCGAGTTCAAATCAAAAGCCCCTCATTAAATGGCACTCAGAAGCACTGACCCCTGACTGAGAGCCGCAGGAAGGTTTCTGGAGTCGCTGGAGTTAACACTACCTCGGATCCAAGACCCGGGGATATCTGAACAGTTCAGGTATTTACCTTTTCTCAATCTAGAATATCCTGGTAAATTCAAGTCAGTCTTGGGGATGTTTGGCAGAAAACTTAGAACATGTGCTTTGAACATTAATTTGGGGCCTCCTTCTTCATGGCACTTGAATCAAGTAGCTGAGCCCTAGGACACTGACTAGCAGCAAACGGGGTGAGGAATGAACGGTAAGCTATTTTCTTGACTCAAGGCAGGGCTCTCATACCAGATCAATTGTCCCTTAAGGAAACAAAGAAGATTTGGGGGTATTGCCCAGCTCTTTTCTCTATGGAAACTCTTTAACTGATTATTCTATATCAGTCAGACCTACGGGGTGAGAAGCCTTTTACTGGTTTCTATCGCAGTGGCCTCTATCACCTAGAGTTAACTTTTCACCGTTACTTGGGATAACCAGCACCTCCCCATTCTTGCTGAAATAGACAATGAAGCCTACCATCAGCATGCTTAATCTATAGAAAACTTCTACAAATTATTTTTCAAAGGTGACAATGCATTCTTCACACACACACACACACACACACACACACTTTTTTTTTTCTTAAGGTCTGGATGAAGGGAAGGGAATTTATGTCTTTGAAGCGGGCACAACCCTTGGGTGTTGCCTGTAGCTCAAGGAGTAGGATGCCGGCCCCATATACTGGAGGTGGTAAGTTTAAGAACTGCAAAAAAAAAAAAAAAAAAAATGTAAGAGGCCACAACCCCTCAAGTCTTTGGATTTTTTTCTGTACATTACAATAATACATTTCCACCATCTTGACTGCATTGAGTGTGGTCCACTTTTGAATCAAACAGAATTAGCAAATAATTCAAACTACTCATAGCTGTTGAAGGGTGGATTCCCTAGTAAGTGTATCAAAGCTGATAAATTCAGGTTGATCTAAAATTATTTCTCCTTTCTTGTTCTATCACCTCAGAATTAATTCTCACATGTATTCCCTAGAGATTTGTGTGTATATATCAGCAAATTCTCGTGTTTCTTTCCTAAGGAGCGTTACAGATCTGACAGTCTATATTAAGTTTAACAACTACACGATTTCTCTCTGTGTCTTAAAGTCACAATGTGTCAAAACCCCCAGTTTTACACAAATATGCAGCTATAAATGGCAACTGTGGTTTTTTTTTTTTTTCACACAATTTTATGTGCTTTGTCTGGATACCCAAGGAATCCTGCTGCAGCCACTGTGAAATACTTAGTCTGCAACTTTTATAGCTCCGTATTTAGAGTTATTAGTTAAATATTTGACCTTGTCATTGTAAAGCATTTTTCAGAATCCATTAATTATCATTATGTAAACAATATAATCACCATTTCTAATTTTTTTATGTTCTTATTTTCCCCAGAGTAAAAAACAATTTAATCCTAAATTAAGCCCTTCCAACACTTTCTCGCTGAGAAGGCCAAGTGTACCTGACCAGCAAAGGAAGCTTCCAAAGTAATTCACCCTCCCCTAGTTCCTACTCGGCAGTGTTTCTCTATTTCTAATCGTAAAGTATAAAATTCAAGCTTATTTTTAAGACACACAGGGCTGTGTTATTTGGAGAAGGTTAGCCTTCTCCAAATCTGCATCGCATGACACACACATCACACTCTCACCCTGCGCTCCAGTATATACAGATATAGAGCTGTGGCTTCTTTTTTCTGTGTTGTACCATACAGTGTACTTTTCCCCCTTGGCACGGGCTGCCTGGCTGCCTCACCCTGCCGGGGATGGTGGACCCCTGTCCACCACCCACTATCACCTCAGTACTTGTGTTTGAAGCTTTTCCCACTCTCAGGTTAGTGGCTCTGAGGTGCTCAGTCACGTCTAGTCAATGGTGACTGAAATGGGGTAAGGAAAGGAAGATGGAGTTGAATTAAAGAGGAAAAGGATACTTCAAAAAGTCTCAATGTTTTAACATTTTGATAATAAAATACTATTTTATTCAAGTAGGGTTTATACTAAAGTTCTGCTGACTTTCAAGTCCTGAGATGTGTTTCAGTCTTGCATCTGAAGCAGAATTCAGCGACACACAAGTATATTTTTAAGTCTTATCATTATGCAGCTTACTCTGTTTGCCACGTCCCTACAACCAAACTTCCCCTTTCTCTGCCCTCTTTAAGAGCCGCGGGGATTTAGTCTTTGTGCTGCATCAGCAGCTTCCACTGTTGGCTGCTCCCAGTGGGCTGCGGTCGGTGGGATCCAACTGTGAAGGACTGGGGGAGTCTACTAGTTGCAGACTGGACAAGAGAGAAGGGAGAGATGGGGGTGTTTCCTGCCTTCTCTCCTCCTGCTTTAGGCCACATTTCCAGCAATTGCTGAGTTCCCCAGGACTGTAACTCCTGTCCATTAACCCCTTCCTTCCATAGCAGAGTTCACTGGGCTTTGTTCATTAAATATTCTCTCCTTAACTCAACTCTTTAGGCCAAGAAGTGATGAAGACTTCCTATACTTGCTCATCTCTTGCTGTTTCAGCATACTTTGCCAGGTTTTTAAACTTTCTTCAAACCCTTTATTAGCATTTCTTAAATCATCTTAGTTGTATTCTGTTTCCAGCATGAGCCCCAGTGATATAGAATGTTTCTGGTGTGCTTACTGGTTTGTAATTCGTCTTAGGTGAATATGAGCCTTTACATGTTCCTCTTTAACGCTAAAATGAATTATTAATTTATCTCCTTGCTTCCATAATGGGAACAAATCTTAAATTTATTTATGATCCGCGAAAATGCTAATAACAATTTATAGCTTTCTCCCCCAAATCATAACATCTTTCCTGGGATGGGAGGAAAATATAGATGATTTAATTTTTTTCAAAATAACAAATCATAACTTTAGCATAAGTTATGCTTCCCAGATTACTTTTTTCAGTGTTTACTGTGGTATCTTGTATGTGACAAGTGAAAATTCTATATGCTTATGGTCTCGGCCATGTTGATCAGTGGCAAGGTTTTATTGTTTATATTGGTTGAAAAGTTTATTTTAGAAAGTGTTTTTAATATTGACCTATTAATACATCCCATAGTATGTAAAAACAGTCTTTTGGATACCGCATACTACCTGTTACCTGGTAAAATATACTGAACTTGATCCCTGATCACTCGCATGAATTATAGAAATTAGTACAGGCCGTCGTCACTTTTCACAATAGTGTGCAATTTTAAAAAAGCGTGCGAGCTGCAACTGTGCAGAGGGAGCTTATTAATCAAGGAGAAAAATTATCATCGTTCTGAGACTTTCAAAGGTTTTTTCCTGGAACATTAAGACCTTTCATACTATCAGTGATAAATGTCGGGGAAACAAGAAAGAAACTACAATTAATATGTACTGTATTTCTAGAATACTGTACTTCAAAACATTTAGAAACATGGACAGTAATTTAGAAAATGTTTAGAAACATTAAGAATTAGTTTATCTCCTCCTAAATTTCTTATTAAGAGTGGTTTGGACAGTGTTTACCGGCTCCTCACTGCATAATTTAAGATACAGAATGAATATCTTTTCTCTGCCTTAATAAACAGACATATGCTTCTCTAAGTTTGGATAGGCTTTCAACGTTTCATTGTTTGAATTTTCAAAGACATGGAATGTCACTAAAATACGTTTACTATGAAATTGTTGACATGACTTTCTCTGGGACATTTTCATCCTTTTTTTTCTCATCTCCCTCATCCTTTTCATGTGTATCATTAAACTTGCCCTCATTAAGTTCCCCTGAATGCATACATGCCATCTCTTCCTGTAGGGAACTATTTCTTCTATACAGCTATCTATTGAGATTTCACCTCCAGGATATCACTTCACTTCTCTGCTTGAAGTGCATCTTTGTCATTTAATTTTTTCGTTCAGTTATTCATTTTGTAACATAGCCTGTAGGTTTGTCAGGAGGAGATGATAAGAAAGCAACCCCACTCTATTCCCTTCTGCCTGTGTATGCCCTGAACAATGGGGGCATTGTGTCCAAACACCCTCTGACTCTGAAACAACTGACATCATTGGCCACTGAGCATGATTGAAATCTGTTATTAGCAGGGTGATTTATGGACTGAAGACTAATAGCAAATGCTGTACTTTGTGCAATTATTCACAGTTAATATGACATGATAACTGAAATCTGAACCGTGTCATTGGGCACAGTTGTTATATACCTAAACTGTAGTAACTAAAATCAATGTACATTGAAACTGTGCAGAATGAGAACTGCTTAGGTTACTGTTTGAATTTCAATATGAGAAGCCCCTTTTTCATTGTGTAGTGTTGTCTAAGTCCCTATTATATTTCAGACCTATCTCGGCACCACAAGTCACGATGACCTGTGACTTCAAGTAAAATTTACATTGTCATGAAAATTGTTAATATATTTTTCTTCCCCAAACTACAGACTTTAGCAGGCTTTCGAACTATTCCAACAAAGGTCATCAATCAGTAGCAGAGCAAAACTATAGCCTCATTTCCTCAATGGCTTCCTTTGGACATTATGATAAGTGTTACCTAAAACGAGGTTTAAAACCTGGGATAGAGTTTGTGATCTCGTGTCTGAACATAACTTATTGTGCTTCCATATTTCAAATTAATATGAGGGAACAAATTTTTAGGTTATATTGTTCTCACTTTAGGGGTAAAGTTCAAGGTGTAGGAGAGCCCCTCACGCGGGGAAGGTAGGGCGTGCTCAGTACCCTTCCATGGGGCACATAACGTGAGATCCTACCAAATGCCCTCCCTCTTCCTGCCAATTGTCCCCCTCATCCCCCTCCTCCATCCCTCCTCACCCCTCCCCCGTGTTAGACTATATTCAGCTTCTTAACATTAATCTCAGAATAAAGTTAGAACTCCCAAGTTGTTTGCTAGAAAAAGAGAACAATTACATTGTCTAAATTCTGAGTAGAGTAGTAAAATGTGTTAAATTGTAAGATGAGAATCACATTCCCTCTGAAATAAACTAATTAACTATTCTCCATTGGTTGTACATAAAATACATAAAAATAGCCCATTTCTATATCAATTAAGGTAAAATATGTTAACTATATTAACAAACATAATTTAAAATCTAGAACAGTATAGAAACAACTCTCATATCTAATACACTAAAGTCCAAGAACAGATGTTGTAATGACATTTTACTTACTAGAGTATGACTTTTAACAACTTTCTGTAGTTTCACAGGGTGCAGAAAGCTGTTGATTGCCTGAACCCTGCTATCATTGCTGATGGCTTGTGTTCATGCACTAAAAAGCCAGATGCTAATGAAAAATTGTCTTCCTTTGTTCATTAATTCACTTCCTTGCTCATCCACTCACTCATTCATTCACTTACCCGTGTGTCTATTCTTTTCTTTAGTAAATGTGTCGATATCCAACATGCTAAATACCCCAGGTGCAATGATGCATCAAAAAGTCATAACATTTGCCGTTGTGGAGTTCAGTGTCCTATGAACAAACATTTAGCAAGTAAACTTGTAGTGGAAAACATATCTACATAATCACTAACTTACATGGAAAAAAAATGAGCTGAGGGAATAAGATATGGGAACTATTTTCAATAAGATAGTGTTCAGAAAGACTTCTCTGTAACCTGAAGGAAGAGCAGGACCCTCTTTAGGAGTAAGGAAAAGCACATTCTCTGCAAGAAGAACTGAGTAAGCAAAATCACCAAGGTGAGTCTTCAGTGCATCTGTGACTGTGAAAGGTGAGTTAGCCAGAGAGCAAAACGTGACAGAGTGGCAAAATAGGAGAAGGGAAATCGAGTCAAAGACCTGAACATTGGGAGTCCTTCGTGTCACAGATTTTATTATAAATGCAAATGGGAGCTTGGAAGTGTTTCATAAGGAGAATTGTAGGATCTGACTCACATTTACATTTCTTCAGGAGTTTTGTAGGATGGAACAAGAAGTGTAACAAGCAAATCCATAGTGAGGAAAGGGAAGAGAATGGAGTGGATGGAGATGTGACATTCATTGTGACGAGTGTTGTCTAACATGTCCATGGGATTTCAGTAGGCAGAGGAATATTATCGTGAGTCATTGAATTAAAAGCTAGTGACTCTGACCCTGCTACTTGCTGGTTTTTTGGGTGCAGCTCCCTTCTTAGCCAAAGGGAAAGGTTACTCAAAGATTGACTTCTCCTACACATTTGTAGCTGTACTTGGGCATCAAATTTAACACTTCTTACAGTTCCCACCAATTATACTCTATTGTCAACTTCTACGACACGTCTCTGCCCCTGCTTTGTTGGCCTGTTCTTGTATTTGTGAGTGGATATGTGTGCCTACGAGGTGCAAGTCCTTACCTCCTGCAGCTAGATCAGAGTTTCCTGGTGCCAACCCACCCCATGGGGCTATATTTCACTTCAATCATAGTTCCCTTAACTCTTTGGTCGGTCCAGTCTTGCCAAGCTATGCCCTAAATATTAGAATTCCCTCATTCTTCTAGATCCATTCAGAATGGTCTGGGTAAGCAGTTGTCATTGAACTCTCGAACAAATTCTATGTCCCTCTCTCTGATTAAACTTCTGTAGGAAAAAAATGTATGCTAACCTTGTTTGTCTAACCTTTTATGGGTCAATTTCCGTTTTTATCTCTCTTTCTAAACTCATCTAGATAAGCTTTTTTTTTTTCCCCTGTAGCTTTAAATACCTTGTCAATATAGAGATTTCTCAATATTTTTCCTCCAGCCAAGATAATTCTTCCAAGTGCCAGACTCAGGCATCTCACTTGACATATCTTCATAAATGTCTCATCAACATCTAAAAATTCACATGTTCCTATTTGATCTTGCTCTTCCTCCAGCCCCCCACTAAAAAAAGCAACAACTTGTTCTTCTCTGAATTTTCTGTTTTAGGAAATGACACAAACATACCCTTAAGTGTTGAGCAGTTAATTCTGACTTCCTGAGGAACTACCTAGGAAAACCAGAAAATTCGTTTATAGTATCTTCAGAAATTACCTAGAATATATCTGTCTGTCTTCTGTTCACACTGCTTTCCCCCATAATCCTCTATTCCTTCATACTTCATCACTACAATAACTTACTAATTGGTTTACTTGATTATACATTTGCTTCCCTCCACTTCATGCCACAGAAAAGCCTATACCCAGGGTGCCTTATCTCAGGCACCACAGGCATAAGCAGTCAAACACAGCAAGATTTCACTGCCACTGTACGTACAACAGCATCTTCCTTTAGCTGATGCAAAATTTACTCAGTGCTACCATGAATTCAAGGAAGGAGTTGCCACCTTGAAATTTCAGTAACGTACACAGGCACCCTATGATCCTGTGAACATGTAAACAGGTTCCCACTTTTGGTTTCATAAGACCATTCAGTACTGCCTCAAATAACTTCAATTCATAAACAATATTCTGATATTTGCTACATTCGAATTCTTACATTTCTTCCATTTTAGTGTGCTTTGAGAGAAGTGATAAAGTTGAATATTTCCTTAAGTTCTTCGTTGGTGTGCAGCAACCAGGATCTTTATACAAATAGTCAATAATAATAAAGTCTTTGAACTAGAGGCATCCTTTGCAAAGGGACAAAAGCCCAATTAATTATCCCTTAGCTGTTAAACTATAATTTAGATTTAAGAAATTTAAAATCTTCTCATTAAAGCTAAATTCTTAGAAATAAACTGTCAAAGGACAAATTGTATTGGGTTAAAAAATGAGATAAAAGAAAGTATCTATGAAGATAGGGTTGAGTACAATAGAAGAGTTGAATGTCTTAGAAGTCATCTTATTCATTGGACACAATACAGGAGGTTTGGCAGGAGAGGGGCAGGGTTGTCTTTGTTATTATTTTCAAACAGAGAGAGTGTCCAACTTATGCTTAAATTCTGAGTGATCAAGTGTTCTTTACCTTTATAGCCCATTACACATACAAAAATAGTGGTCCATGATCTGCCCTCTAGAAACGTATTCAAATCTAATTCCTCTTCCACCTAACCTTTTAAAATGACTGAAGAAAACTCATACTTTATGTCCTTTTGGACGAATTTGCTACCTTAATATAGCCTAGTGCGATCTTTCTTCACATGATTCTTTATTACTGCCCATCATTTGGGGTGTATTATTTTTAGGCTATTATTTGGAATTCATACCAAATTAGCTCTTTGATAATTTTCAGAATCTTTTTGTAATAGTTATGTTACATAAAATCCTGTAGAATTATGTCTCTTAATTTGCATGGAAACATTTTTCCCTTCTCTAAATTTTCTCAACGCTTCTGGAGTCACGTGTAAAAGTTATTCCAGTGTCCTTATGTATAATTCTATGATCGTAAACATTTGAACTTCTTTAAAGCAGGAAGAGGGTTTTTTCTTTTTTGTCACAATACAATGTGATTTCCAATTCTCACTTCATGATATTCATCAGATTTATAAACCTAGACGGATGAGAATCTGAAAGCACACACGAAAATAAAAACCGTAAAAATATCCCTTTACCAGAATCACTGTCAAAGAGCCCTTTGCCCAGATGAAATTTAAAAGATCCAAATGATCTTTTTCTCTATTATTTTATAAGATGCTTTGCTAATTTGTCGTACATGAAAACTACATGAGAATTTTGGAGTTCTCCAAGTAAAGCTCATCCCATTACCATACATTGTCTTCCCTCCAGAAACAAATGGTGTCATAAAATGCATAAGCAGATTTTCAAGACGTTTAAATTAATCTGTATTTACATGGTCTCCACTATATAGTAGTAACCGAAAAAAGGGAGAAAGACTAGAAAAGGCGTAAGAATGTGTAATTTGTAGTCATTTCCCATATCCCATGTAATAAAATCTGAGATTTATCTTCTTACATCCTTGCAAGAGGTAAGGGAAGTGGCACCCCAGAAGTGCAGGCTCATCGTGAATGTTTCATATCACTGGTTGGTAATGCTACATATTAAATTTAACCACCTCATCTTCTTGGTGCAGTTACTACGTGATAGAGTTTCAACAGCTTTTTTTTTTCCTTCCCCTTGCTCATTATGAAGCAGATATTACAAGGGCTAAAAGGGGTCATACATTAACTGGATGAGATCCAATTATGGGGAAACCAGAGCAGTACTCTTGGGCAAATCGAAAGCGGCACTAAAGTGATCACATGACTACACATTAAGAAGCATGAAAATGTTCTCTTTTTTTAAAAAAAGATAATTTAATATATGTATGTCAGTAAAATTATGATTAAAGGATCCACTCAGTCAGATACAGATACCGACTGACTGGAATTCCTAGAAAAAGAAATTATTCCTTTCATTAAAAAAAAACCCCATTTCATATTTCATATTTGCTAGCGAGATTCTTATTTAAATGACACTAGAATTGTACATTTGGGAGATGTACAATTGAATTATTTATTTGAAAATAATTGAAGATTTCTTTTTGGTTTTCTACCTGTATTTAGAATACTTTTCAATAGAAGTTGCTATTACTAGGATTATAGGAAACCTGTAGCAACATACAAACTGCGGGCAGCCTGAATGCATAGATTTTTGAATGTAAAAATCATATGTTGTGCTGGGAAATGACCATTATCTGTGTAGTCAAAATACATCGATACAAACATGTACCTGCTTGGGGTAATAGAAACCAAGCACCATTTATATTTCACTTTCAAAGATAATATCTGTAGAAGATATTAATTCAAGTACAACTTTTCTGTGCAAAAATGTTACTTCTAAAAATCTCAGCAAGTGGCAAGTAGTGTTTTATAAAACGCTACGGCACATTTTTATCTTTCACATTTCAGAATTTCTTCCCATAGTTTTACATTCAAATAGATAAAATAGTTACAAGTAGACATTTGCTGGCAGCTAAAAGATAACTTTATTTTCAGGACTGATTTTGTTATATACCAAAGTACAAGCACACCTCATTTCATTGCCCTTCATTCACTTCTTGGTGCTTTGAAGATAACATAGTTTTTGGGACGTGAACATTCCTGACAATCTTCTATCAAGCAAGTCTATCTGCTCCATTTGACAACAGCATGCGGTCACTTCATGTCTCTGTGTCACATATTGGTAATTCTCAGGATAATTCAAACATTTTCATTCTTATCTTACTTGTTATGCTTATCTGTGATCATTGATCTTTGATGTTGCTATTGTAATTGTTTGGGGGCATCATGGGAACCGCAATTTTAATGAATAAATGTTTTCTGTATTCTGATTGCTCCATAAACCATCCTTTCCTTGTCTCTGTTCATCTCCTCATACCTGTCCTCCTTAAGACATTACAATATTGAAATTAGGCACTTAATAACACCGAAATGGTCTCTAAGTGTTCAAGTGAAAGGACGTGTTGCAAGTTTCTCCCTTTAAATCAAAAGCTAAAGATGATTAAGCTAAATGAAAAAGGCATACGTAAAGGCGGAAAGTGAGACCTCTTGTGTCAGTTAGACAAGTTGGAAAAGCAAAGGAAAAGTACTTGAAGAAAATTTAAAATGTGACTCTAGTGAAGACAAGAATGAAAAGAAAGCTAAACAGCCTTATCAGTGATATGGTGAAAGTCTGAGGGGTAGGAAAAGGAGATCAGTACAGCCACAGCATTGCCTTATACCAAAGCCTAATCCAGAGCAAGCCCTCAACTCTCTTCAATGAAGGTTGAGAGAGGTGAGGAAACTGGAAAAGAATAGTTGGAAACCAGAAGAGTTTGGTTCATGAGATTTAAAAAAAGAAACCATTTCCCTAACACAAAAGTGCAAGGTGAAGCAGCAAGTGCTGATGTAGAAGCTGCAACACATTATCCATAAGATCTAGTTAAGATCACTGGTAAAGGCAACTTCACAAAACAACATGTTATCTAGTTTAGACAAAACGTCCTTCTATTGGAAGAAGATGCTATCCAGGACTTTCATAGCTAGAGAGGAGAAGTCAGTGACTGGCTTCAAAGAACAGGCTTCTTTGTTCTTTGGTCTTCTTCAAAGACCTTCTTGTTAGAGGTTAATATGTATGCAGCTGTTGTCTGTAAGTGGAAGCCAATGGTCATTTATCATTGAGAAATTCATAGAGCTTTTAAGAATCATGGTAAATCTCTCCTTCCTGTCTCTATCAAATGATCCACAAGGCTCAATGACAGCATATCTATTAGGATATGGTTAACTAAAATTTTTAAGCCCACTTTTGAGACCTATTTCTAAGAAAAAAAATTCACTTCATAATAGCATTGCTCATTTGTCATGCACTTGCTCACCCAATTGCTTTAATGGCGATGTAAAAGAATATTAATATTTTCATGACTACCAATATTTCAAGACCACATCCATTTTTCAACTCAAAGCCAATGAGTAATTTTGATCTTCAAATCTTATTATTGCAGAAATACATTCCATAAGGCTATAACTTCCATAAATAGTGATTCCTCTGATGGATCTGGGAAGGATTCACCAGTTTAGATGCCACAAAGAAGACTCATTCAGCTATTGCCACAGCCATGATGCTGAAAGAAAAGAAGCAGAATCAGCATCAGCCACTGCCACCGAAGCAGTCCCCACTGCAAGTGGGAAGACAGTGGAGATGTGAAGGATGGGACTCCTATTAGACCACTCTTCCCCAGTGGCGAATAGAAAGACTGGTGATCTCAAGTCAGGGAACCAAGGAGTACAAGAATATATTTGGAAAAAATCTCACATCTAGATCTACCAATAAAGATCTCATATCTAGAATTATAAAGAACTTTCCCAAACAAGCCATTAGAAAAATTGAGAAAAGATCAGAGCAGACACCTTAATAAAATGGAGGTCTAAATGAACAAGAAACATACGAACAAGTATTCAATGTCATAAGTCATCAAATCAATTCAAAATAAAAACACACCACTTTGAAATTGAAACTCTTGTGCATTGCTGGTAGGATTATAAAATGATATAGTCACTATGGGAAACAGTATGGTGGCACCTCAAAAAATTAAAAATAGAACTGTGATATGACAGTACTATTTCTAGGTGTATATGCAGAAAACTGAAGGCAGGATCTTGAACAGATATCTGCACATAAATGTTCATAGCAGCACTATTCACAATAGCCAAGATGTGGAAGCAACCCAAATGCCCACTGACAGATGAATGGATAAACAAAATGTAGTGTACTTCCAGCAATATATTGAATAGCAGTGGCAATAGCAGACATCCTTGTTTGGTTCCAGTTCTAAGTGGAAATGCTTTCAGTTTTACTCATTCAATATGATATTGGCTGTGGGTTTGTTGTAGATGGCCTCTATCAGATTAAGAAATGTCCCATCGATGCCTATTTTCCTACTTGTTCTTGTCTGAAAGGGTGCTGAGCTTTATTAAATCCTTTTTCTGGGTGTATTGAAAGGATTGTATGGTCTTTATTTTTCTTCAATTTATGTGGTGAATTACATTTATGGATTTATGTGTGTTTAAACAAAGTTGCATCTCTGGGGGATAAAGCCCACCTGATAATATGTATGTCTAATGTGTAGCTGTATTCTGTTTGCTAGGATTTTATTGAATATTTTTGCATCAGTATTCATTCATGATATTGGTCTTTAGTTTTCCATTTTCATTAGGTCCTTTCCTAGTTTTGGTATCAGGGTGACATTTGCTTTATACAACCTGTTGAGGAGAGTTCCTGCCTTCTCTATGTTTTGGAATAATTTCTGCAATATAGGTACAAGTGGGATTGAAAACTAAAAAGCATGGGGTATGCATAGAGAGCTAAAAGCAAACCTTCCATTTGATCCCATAATCCCATTCCTAGGTATCTTTCCAGAAGAAAAAATATCATTTTACTATAAGGACATTTGCACTGGAATGTTCACTGCAGTTCAATTTATAGTTGCCCAGACACAGAATCAATCCAAGTTTCCATCAACTCATGAATGGATTAATAAACTGCAGTATAGTCTCAGTACCTTTAGCTCAAGCAGCAAAGGTGCCAGTCACATACACCAGAGTTAGTGGATTCAAATCCAGTATGGGTCTGCCAAACAACAATGACAACTACAACCAAAAAATAGCCAGGAGTTGTAGTGGGCACCTATAGTCCCAGCTACTTGGGAGCCCAAGGCAAGAGAATCACTTAAGCCCAGGAGTTGGAGGTTGCTGTGAGCTGTAATGCCACAGCACTCTACCCAGGGTAACAGCTTGAGGCTCTGTCTCAAAAAATAATAAATAAATAAATAAATAATAAACTGCAGTATATGTATAATATAAAATACTATTCAGCCATGAAAAATATGGAGACGTTACATCTTTTGTATTTACATGGATGGAGTTGAAGCACATTCTTTTTGGTAAAGTATCTCAAGAATGAAAAAGCAGTGTGGTGCCTGTGGCTCAAAGGAGTAGGGCGCTGGCCCTATATACTGGAGGTGGTGGGTTCAAACTCACCCCCAGCCAAAAACTATGAAAAAAAAAAGAATGAAAAAGCAAGTATCCTAATATGAAACCAATAGATAAAAAGCCACAGTCCCACATGAGAGAAAAAAAAATTAAATTCAAGTGGTAGGAGAGGAGGAAAAGGTAAGAGGGGAAGAAGGAGAATTGGTAAATTCTCATCTAATGGGCACAATGTAAGGTTATACACCACACCTCCGGATGAAAGGCTCAACTACAACTTGAACTTTACCTACCAAACACCAGCAATGTAGCCTAATCTTTGCACCCTCATGTTCATCTGAAATAAAAATAGATTTTTTAATAAATAAATAAATAATCATCCCCAAACAAAATGTGGTATATACATACAATGGAATATTATTCAGCCTTATAACAGAAGAAAATGCCGTTGCAGACTATAATACGGATGAGCCGTGAGGACCTTATGGCTAAGTGAAATAAGAGACAAGGACAGCGGGGCAGGTGTAGTAACTTAAGCCTATAATCTCAGAACTTCGGGAGACTGAGGTGGGAAAGTCCCTTGAGGCCAGGAATTCAAGACCATATGGATAATATAGTGAGACCCCTGTCTCCACAGGAAAAAAGTAAAGTTAAACAGGCACCATGGCACACCTGTGGTCCCAGCTACTCAGCAAGCTGAGGCAGAAGGATGGCTTGAGCCCAGGAATTTGAGGATTCAGTGAGCTATAAGCCCAACACTGGGTCACAGAATAAGACCCTACCTCTACAAAATAAATAAATAAATCTTTTTTTAAAAAAAGACAGATACTGCATGATTCCACTTAACTGAGGTGTCTAAAGTCAAATTCTAAGAAACAGTAACATAGTGATGAGTAGGGCCTGGGGGAAGAGAGACTATGGAAAAAGAGGTTGTTGCCTAATGGGTACAGAGTTTCAGTTTTGTTTGATAAAAAAGCTCTAGAGATATTTTTCACAACAATAAGAAGATACTTAACACTACTGAACTGTACACTTAAAAAGAATTAAGACAGCAAATTTTATGTCATGTGCTTTTTTTTTTTTTTGCCACAGTAAAAGTAAACAACTACCACTATTTACACTCAGTAGAATGGCAAAATAAAATTAAAAAGACAATACAAAAAAGAGGATTCATGATTCACAGAGAAGGTCAAAACACTAACATTTATAGACGTTTGGGAGAAGTTGATTCCAAGCTTCATGAGTTACTTTGAAAGTTTGAAGATGTTGGGAGAAAAAAACTCCAAGTTTTATAGAAATGGCAAGAAAACTAGTATTAGAACTAAGCCTGAAGATGTGACTGAATTGTCACAATTTCATAATAAAACTTGAACCAGATGAGGAGTTT
>NW_003852450.1:10206453-10268540 GCF_000181295.1 Otolemur garnettii
CTTCTCTTTCCCTTCCCTTCTATTCTCTTTTTTCTTTTTCAGGAGAAGGAAAGAGTTTATTAATTTGCCAGTAAATGAGGAGGCTTTCAGACTCCCCCAGAAAGTGATTTCTTGAGATGGAAACTATTCCTGCTGAGGATGCTGTGAATATTGTTGATATGACACCAAACAATTCAGAATATCACATCAACATATTTGATAAAGCAGTGGTAGGGTTTGTGAAGATTGACTCCAAGTTTGATAGAAGTTCTCCTGGGGATAAAATGCTATCAAACAGAAGTGCACACTACAGAAAATGCTTTCATGAGAAGCGTCCATCATTGAAGCAAGCTTCATTGTTGTCTTGTTTTCAGAAATTGCTACAGTCACTGTGATCTTCAGCAACCACCACACGGACCGTACAGCAGCTATTGACCTAAAGATCCTCCAGCAGCAAAAAGATTAGGAGTTGCTGAACATCGTTAGCATTTTTGGCAATGAAGTATTGTTAATTAAGATGTGTATATTGTGTTTTTAGACATAATGCTATTGCACACTTAATAGAGTACAGTATAGTATAAGAGTAACTTTTATATGCACTGAGAAATGAAAAGAATTGTCACTTACTTTTTTGCAATATTTATTTTATTGTGATGGTCTGAAACTGGAACCATAGTGTCGTTGAGTGATGCCTGACTATAAACCAGTAGTCAACCTTTATCTGTGGTTTCGCTCTTCACAGTTTCAGTTATACATGGTTAATCACAGTCCAAAAATATTAAACGAGAATTTCAGAATAAACAATTACTGTTTTAAATGGCATGCAGTTTTGAGTAGAATGGTAAAACATCAAGCCAACTCACCACTTCAGACGTGAATTCTCCCTTGATCAGTGTACTCACCCTGTACATACTGCTCGCCTGTTCGTGACCCAGTAGCTCTGTATTATCAGGTTGACTGACACAGTATCCCAATGTGTGTGTTCAAGTAACCCTTATTTTACTTAATGACTCCAAAGCGTAAGAATAGTGCCACTAGTATATTGTTACAATTTTTCTATTTTATTATTAATTGTTATTCATATTTTCATGCACCTAGTTTAGACATTAAAATTTATTGTGGGTATGTATCAGGGAAAAAAAAACATAATCTATATAGGTTTTGGTAAAACTTGTGTCCAAGGTTTCAAGCATCCACTGGGGGTCCTGGAACGTTCCCTATGGATAAGGGGAAACTATTTAAATACCAAGCCATATAATAAAACTTACTTCCAGATTATTTCATCCTAATTACTTTTCCCTGGAAATAAGAAAGTAGTATACTAAATTTCTAAAATTGTTGGAATACTTGATCTAGTAAGTGAGAAACCATAGCCAGATTTACCCAAGTACGCGAATATAGCATCTTCTTAGAATAGAAGCACCTGAAAAGTAGCAAAACAAGCAGAATTCTCAGGTAAAATAGAGGATATGAGAAGCTAAAAACGGGTCTGGTAGACTTGGCTTCCACGGATTTATCCAATAGTAGTCCGAGGAGATAAAAATGTATGCTTACAAATGAAAATGAAGTTGGTTTTCAATGTGTTCCTAGCACTCTGCTAGATGGTACTCCGGGAGAGTCACACACACTTGCAGATAGGATCTGTGCTCACAAAATATGAAACCCAGCTCAGATTCTGACGATTCACCTGAATCGCTGTGTGGAGAAGGGATTTTCCAGGTCTGAAATGTTTCCCATATTCTTCAGTGGACTGGTTTTGGGCAAAAGTCTGTGTGGGACAGTCAGAAAGAAAGAGGACACCTGGTTAGCCGTAAAGTTTCAGTCGAATCAACCCTGACGATCTATAGTCAGATTGCCCCCACAGCTGTCATTCTGACTAAAATAAAACACGAATAGACTGGAAAACATTGCAATATGTTTCTCCCCTGCCCCCAGCTTTATTAAGATAGATTTGACTAAAAATTGAATATATTTAAATTGTACCACACGATGTTTTTATATACTCAGACATTGTGAAATTATCACTGCAATCAAGATAATTAACATATCCATCACCTCAAATAGTTATTTTCATGTGTGTGAGGGAATGGTGAAAATACTTAAAAGACCTTACTCTCTTAGCAAATTTTAAGTATATAATACATTATTATTAACTAAATTACCCTGTTATACCTTATGTCTCCAGAACTCATTCATCCTATAACTGAAATTTTATACCTTTTTATTTTTGAGACAGAATCTCACTCTGTTGCCTTTGGGTAGAGTTCTGTGTCGTCATTATAGCTCACAGCAACCTCGAACTCTTGGGCTCAAGAGATCCTCTTGCCTCAGCCTCACCCATAGTTGAGACTACAAGTGCCTGCCATAACACTTAGCTCATTTTTTTTCTATTCTTATTTTATTATTTTTTTCTATTTTTTATAGACACAGGGTCTAGCTCTTGCTTAGGCTGGTCTTGAACTTCCGAGCTCAAGCAATCCACCCACTGTGGCCTCCCAGAAGGCTATCACAGGTGTGAGCCACTGCCCCTGGCTGAACGTTTATACCTTTTGACCAAAATCTCACTCCCTCTGCTGCCTAAATTCTGGTAACCATCCTTGTACTCTATGTTTCTGAATTCAACTATTTTAGAATCCACGTAGGGGTAACACCATGCATGTGCTTTCTTCACGTGTTCATCCCTGTAATTACAAATGGCAGGATTTTCTTGGTTTATAAGGCTAAATTATATTACATTGTAAATATATATGTGTGTGTGTGTGTATAATAATATATTGCAAATATGTGGTGATCATAGGAGTACAGCTATTTCTTCAAGAGACAATTTTCATTTCTTTTGGATGTACAAGTTGGGCATACTTCATCTGAAAATCCGAACTCCGAAATGCTCCAAAATCCAAAACATTTTGAGCACTAACATGATCATGCAAATGGAAAATTCCACATCTGGGATTCCTCTAGAGGGTCTCAGTCAAAATGAAGTCAAACCTTTGTTTCATATACAAAATTATTTTTAAAAATTGTATGAAACTACCTTCAGGCTGTGTCTATAAGATGCATATGAAATATAAATAGATTTCACACTTAGATTTGGATCCTCTTCTCAAGATACCTTGTTATGGGCTTAGTGCCTGTAGCTCAAGCGGCTAAGGCACCAGCCACATACACCAGAGCTGGCGGGTTTGAATCCAGCCCCGGCCTGCCAAACAACAATGACAACAACAACCAAAAAACAGCCAGGTGTTGTGGCAGGCATCTGTAGTTCCAGCTACTTAGGAGGCTGAGGCAAGTGAATCGCTTAAGCCCAGGAGTTGTAGGTTGCTGTGAACTGTGATGCCATGGCATTCTACCCAGGGTGACAGCTTGAGGTTCTGTCTCAAAAAAAAAAAAAAAAAAGATACCTTATGATGTGCATGCAAATATACTAAATAAGATAAGTTCAAAGCTTGTCTGGTCCCTAGTATTTTGGGTAATGGATATTCAACTTGTATATCCAGAAGTATGATTGCTAGATCATACAGTAATTCTACTTTTAATTTTTTAAGAAACTTTCATACTGTTTTCCAAAATGGTAATTCCAATTGACATTCCACCCACCAACAATATTTGTAGGTTCCTTTTTCTCCACATTTGTGCTTTGGTATTTATTTGGCTTTTTATAATAATCATCCTCACAAGTGTGAAGTGATATCTTATTGAGGTTTTAGTTTGTATTTCCCTGATAATTAATAATATTGAACATCTTTGGGCAGCACCTGTGGCTCAGTGAGTAGGGCGCTGGCCTCATATACTGAGGGTGGCAGGTTCAAACCTGACCCCGGCCAAACTGCAAACAAAAAACAGCCGGGCATTGTGGCAGATGCCTGTAGTCCCAGCTACTCAAGAGACTGAGGCAAGAGAATTGCCTAAGCCCAAGAGCTGGATGTTTCTATGAGCTGTGATGTGACAGCACTCTACCAAGGATGATAGAGTGAGACTCTTTCTCTTAAAAAAAAAATATATTGCACATCTTTGGGGAAATGTCTATTTTGGCCTTTTCTCAATTTTTTAGATCAGGTCATCTGTTTTTTGCTGTTAAGTTGTATGAGTCCCTACTGTAGATTGACTATTAACCTTATCAGATGTATGGTTTGCAATTTTTTCTCCCATTTTATATTTTGTCATTTCATGTTGTAGTTTCCTTCCTTTGCTCTTCAGGAATTTCTTAGTTTGAGATCATCCCACTTATTTATTCTTGCTATGGTTACCTATGCTTTCGTTGCCATGTTCAGAAAAATCATTGCCATGGCCAATGTTAAGGAGACTTTCCCCTATATTTTCTCATTGGAGCTGTATTGTTTTATATCTTATATTAAAGTCTTTACCAGATTGAACTGACTTGTGTGTATAGTATAAAATAAGGGTCTGGTTTTTTATTCTTTTAAATGTGGACATCTGCTTTTCTCATCAACATTTACTCAGAGACTATATCCTTTCTCCATTGTGTCATCTTGGTGACCTGGTCAAAAATTACTTGACCATATTATATGTAGGTTTATTGCTGGATGTTCTGTTCTGGCCCATTCATTTCTGTGTCTGTTTTTATGCCCGCACCATACCCTTTCTTTACTATGGCTTTGTAATATTTTAAATAAGAAACTTTGATGCCTCCAACTTATCTTCTTGCTCAAGATCGCTTTAGCTACTCTTTTTTCTGTGGTTTCATACAAATTTTGAAATTGTTTTTTTCATTTTGGTGAAATATGTCATTGGCATTTTAATAGGAATTGCATTGATTTTGTTGATAGCTTTGAGTAGTATAGGATTGTGACACTATAGATTCTTCCAATTCCCAAACACATAATTTCTTTCTATTTATTTGTACCCTCTTCAATTTATTTTATCAATGTTTCATGGTTTTCAGTGTACAAATCTTTGACCTCCTTTGTTGAACTCGCTCCTAAATAT
Source organism: Otolemur garnettii (assembly GCF_000181295.1). Classification (NCBI taxonomy): domain Eukaryota; kingdom Metazoa; phylum Chordata; class Mammalia; order Primates; family Galagidae; genus Otolemur; species Otolemur garnettii. The sequence goes on from NW_003852450.1 coordinate 10,211,380, forward strand.
TTTATGTATATCTTTAAGATGTTATGATATTATTATTATTTGAGACAGAGTCTCAAGCTGTCACCCTGGGTCGAGTGCCTTGGCATCACAGCTCACAGCAACCTCCAGCTCTTGGGCTTAAGTGATACTCTTGCCTCAGCCTCCCAAGTAGCTGGGACTATAAGAACCTGGCTATTTTTTTGTTGCACTTGTCATTGTTTTTAGCTGCCCTGGGCCAGGTCCGAACCTGCCACCCTATGTGTATGTCGCCATACAGTGTCCTGCTGACTGAGCTACAGGTGTCCCCCTGATTTTATTTTCTTAATATTTTCAGACAGTTAATTGTTAGTGTATAGAGATGCAATTGGTTTTGTATGATAATTTTTTTAATCCCACTAGATTTGTTTATTACCGTGAGCAGTTTTTTGAGAAGTTTTTAGATTTTTCTATATAAAAAAATCATATGATCTCCAAACAGATATTGAATTTCTATGGCTCCTATAATACATTATCATAAACTTGAGGGCTTACAATGACACATTCTTTCACAGAACTGAAGGTTATAAATCCAAAGTCAATATTATTGGGCATAATTCAAGGTCTTGAGAGGACTATGTTCCTTCCAGGGGTTCTAGGAGGCCTCCTGTCTCTTCCAGTCCTTGGAGGTCACTGATGTTCCTTAGTTTGTTGTCACATCGTTCCTGTCTTTGCTTCCACCTTCACGTTGCCTTATCCTCTGTCTCTTTCACATCTCTGTGTACCTCTCTTTTCTCCATACACTTGTTTTGGACCTACCTGGATAACCCCCGACGAACTTTTCATCTCAAGATCCTTAGTCATATATTTTACAACACAGGGTAGTATTCAGAGCTTCTGGGTATTCGAACTCTGTATCAGTGCACTTCACCACCTAGAAATGTAAAACTGTAGATTGAATATTAACCTTATCAGATGTATAGTTTGCAATTTTGTCTCCCGTTTTATGGTTTGTCATTTCATGTTGTAGATTGCTTTCTTTGCTCTTCAGGAATTTCTTAGTTTGAGATCACCCACTTATTTATTCTTGCTATGGTTGCCTATGCTTTTGTTACCATGTCCAAAAATTCATTGCCATGGCCAATGTTAAGGAGATTTTCCCCTATGTTTTCTCACTGGACTTTTATGGTTTCAGAACATACAGTAAAGTCTTTACCATATTGAATTGACGTTGCGTATAGTATACAATAAGGGTCTGGTTTTACCCTATTACATGTGCATATCTGCTTTTCTCATCATCATTTACTAAGTACATTTAGTGAAAAGAAAACTAAATACTTAAAAATTCTGTTCTAGGAAGAGCCTAGGAATTCCAGCAATTTTTCAGAGACCAGAAAAAGTTATCCACTATTACTAGGTAATATTCAGGAGTAGCTGAATACAATGATACAGAATATATACCTTAGTAATATTTATAAACTATTTGATTATTTACAAATTAAGCCTATGTATCTGTAATTTCAAAATTTGATATATAAATATGTATTTTCATTTCATAACTATAGTATTAGTACACGACCCTGTATGTTTTTATTTTTAGATTACTTATTCATGGAACAAGTATTTTTCTAAATTCATTATCTGTTAGGTAACTTTTAGTTTTTTCCTAAAGATTTCTTTCTTTATATATTTTTAATTTCAGAGTAATGTGAGGGTGCAAACGATTAGCTGATATTTTTTGCATTTGTTAGGTAAAGTTCAAGTTAGTTGAGCCTTTCATCCAGGAGATGTGCTCTATACCTTTAAATGCTGCCTATTGGGTGAGAGCGGAGCAGATGTTACCCATTATATATTTTTTCATAAATTCCAACATAAATGAATCCAATTGATTTGCCAAATTTCTTGCAACGATGAATTGAATTAGCACATCCCACTGAGAATGTTTTTATTGAGTGCTAAGTAAGTCCGCAGTATTTTACTCTCTTTCTTGAACATAAGAAAGCATAAACTTCTGTTGAGAAGACATGGAGCTTTAAGGAAGCAGAAAGAAGTGAGGTAGTTCAAAAGGACAAAGACCCACCGGTCAGCACAGGAGACTCAAAACAGGGCATACACTCAATTGGTTCCTATTATCACAGTCCTGCCAGTCATTTCATGTATACTCTATCCTGTAATACATGGAATTTACCATCCAATGGAGAAATTCCCCACATAAATAACCTGTTTAGTAGCATGCATTCTTAAATCCAGATTTCATAGTTTGTTTTCTTGACACTGGCATCTGTATTAAAGCAGACAAATCCTTTACCTTGCTACACTCACTTACATCAATGACACGATATAGTAAGCCCCTTGGGAAATGATAATAGATATTATGAATAAAGAACATATAAATAATAAAAGATAAATAAGGCTTATGCTATGTGATTAGAGACGATGTGTGCATATGCATACAGGATATTTTTCTTTTAAGATGACAATTACTCTTTAAGAAACTAAAAGAAGGTTTTATAGGGGATGATCTTTAGCCTTTAAAGGTTGAAAAGAGAAGAGAGAGGAAAGAGCATTATACACAAACACACACATTAAGTCACACACAGAAGGTGCAAGAACAGCAGGAGGAAAAAGATAGAGTTATGGTGGGCAAAGCTGGCACAGCGTGTTTACATGACAGTGAGAAACAGCCCTGATTGCATTAGAAAGAATGTTGATAATGTGAGAAAATAATATGGCCTAGAGGAGGGCGCAAGGACTGTAGATCTTGAAAATCAGACACAAATGGTTACATGTGATACAACAGGAGATAGGAAACCATTGAAAGTCTTTGAGCAGAAGAGTGACAAGTTGGAAATAGTTGATAATTTGCATATATAGTGAAAGAGTTTAAAGAATACTAATCAAATGAAACTGGAAATAGGGAAAAACATATCCTCTGAAACAGACAATTTAATGGAAAATTGTGACACTATCCAAGTAAATAACATAACAAGAAAAAGACTTTACAGAATATTGATTTAATGCATCACTTAAGCAAGAGAATATCTCAAACCTGCATTATCTGTGCTCTATTTCCTCGTACCTCAGACAGCTTATCTATTTACCTCCCTCCAAAGAACAGGCATAGATTTCTACATGAATTGTTTGCTTATGATGTATAGTATTTAACAGTACAATAAACTGCATCTCAAAGAGAATTCAGCACTTTTAGAAGTTATGTATTCCTTAATATGCTATGGGTTAGAATACCATGAATAAAAATGACTAAAATTAAATTCAGACCAGAAGAAGATAACTGCCATCATCATCATCTGTTGAAAACACATCACTGCCAAAGAAATCACTTTCAATATGCACAAAAGTTTGTAAATTGCAATTTGACCCCATTGTATAAATTTCAATAGTCATCTGAAACATCGAAAGAACCCATTTAAAATAATTATGTTGATTCTAAATTGTGCATTCAAATGATTACGTTCGGTTTGCAGTTTGTGGATATGACAAGAACATATGCCATAAAACCACGATGAAAAGTTGAAGTCATTTATCAAGCCCATTGTTAATTTTAAGATGTGCGCAAGGGAAATGTACCTCTTTCAAAAGACTACAATAAAGCCCAAGAATTGTGTTGTTATATCTATGTATTTATCATATTAGAGATAAAATTAGCCTTTATTACAATGAAAGCTCTGTGGAATTCTTTCAGGATAGGAAAATAAATGTCACTCTCCATTAAAATGAAGCAAATGCCTTATTTGGTCAAGGCAGCATGCATAATTTAATTAGATGCCCTAACATTCTGGAAAATAGCATGAAAGGGCAGCTCCAATATGTTTAGCAGTTCTGAATTTTAGAGGCATTATAACTCAGCGGTGTGTGTCCTGACAGAACACTTTGCCATAGCATCTCTCTGGTTGTGACCACAAAGTGGTCTTAGCAAATTTCCACTCCCCTAACTCTGCAAAGCACAATAGGCACAGAAACAACTGACTGTGAAAGTTGAGAGGCAGGGGGCTTGATGAATTTCATAACAAGCATCTGGCGAGATCAAGGTTTGCAGCAATCTGGGACTGGTAAGAGATACAAAAGGATGTGGCTTTAGGGAGTGCAGGGTGGAAGGAGAAAAGTTCTTGTAATTGAAATTCTTTTTGGGGATGAAAAGTTTGATCTCACTTTGGCTTTCCTGAATATAAGCAAATAAGGAAAGTGATATCTTATTATTCATAAAACCATGGATATTTGGACAACCCCCTAATTTAGGGTTTGAAGCCAGACTCAGATGAAACACATCCGTGTCATTTGAGTTTTCCTTGCTCCTTCGGGAGTTGATTTGACCCAAGTTTAAGGAGAAGATCTAGTGTATGTTAAATGATGCAGATGAACTGAAAGCATTGATAAAGAGTTTAGTGAAAATTAAGTTATATATTTATAGGCACAAAAGAACATACAAAATCCAAGGGAAGCATCATAAGGGATAGTTTCAGAGCAATGTTCTCGACAGTTTTGGTGTTTGTGTTGATGGGTTTTTATTCTCCTTCTCTGGATTTCACATATATACTATGTGTATAATTTATATTGTATAATGTATATAATCCAATATGTTTTTAAACCTAAGAATTAATGCTATATTTGCATTTTGGATGAATTTCAATGATTCTATAAAGGGTTCACTATAGTAGGCTTTTCCATATCTTATGATTTCTTCCTATAATGTAAGAAATAAGCATTATCTTAAGTTTTATTTTCCCATATGACTATAGTTCAGGTAAATAGTACATTTCTTAGTTTTTCTATTTTTTTAGTCAAGACAGGGTCTCGCTCTTGCTCAGCCTGGTCTTGAACTCCTGAGCTCAAGCAATCCATCCACTTGGGCCTCCCCGAGTATTAGAATTACAGGCATGAGCCACCACACCTGGCCAATAGTACATTTTAAAAAAACAAAAAACTATTGACTGACTAAATGGTTCAAGTATTTAGGCCTTGCATGGTGCCTGAGACAAATGTTAAAGCAACTTAAAAGTTATTCCAGGAGACTGGGCGTGAGTCTCAGGAAAGGGAGAGTGCCTTTTTCCATTAAAATGAAATGTATTAAATAAGTTAGTGGCAAAAATGAGGCCTCATTATGTATGGTAATATGACAATGATTAGAAGTTGCATCAAAACCTAGTCTGGATGACTGTTTATGTGACCAACTCATCTCAGGTCTCAATCCATGGAGCCTGTGTCTTTGGGATTGAAGAGATATCAGGAAACACAAGAGTTGGAACCCAGGTAAGTGATAAAACTGAAACCTGATGATGGCATTGTAGAAGCTCAACAAGGATACCATACACATCTCTAGGTGCTCTGTCACTCTTAATTAGTATTTTTCAATTTGGAAGCAGTCATTGTTTATTAATTGGCCAGATTGCAAAAACAATCAGGGCAGATACCTTAGATAATTTTTCTAATAAGCCTGTGACCAACCATTCTCTCTACCGTCTACAAAGTGAGTTGTCTTTTTCTTCATTCCACCCCATGGAGATGATAATTTGAAGGGCCACAGAAAGTTATTTGTTTATTTCAAGTGTTTTCCAACACTGTAAGTCTCGTGAATCAGATCCTCCATGCAGATGATGCCACGTATTTACCAAGAGATTGAGCCATAAAACCGTTATCTGTCAACGCAATTCACTTCTAATTGATGTTGCCATAATCATGCTTGTAGATAAGCTCATTTCCTGAGTTTATGTTTGGGTACTCCATACTATATATGGTTCTACAATCCTCAGCATGTTAACTGAAATCTTGTTGAACTTATCAAGGGTTCCATTGAAGATCTGGTGAAGGCAAAGTAGCTACAGCACCTCTCAGACATTTTGGGCTTACACCACGATCCATCTGATCACAATGACAAATGTGAATTTGGCTTCTGTAGGTACAAAGAAGTTCCCCTTTTATCTGGCCATCCTAGCTCTGCGAATCTCAGTTCTGTACATCTGCCTATATTCCTTGGGATAATGTTTAGCTTTTTCATAGGTAAGCTTCCTTCTTGCCTTTTGAAGCATCTTTGGGGGACACTTCTTTCTCAGACCCTTGATCTTCAACTCTGTGAAATTCCTTCACTTTTTCTTAAGGGTTTCTAGCACAAGGAAATGTTCTTTTCCTTCTCTTTGACACCCTCCATAGAGCCAGCCGGAAAAGAGCTCACTCTTAATTCTTGATGAAGTTCAACTGTCACTACTTTCTGATTAACATTCTTGCTGAAAAATGTACTGTCTTTCCTTGTAAATTTCTTAGGCACAACTTCAAATTTCTTAGAAAAAGGACTTTGATTAATTGAGCTTAAATCACGTCCCAAACCTGGACCAATATATCGTGGCCTGGGTAATACGAACACTACCGTTTCTGTCACACACATGTGAATAGAAAGCTACAATGAAATTTCCTAGAAAAGAGGTGCAGGAACTCTATCCAATTGGCACCTACTAAATGTGTCTCTCTCGAGCTGCTGGCAAGAGTTCTGCTCTAAACAAAAAGAAATACCTTCCAGTATGACTTAAGTATTTTTTCCTCCCTGTCATGCCCCCATATCCTTCCAGGTGCCCTTCTCTAGATTGAGTCACTGGATTTTTATTTGATTCAGTAATTTTCAACCTAAGGACCAGCTCTATAATCATCTTACATTCAAGTTTAATCTCCACCCATTTCTGCTTCTTCCTCCTCCTCAGACCTCTAGCCCAGGTTCTCACATGCCTCACTGATGATGTTGCCCACTATATAGGTCTTCTCATCCCCACTGGCTAAAAAGCATATTTCTGTCATTTGTTTTTCATTCCCCGTGCCTGTCTCCAATGGCAAAGTGTAAAGTGGAAAACAATCATAACAGAGCAGCCAGTTGATGTTACTGTTCTCCCCACGCCCAGCGCCACCCCTTTTAAGAATAAGTTAACTCAAATAATATTAAGATGTACAAGAGGAAAAAAATAATTTTCTTGGGGGAGGTGTAATTTCATTTTATTTTTGAACTTTCAAGAGTCTTATTGCCCCCATTACATAAGTCTATTACTCTAAGGCAAGTTCCTGAGGATTTTTTTCTCTGCTTCTAGTGTCTAAGACAATCTTTATAATTATAAGTTCAACAACGTATTTTCTAACTGATACTTTTACTACTCGTTCTAAAACTTTAAAATTTTAATCTTTACTTTCAGGACTTTCTACTTAAATTATTAATCTAATTTAATGTACGTTTTCATAAATTATTAATGAAGGATGCATGTGAGTAGCCAATTTTCAGATTTGGAAAGTTCTAATTCAAGACAGTGTTAATGTGTAGCCTTTAGGTATTAACTTTCCTTAAGTAAAGCATGAAATAATTTCTTTAATCCAAGATGAAATGTGGACGGCAGATGCTTTTCTAAAGGTTTAATTAATTAATTCAATTTTAGACCACCCAAGAGTTGGAAGCAGAGTTGGAATTGAATATATAGATACAGTTCAAAAATAATGAGATGTCTGGTAGGCCTAACAATTTTCATAATTTAAGACCTTAATAGGTAATTTGGTGTGTCTTTGAAAGCCAGGCAGTCACCTTACTTAAGCTGGAGTTGGGGAATAAACTACTATTTTTGTGTCTTTGCCTCTTTTTCATTTATCCAGGGTTGATAAGGTAATTTCTGAAAATTAATTGACCATAAGATTCTTGCTTTCATTAAGAATCAAGGTAGTCATTATCACGACCTGAGAAATATTTTTGAAAAGAAAAAGAAAAAAAAAAAAAGCTCTGTAAAAATAAGATCCAGGGATAGTTTTAAAAGCTTCAACAGAAATTTCCAGAAATGCATACAGCTCCCAAATAGTGTTAAAGGTACATTGGCCTTGACATCCCACAGTGTCACAACTACCTGGGTACTCAATTTATACCAAGGAAGTTAAAACATCTTAGGTGAATCACAAGTGTGATAACATAAACAACTAAACAAGAATGAAGTAGGTAGGTATTTAATGGTCTTATTTGAGAATCTCATATAATCTCGCCTTTTATCAAACATTTTATTCTCCAAGTAGTCACAATGACTAAAATCTTCACCATCAGGTACCCAAAATGGATAGTGACATTTGTTCATACTGGTATAGTCTAGTAGGCCGACACTACTGGGAAACGTTCTTTTTATAAAACCAGTCTAGAAAAATGCTGAGCAAACATTTCAGAAAAGAAGTAGGTTATTTTGATATTTTTTTTTTAGTATGAAAACACAGCAAACAAACAAATAAAATCAAAGATAAAATTAGTTATAATGTTTTAAAGCAAAACATAGGCAAGTGCTAAGTGAAAGTAAACCTGAGTTAGTTGTGGATGGAAGCCACAGGTAATACCTCGAGTAGATAAACAAGAGAGCAGGAGGGAGGACTTTGAGTAACACCTAGGGAGTGGTTCAGCTGAAGTGTTATGGAGTCTGTTTTTCTGGTATGAGGCTGAAGATGAATTAAGCATTGCTGTGGCCTTTCTTGAAGGTATCACCTGGGGTCCGGCAACTGTGTGAGGTATATGTAGTCATGTGATAGCAAGGCCTGATGAAATTAGGAGGATGAGGGTGAGAGGTGACAAAGAGGGGGAGAAAAGAACAAAAAGAGGAGAGCCTGTATATGGTTTGAAACCACCCTTAAGCTTACTTAACCACGTAGCCTCTGATGTCATTTCCTAACCTAAGATTTCTTAATGACTTCTAGAGCCTTGCTAATAAAGCGTGCACAGCAGACCAGCAGTATCAGCATCACCCAAGAGATCCTTAGATATGCAGAGTGCTTCGGACCTATAAAATCAGAGTCTGCACTTTAGCAAAGTCTCAAATGCTTTATGTGCACATTTTGGAGAAGCGTTGCTATTTGGTATCTAGATATAATTCCCCCTTCATAGCTTAAATGAAATCTTGATAAGTAAAATCTGAACTCAGTAAAAATATCACTCTCTTATTTAATATAATTTTGTTATTTCAATCTGAGACTAGGCAATAATGCTTTGTTTCTGTCACTTTAATTCTAAAAATTAGAGTACTTTGTTAATAGTTTGTATACTGCCTACATAGCTGTTTTCCTGTGATTAGAAAAAACAAAAAGAGAAAATGCATTTCATCAACTGAAGCATTGGAGATAGGGAAATTGAACACAAAAGCAGACATGGTGACTGTTCTTCCCTTTTTCATATGATGCTAAAGCAGCCACATGAAAAATGAAAAGCCAAGCTGAGCATGGTGCTATGTGCCTGTAGTTCAGCTGCTTGGGAGGCTGAGAAGGGAGAATCACTAGTGCCCAGGATTACTAGACCAGCCTGGGCAACATAATGAGACCACATCTCAAAGAAAGAAAAGGAAGGAAGGAAAGAAGGAAGGAAGGAAGGAAGGAAGGAAGGAAGGAAGGAAGGAAGGAAAGGAGGGAGGGAGAGAAAAATAATGAGAAAAAGAAAAAATACCCAAAATATTGAGTTGTTGACTTGGTCTACATGAAACATACAAATATGAGAAACCCTGTCTGCCTGAATCTTTCATGTCCTTGTGAGAAATGTGGTCATTGCACTCGAAAGAAATAATAAACCAAGAAAAATCAAAAGCATTTCGACCACTTAAAGGTAAAAAATCTAAGTTTACAGAAACATTTGTCTCAGAGGTCAACAAATAATAAGAGGCAGACTTTTTGGCATGTTTGGCTCAACTCCCTGAGATCTGACCACAGATCCCAGGCTGTGCTCATTGTGAATTCAGGATGATTGAGAAACTTCCTGCTCAGATAACTTTCATTTTCATCTGATCTCAATTTTCCCACCCGACACTCAGACCACCCATGACAAACACAAAATTACTAAGGAAGCTAATTTTATAACAAAAAAAAATTTGTATGTGAATGTGTGAAAGGCAGATCTTTCTTTGAATCCTCTCCTTGAGAACGCAAGTATGAGGCCAAATTACAAGTCTTAACACAATCCAGTAAATTATTTGCCTGTCAGCTATACAGTCATCACAGCTGTGTTAAGAGTGTGAAGATATGGTCCTATTCTGTGTTGCCGTGTGACTCTCCACAAATCATGTACTTTTCCACAGCTCAGTGCGTTTCTACATGTCAAGGGACTAACTACACTCACCCCTCTTTGCTCACTGCATTATTTTGAATATATATAACACTGAGAATCAAAGAGCTTTGAGATGCATCAAGTGCTCTACAAATACAGGAGATTTTTATTGGTAAGAGTGTTTTCTTAAAGACATTTTAGGATTAGAATATGGTATGTATTCTAGGTTTATTTAATAACATGTAATTTAGAGTGTCCAGTCCTGCCATCAATAATATTCATTTTTCCATAGATTTTCCTCCAGTAAGTTGAAGGAGAAAGTGACCATTTTAATGTAGAAAAAAAAAATCTTTTTACAAAGTAAAAATCTAGACATATATTTTTGTTTTTACTTCATTTGACTGGCCTTAAATAATTATTAAAAATAGCACATAGATAAAACTTTTTTAACAAGTGAGGAAAACACCTAATGATAAATTAACTCTTGGTGCTACTGGTGCTATTTTTATTTTATTTTCATTATTACTATAGTTCAATATTTTATGAAATTTAACTTTCTCAATCCATTCCTTTATAACTAAATATACTTAGTGGCCATTATATACTATATTTGGAATTTGTGAGCTCAATATTTTTACCATACACACAAAAAAATTCAGTCACAATCAGAATTTTAGGTAGTTCACTGAATATTCAAAATCATTATAAATTGGTTAAATTTTATATTGAATTTTAGCTGTCAGTGATAATGTCATAGACTTTTTGTATTTTTTAATATATGGAAGTATTTTAATAATTTTTAGTGTAATAGGTGATATTTTCCTCTACCTGAATTATTACTTAAGTATTCATTCACTCATTCAACCAACATATGAGTGCCCATAATAACAGTAGAGTTTTGTAAGCATTAAAGAAAAAATTATGATGGCCAACATTCTCTCATAAGGTTTATAATAAGGTGGGGAAGAAGAGATCATAGATAAGTAAATCAACAAATGAGAATTGAACAAAAAACAAATGAACAAAAAAAAATGAACAAAAAACAAAACCAGGTAATAGGTTTGGAAGATAGATGTCAGCCCAGGAGAAATGTTTCTCTGAGCTGTGATGTTTGAAGAGGAACACAGATGATGAGGAACCAGCACATGAAGATCAAGGGGAAGGACACTGTAGACAGGAGGGACAGCTGAATCATAAAGCCTGCAGAATGTCACTAATAAGGCCGACGTGATTACAGTGCGCTGTTGGAGCGGTGGATACAAGACGAGATCAGAGGGTTAGGTATGGACTATGGAAGATGTCGTGTCATGGATCAGGAGGTTAACACAAATGTAGTGGGAAGTAACTGGAGAATTTCAAGCAAGAAAAGGATATAGTGTATTTCATGTTTTAAAAGGTAGCGATCGTGTGAAGAATATATGGTGTGTGTAAGGGGAGGAGGGTACGCATGCAGAAACAGAGAGACTAGAAAAAGATGGTGGCCATAACACGTGTGGGAGAGAACAGTGGTTTGGACAGCAGCGGACGGCATGGAGAGAGATAATGGCATTTCAGGTCTGTTTTGAAAGTAAGCCCCACGAAGTTCACTTATCTGAGAGCAAAAAGAGGACAAAGAATGGCGTTAAGAATGATAGCTACTAGGTTATAGCTTTCATATAAAAGGTATAAATTTTAAAACAATAAGAAAATGACATGAAGGCTATGTTAACCAGTTTGATGGAAGTATTTCGGATTGTGTGTGAAAACCCCACACTGTACCCCAGAGGTGCATTAATGTACATAGTTACCATTCAATAAAAAAAAAAAAAAGAATGGTAGCTACGTTTCAGACTGGGCAATTGTTGAGATGGAGGTGCTATTAACTGAGTTAGAAAACATCGGAGAATGAGCAGAGTGGTGAAAGAGAGGAAAACCCAGGAAAATTAGAAATCCATGCAACTTAACCAAACTCATCATTTCTATTTGTTTTTTAAGTTGAGGAAGCCCTCACAATCACACACCTCCTGAAGGGAAGAAGCTCTGTGAGAAGGCTAACAATCCAAAAATTCCTCTGGAGTTTCAAGATGAGATTTTAGGCCAGGAGAGGAAAACAAAGTCCTCCGAGGTTGTGAGTGGGCTTTCAGTACTCTCCAAGACTCTGATTCTAAGCTCAGATGTTAGTTCTCCTGAGCGTTTTCCAAGACACTAGATAAATGTCGCTTCTCTAGTGAAGCATCAGTTTGACTTGAAGATCTTGAAAGGTTGTGAGAGCACGTTGAAAAAGCTTAACTGTGAGTAATTTGTAAAATTATTTTTGAACTATGAAGATTAAACATTTCCATGCATAGTTTTAGATAAAAACATGGAATTACCAAATATCCTCAGGGACCTTCAGGTTTTGCCTTAAGTAAGGGCTATCGGGGCTGCTAAAGGGTTTTAAAGAGAGGAGTGAAAGAAAAATTGTCTTTTTAAATGAAGATCCATTTGGCTGTACGTTTGGGAAAGAATTATTACAGCTGTGGCGATCGTGGTGTGGATTAAGCAAGATGGGTGACAGAGGGGACCACTGAGGTTACCTATTATGCATATTGAAGCATACATACCAAGAGTGAGATGCAGCAAGGTGAACAGATTCAAGAGATGTCTGGGGCATACTGACTAGCTGGATGGAAAAGCCTGGGTAAAAGAAAGGAAGATTTCCATATATTGAAATATTAGTCTCAAGTTTTCCATTTTTGGTCCCTGCTGGATAATGACACAATTCATGAACATAGGAAAGAAAAGTTGCACAGTTTGAAGAAGAGAGGATGACTTCAGTGTTGAAACATATTGGGTGTGAGTCATCAGTGAGTCGTTCAAGGGGAAAAGGGCAGTGGGGTCTACAGTTTTGTTGCTCAGAGTTCTGGGCTGAAGATAGAAAAGTGGGCAGCGTAATCGGCACAGAACTGACATTGAAAACGTGGAGATGAATGAGATGACTGAGAAAGAATAGGGCCCGGGGGGTGGGGGGGTGGGATTCTGATAGATACAGATATGCAAGAGACAAGAATAGAAAACACAGTTCACAAAATAGGAAGGAGAATGAGAAGGTACAGGAAAGACAGGAAGAAAACCAAGAGTACAAAGCAGACATGAGACCGAAGGGAGAGAATAGTTCAAGAAAGAGAGAGTGCATATATGTTTTAGAGAAGCCATATTTTAAAAAGACTGAATACTGTTCATGGGATTTAGCAGCACAGTCGTGTTTGGTGGCTTTGTCAAACAAACAAACAAACAAACAAACAAGCCAGCATAGCGAGGACAGCAGCCATATTGATTAGGTAGAGAAACGAGAGAAGAGAAAGCAGAAATAGTGGAGATTGCTAAATCTTCCAAGAGACTTGTCCAGGGAGGGTAGACGGTAGGAAGGGCCATGTGGCATATATGGAGAGGTTCTTAACGTGAAATGGAAGAATTGAGCATTTTTAAGTGGCCAACAGTAAGTTAGTAATAAAGGAGCTATTTCAATTTAAAATGATAGAAAGAGCTAAGAAAAAATTTCTGAGTAGACACAAAATATTGACATCCGGGTACATAGCAAGTGATCTGCTTTGGACAGGTTGAAAATAACTTTTCCATTGTAGCGGGAAGAGATAAGAAAAGGCTAAATCTTCATGTTGGCAAATTTATTGGTTCTTCTGAGAATGAGACGGCAATACAATCTGTTGAGAATAGGGAAGGAGACAGAGAAAAAATATTGGATACTTTTGTGGAAAATAATAATAAGAAATGAATGGGGCTGGGTGTGGGGGCACAGAGTGTAGTTGCAGCACTCTGGGAAGCAGAGGCAGGTGGATCACTTGAGCTCAGGAGTTTCAGGCCTGCCTGAACAAGAGTGAGACCCCCCATCTCTACCAAAAATATGAAAAATATCTGGTTAGTGATGTGGGTGCCTGTAATCCCAGCTACTTGGGAGGCTGAGGCAAGAGGATCTCTTGAGTCCAATAGTTTGAGGTTGCTGTGAGCTGTAATGTCATAGCACTCTACCCAGGGTGACAGAAAAACGGATGGGGAAACACAGGTTTTTGATATTGTATCGAGTAACTAGGCAAATCTTAAACTGTGAAAATTTTATTTAGCAATTCTTAAAAATCCCAGAATATCCTAGAGAGGATTATCAAAATTGGTTTTTGACTGGTAGGAATCTTGTGGGTGAAGGGGAGGGTATTAGAAGACAAATAAGGCCAGGAAGTTGAAGATATTGACTGGATACCTGGTGAAATCGTGAACTATGGCCTGGAGGAGAGAATGAATTACGAAAGAAAAGGGAAGAGAAAAAGGAAGATGATGATCGATAAGGAGAAAATGGAGAAACAAAGAATTAGAGGGATTAAAGAGGTTGATAATAAGTGCAGTGATAATAGTTGGAAAGCTTGAAGATGGCAGTTAGGAAGTAGGGGACTTGATTTTACTAAAGATGTTTTAAAGCGCTAAGGCAGGGCAGGGGATTGTAATGGAAATGAAGGTGAACTGAGGAAGGGAGTCAGTGAACTGAAATATTGGATTGTTGAAAGGATTGCCCTGTGAACACTGATCTAAAACAGGGCGGTGGCAGGGCTGAAAACAGAGAAAACCTGGAACCAGTGAATGAGAAAAGACGAAGTGGGTGGATGAGGGCAGTGAGGACTGAGGGAAACGTGGCCTGATACAGGACCACCAGTTCAGCGTTGCCTGCGACGGGTGTACAACCAACGGGGGCAAGTCTGTGATCTCACAGTAGAGCTGCTTGGTTGCCAGTGTGGGATTTAATTCTTTAGACTGTTTAAATAATGGTAAAAGTTTCTTTTTGTTTGTTTTAGCATCATCTCACTAGATTTATTTCTGATCTAGATACTAGTGAATAGGTCACTGCAGGGCAAAAAAAAAAATCTATCTCATCTCTATTATGGTAGGCACCAGGAAGGATTTTTTCAATAATGAGAAATTCCTCAGTCTTTAACATATTTTCAATCTAGTAGAAAAGGTTATTTGATGAAAACAAGGACCATACAGTGTTATCCCTTGAATGCTGTGTGAGAGAGACCTAGAAGAGTTCAGGGCAGCATGAGGTAATTGGCTAATTTAGGAAAATAAGCAACGCGCCCAGAATGAAAAAGCATGTTCCAATGAGAAGGGGAGTAAAGCTTGTGTCCTCCTCCTATCTAAGACCGGCTTGACTCGCTCTGCATCAAACCCGAGGGAGGCAGTGAGTGCTTTAGGAAGTATAGGTGAAGATGTAATCATACTTCCTTTAGTAATAACCACCAGTCTACAAACAAACCACAAAAGAAGGGAGGGAAAAAAATGGAAGTTTTCTTTCATTTGCATGAGTTAGGTTGCAGCAGCCCGGAGGGGCACAATTCAGGAAACTCTCTGAGGGCTCTTGATATTCCCTTGGCTGAAACGAAATTTTTTTTTTTTTTTTTTTTTTTACATTTTTTGGCTGGGGCTAGGTTCGAACCCGCCACCTCCGGCATATGGGGTCATTTGAGCCACAGGCGCGGCTCTGAAATGAAATTTTTGACACCATTTTTGAAAAGGCCCAGGATTTGTCTTATTCTGCTATACGATGGGTCTCAGTCTTTAAACAAGCAGTAGGAATCCTTAAGGCCCACAGCGATATTCTGAGAGGCGCGCTGCTTCAGTAATGTGGCCACTCCTGTGGTTGCAACACCCTCTGCAAGGCATTTTGCGGGGCACCCGAGGTGAATATGGCTCTGTGCCCGCCCCTCCAATGCCTGTCTGTGGTCCCATATGGGCCACTGGATGGTATGGTCCAGGTGTGAACCACACACAATAAATGACTGCAGTGAGTAGTCTACATTGATGCTGAAATACTCAAATGCATTGCACTACAAAGCAAACAGAATAAGCAAACCTTTTTAACCCAGCGATGAGAATCCTAGTGGTGCGTAAAACAGATGAACGTTTGAATCATACGCTACCAACTCTATGACATGAGTAATAGAAACCTCATTTTCTCTTTTAAGGAATGAGGATCCCTAACCCATTGGTAGGTGTGAGGGTTGAAAGAGATGCTGTAGTGTTTTGCACGTTATTCGTCACAGAGCAGGAAGGTACCTCTAAGCGCTACCACCGGCATTTTGGAAAGACGCGTACGTAGCAGAGAACGTAGGCACGAAATCAGCCACACATGGGTTCAAATACAAGCGCTAGCTGTGTGTGCCATGGAGAAAGGAAAGCATAACACTTACTTGGTGGCTTGGTACAGATATTAAATGAAACGAGAAAGTCACTGGCTTTTACCAGGTATATAAGATGGAGCAAGCTACTAGTCATTTCAATGTTTCCTTCACCCATTTCAAGCAGCTCTATGGATCAGCCTTATGAAGAGAGTCATTGTCAGAGCCCACCCTCCTCACTTTGAACACTGGGAATATGGGATTTGATGATCTCTAAGGTAACTTATACCTCTCAATCTTTGCAAGACATCAGAGGTTTTTAAAGAGATCTGGTGAATTAAATAATCCTCCAATAAATGAAAAAAAAAATACTCTGTTAATGTTAGGGATGTTCTGAATTACTTAAAGAGAGAAATTAAAGGACAACTCTGGTTTGAAAAATAATAGTTCTTCTTTATCCCCACTTAGTTGAAGCCCTTTCTTTGATTTTTAAAATACTGTTGGCTTTTAATATTATCTAGAGTGATTTCCCCCCCTTGCTTTCTCCAAAAGGTAATACTTAAAATGTTCATGACGTGTCTGGTGTCACAAATGAACAATTTATCCTGTTAGTTGAGAACTTCAATAAATCCTCTTTAAATATCCAAATAAAATTCAAAAACTCGTGATTGAAACAAGATTGATTTTCCTCTTCAAAACAGAACTGAGCTCTGTGAAGGAATGTGGCGATCATTTACTTTCTCTCATTTCCCAAGTTAACTGAAAGAGGAAAAGAAGAGAAAAACATCTTTCTGACAGGCAAACAGGCAAATTACAGGCAGAACTGCAGGGCTAGGGGGACAGAAAGGAAAAAAAAATCTTGGAAAAGCTGAGCCTCCAATCTCCTCCCACCAGTCTCTGTGAAGGATGACTTCAGTCCCTTTCTTAACTAATTCTGTCACTGTAAAATCCTACAGTCATTCTTCCACACATAAAGGACAAATAAGCTGAAGAGGAGGACCTAGATGCTTTCAGTTTTAACTATTCACCAATGGTGGAAAAGGCAGAATGCCTCAGCTATGTCTTTGTGGCCAATAGGATAGCTGTGTATCTCTCACATGACTCACTGCTCCTGTCTTTCACATGGGCTGTAATTTAGTTCAATTCAGAACTGCAGATAGTGCAGCTTCTACAGGAGCAAGAGATGCCTGAGCATAAGTGGCTGAGTTCCGAGTGACTTTATGAAGCACTTTCCACCTTCCTCTGGCAGGAAAACAGGGATTCTGCACCTGCATCGGGGACAGACGGGCAAAAGCTTCTGCTCTGCCTCCGGGGACGAGGAACTAGAGCAAATAACCATTCTGAAATGGTGAGTAGACGCTTCTTTCCGTCAAGTGTACTGATTGAAATAGTTTTATGTCATAAGCACCAAATATTTGAAGATGTCTTTTTGGGGTGTGTGTGTGTGTGTGTGTGTGTTTTTAAGGATACTCTCTTATGTGTATACTGAAGGATATACAACTGGAAAGAAAATATGCCAGGGACAATTGTTGCATGCTTTCTTATGTGAAAGATAAAGAATTAAAAATAAAAGTCAGGCATTCCAAAGAGTAGCTGTGGGAGGCTGCGCCCGGGAACATTGCCCCAGTGTGCTGCTTTGTTCATAAGAAAAAATGAAGGCACACACATATGTACTTAGTTCACTTCTTCTCGCTTTTTATGTCTAATCAGATTTGATCTGTCCCCAAGAAAAATAAAAGACAAACTTTGCTGACTCCACTGACAAGGGCACCATAGACTTTCCAGACATCTGACAGTTATTATAATTAGCTATGAAAGACTGCTAAGACACTTGGGGGCAAATAGCTCTTAAATTCTGAACAATGGCTTCAAGCCAGGGCTTTCTTTTTAATTATATTTTTAACCACCACTTTTAATTTTATAATAATGACAGAGACTGAACTGGTTTCAGGGTTTTAGTTCACAAAATGTGAAATAATGTCCCAGCAGAAGTGAGGACAACTGAAAGTGGCCGGATAGAAGGAAAAGACAGCTTTCTGTCTCCGGCTCCAGCCTTCCATGTATAAAGATTTTTTTTTTTCTTTTAATTCCTAATAGTGAGGATGTGGGGGTGGGGAGGAAGCATGTGGAAGCTCCTTTACAGAAGAACGCTGGAAGAATAAGATAATTTAGAATTTCTTCTTCCCAGCAAGCCAAAGATGTGATTCTCATCTAAGTTACTAACATTCGTGGTAAGATTTTTTGATGGAGTTTCAAACAGAAGCAAGATCCAGTGCAGTTTTGTATGTATCAAATAATTTGAAACAAATGAAGAGAATGTTCCTGTGTTACTGTTTTCTATTTACATCTAGCTAGGGTAATCTAGCAATCCGTTCTGCCTTTACTTCCAGAATCATCCAAATCCTTAAAAAGTTATAAGCTGAGTCTTACAAGAAATTAAAAGTCAAATCAAATCAGCATGATTATGACCGATGAAGACTTTGAATGACAAAGCCTCCGTCGGAGAGAGAGTTTATAAGCAAACCTTGTCCTCCTTATTTTTAAAAGAGAATATTAACTCCATCCATTATTGAAAGGAATTATTCAAAGGCTCCAGACATAACTAATTATGGCTTAAAGAGAGCTGCCAGAGCAGGGCTTGTGTTCTAATTATAAAAGTCCAAGACGTTAGGATTCATTTATTTAAGGAGGACTTGAAAATAAATACCCATTTTCACATAATCTTTTGAAAATGCACCATTTTTTTTTCTTTGTCTGTTCTCCTGTTATCTACACCTCCCCCACCGCCGCCCACTGCGCGCTGAGACACCTGAAGGCTAGACATAATGATCAACAGAGCTCCAGCCTGTCTGGACTCCAGCCAGATTTTTTTTTTTTTCCCTTCTACAATCAAGGAGCTTGCACGCAATGCATGCCGAGTCTATTCCACTGCTATGTGCAGATCCGGGATGAAGTCTTACACATACTGCGGAAAGATTAAAGACAACAATATCCCCTTTCTCTTACCCTAGACGGCCTCAATTTTTAACCCTTTCATTACCTTTAAAGCCAAGATGCCTTACACATTAAAAGGCAGGTCTCCAGGGACTTTGCAACTCCTGCACCATATTACACGGATGCACATGCCTCCTTTGGTGTAGACACCGCATCTCAACAAACCTCCTCGGGATATTTTCAGATTAACAGTGTGCCAACTGAACAAAACAGAATTTGCTTGTGCAGGGAATGCATTTTTGAATGGACTCGAGCTCTGTGAATTCTGGAAAAAGTCAAAAGTCTGTAGAAAGGTTCTTGCAAACCTCTTAGAAGGTTATATGCCATTTCTGATGATGCTGTTCTTTAAGCATCTCTCCCTCTCCCTCCCTCTCTCTTTCTCTCACACACACACACTCTTTTTCTCTCTCTCTCAAGACACAGACACTCAACCAGGCAATTATATCATTATATCACAGAAATCCAGGTTAGCTGGTGATGTCATCACATATAAAATTTCGCCTTTGTGGGCAGCATTTTCTATCACCTAATCGCCAGCGTCTGTTGGGTGTGTGCCCATAGGAAGTTCATGTGTTTGTGGGGTTAACCGACACCCACAGGAAAGAACTGTTTTATTCGTAGCTATCTTTCTTTTGAAGATATGTTTACAGGGCAGTGGGTATGTTTATAAAGATGTATGTAGCCAGAGTTTCCTGGTTCCGGGAAGCCTTATTAATATGCTGGTTGAACATTTGAGGGTGGCTGAATTTCAATTATGTGAATCGGATGTAGAAATGGTGAGCATTTCCAAATCATTTTGATGAAAATGCTGCAATACTGTTCTTCATTGTGACTTGGTGCTCCTTATTTGCTATTTAAAATGTGGTGCCATCTAATAACTTTTACCATTAACTTATTCCTTAGGAGAAGGATGATTTTTATACCAATGATTTCAAAGTAATGCTCTTTTCACTTGCTTTTTATAAGAGCGTGTGTCTGGATTAGAGGAGAGTTGAATTCAATGTTTTGTGTGCTGACACGGTGTTTGTATTTATTTTCAAACGCATTTCATGGGTCTTAAACTAAATAGTCACTCACTAAACAAGTGTTCAGATTTTTCTTAGTGTCCATGTTTAAGTTATTTTATTTTACTTCAATGAATCAAAGTTTAATACTTTACCAAAACACATTGTAAGTGTTGGGATGTAGATCCAGAACAACTCTGTGCCCATACTGCCTCTTAACCACCAAGTTCTGATACGTAATTTAAATTAATCTTCATTAATGTAGAACGACTGGTATCCTTACCAGTTTTTGGATGTCGAACATTCAGTACCTCGTTTTTTAAATTTAGGAATTGCTTTTCATACTTCATGATTACATATTACAAAATAATTATGAAAGGATGTTTAACGCACATGTGTCTGTGAACAGCACTATTTATATGTCAATGAGATTCACAAATTAATGAGATTCATTTTGCCAATGTATGTGTGGTTGTTTTAAAACAAGAGAAAAATGTTTTGTTCTTTAGTGCTTTCATGTCCCTATTGTTGACAAAAGCCCATAGCTTAAAGAATTGACACATTTTGTACTTAGAGAAAACAAGCTCCACAAATTAGGTGACATTCTATGGGGTAAGACTCCACTGCAAACTAATAAATAACTTTTTCAAGAAATTCTTGGGCTTGACTATAGTTTTTTCATAAATAGTTCTTCCAAACTGTAGTGGAGTTCTTCCTCCGTGATGAATTATATGATTGCTTTATCAAAGACAAAATAATGGACAAATCTATGTATGTAAATTTTACCTGCTTTCAAAAAACAATCCATGATATTGCCTACTGGAGATACAGGTTCCTGAAAAGGGATCTTTCAAAGACAAGAAGATAATGGACTTGATTGAAATAGTTGAACTACGTAACGCCAATTCAACAACAAATGGTTTTTCAGAGCATAACGGAGAAAGAACAATTTACTATAGTACAGTTTATTCTTCCTGCACAATGGCATTGATTTATTTGAAATGGCAGAACAAACATAATAGATAGAAAAAAGAAAAGAAAAGAAAACTGCAATGTATATCTTAAATCAGGGATATGTCAAGATTCTTGTGTTTCAAATATTAGAATACTTTAATTCAATTATTTGTTTGAGGACTTAGCTGAAATCTACACTCTTGTTAAGCATATGTTGGCATTATGATCATGGAGGTCTTGTACATACTCAAAGTACGTTTAATATATATGTGGTATATTTAAAGGTAGTCTTATGACTCAAAATATTTGTTGTTATGATATTATAAAACAATCTTTAACATGTTCTAGAATTTTAACATATTTTAATACAATGAATTTTAGACAGCAATGTCAACTAGCTATGTCTACACTAGTAAAAAGGTATGCTCAGATATTGGATAAATTACTTTAATGATGCTGTAATTATTTGCAGATGCCTTATATCAAAAGTATGTTAATCCTGCCAAAATATATGACTCTCGTTTGGCACGCAGTCTAAAATGTGCTTTTTAAAAACTTCTCTGTTTCTTACCACTATGAAGATGATTTCTGAAAGAGGAGTCAGCATTTGTGATTTCTCTGTATGAAAAGAGAAACTGTTTCTTTTTAAACTCAGCCTTTAGGCAGAGGACCTAAAATTACTGTGAGGAGATGCCTGAGAACTGTGCAGAGAATGCACGAGAACCCCAAGTTGAAATGAGAAAAGAAGAGAAACTGGTTTGGCTGCTTCATGCTTCAAATTTTATTCTTCCCAGACTATGTGAAGACAATACTCAAAATTAATTTGAGGGAAAACTGTCAAAGTTTTCACAGTTCGCCAAAGATCTACGATTCTGTTGATGCCCTATGAAGAAAAAGTGTTCTCAAAGTGATTGAACGTTCCACTGCCTGAAACTCAGTCAAGCTCAGTGAGGCGCTGGGGTCAAATGGGCTCATGAATCACAGATAGGAAATGAACTGTGTATTGCATATTTGGAGGTTTAAAAAGAAACATTTGGGATATTTTACCGTAAACAGATTTTGGTTTGATTTTTGGCACCTCTTTTTAAACATCAAGCCTGCAGTTCAGCTGAAATAACTTTTATATGTATAGCTAAGACCAGATGGCCACGTGCTCCTTTCTTATTTAGATGAGACTTTTCCTTTCAATAACATCTTTCTTCCTGACCTGCTTAAAAATTCCAGCGAATGAAATCAGCACAGGATTTTCAATTCTAATTGACCATGTGCAGAGGAAGGGCCAGTAGAGAAATCAGTAGAGGCATTGTGAGGCTCACTGCCTCAGTTTAGTCTTTGTGTTTTACCCTTAGTAGCTAATGTAAACTCATTGCAAATGTTTAGTTTTTATTAATATTAGCAAACCTGCAAGACTGCCTCTCCATGACAATTATTTGAGGTGGCTCTTTCGGTCATCTCATTACAAATAATAATAAAACAGTTGTCCTTCACGTACAGTCTCAACTAACTGGTAAGCAATTCATTGGGCAAAAAATACATTAAAATATTGGTCAAACGAAAGAATCATGGTAGGAAATTTCTTTTCTTTGCCCCTTAAAGACATCATCACTATCAGAAGACATATATGCTTTTGAATTTTGCCATGAAAATATTTACTATTTAAAATTCTTGGTTCATTATGTGTATAGTGATTTTATAAAGAAAAAAAATTTTTTCTGGAGATTTCATGTGGACTTGGGCCAGTGAAAAACATCAAAGCTAGAGGGGATCTCCATATCCAATATAGCAGAGAATTATGTATGTTTTATAAGCGGGCATCTAATTTTCCAGGGTTTTTTCTTTTTGACAAATGTTTTACCCAAATAATTACATTAGCAATTTAGTTAGTAAAAATTATTGTTAGAATGGCGAAAGTGCTAGATGAAAATGAGTTATCCTGATGCTGATGTTAGTCTGATTCACAAAAGGAAAATAAGAACCAAAAAGAAAAACACACACATATTTTAATAGAGATAAGAAAAACTCCAAAGTAATTGTCATTGTCCCTCATCCAAAGTCACAGGGTGTATTTTTTGAAAAATCCAGGTCTTATGACTAGTAAGATCAATTAGAATTTCTGCATATCAAAATCATGCAAAAAATTAAACTACAGTTGTCCATGGGGTTCACAACTAGAAAGGCGTGTTCTAAGCCCTCAACGTGTAAAGTCCATTTTTTATGAATCTTGTAAAATTCGAACTTCTGAGATCCTACAAGTGTGTGTATGTATGTGACTCTGTGTTTCAAAAATATATAGACTCTTCATCATTCCTTTAAGATTTGTGGTGATTAACATGTCTCATATTTGATGATTTTCCTACTGGTTTATTTCTTATAAAAATTTGTTAGAAAAAGAAATAGATGGCAATGATTTAGTCAATTCTTCTCTTATACAAATGAATAAAATATATTTAGAAACTTAAGAACTCAAAATATAAGCAGAAAACTCAAGATAATATAGAGCATAAGGTATTAAATTATACATATTTTTAGCTTGGCTTTATTTTTAAAACAATATGTTTTATTTAGCAATAAGTCTAACCTTATATGAAGGAAGTGATTGGAAAAAGGAGGATCTTGGGAAAAACTATTAAAATTACATTGATGTTTTAATTTGAGATGGTTGAAGCAATGATGCCCTAATTCAGAGGTGTCCAACCTGCAGCCTGTGGGCCACATGCTGATTTTATGAGGAGTTTTTCTGTTTATCTGTGCTGTCAGATATCATGAAAAGTATGGACCTTTATTCACAGACCTTTATTTTCTAATCAGCTTTGGTTAGTGTTTGTGTATTTAAAGCATGGCCCAAGAAAACTCTCATTCTTCCAATGAGTGTCAGATAAAAATAAAAGGTTGGACACTCCTGTAAACAGATAGGTTTAAATAAGGAATAGAACTCTGAGCTACTCCTATTTTCTCTTACTGTTTATTACTCTCAAAAAATAGGTAGGTCTTGAATCTGCAAGGTCATAGGTAATCACAATCTCAAATATTAAATAAAATAGACTCTTTTCAATTATCTTTGAGATGAGTTTTGATATTTTCATTGTATGAGATCAAGGTTAAGATTTACTACTCTGTCTTCACGTATCCTGATTCTTTAGGTGAACAGCACTGGAGAAATTATGGTCAGTTTTGGAAGCTTTGCAAGTGTGCAAAATGTCTTCCCTTCACTCTCCCCTCTGTCCTGGTCTGTAAGATGGTGATAACCAGTTGGAGACAGAGGTCCTTAAGAAACCCAGGTCTCCTTTAACTCTCTGGGGACACCATGTCTTTCTGTTTTCATGCTTCTTCTAAGGGACCTTTCCCCAGTAGGCCGCACCTTTCTAACCAGTTGATAATTCTTGCCAGCCTTCTATGTTCTCAGCTACTGCTGTTTAATTAGGGCATTGCCTCATGGTTCACGTGCAGAGCTGTTTTTTATTTTTGTTTTTTCATAATATATTTTCGACTGTAAAGGAAGTGGGCTTAACAGGTTAGACGTGACATCAAAAGGATAAATGTAGGGGAGATGCAGATGTCTCCGGCATTCTGAAAATCTGCAGTTTTGTAAACGGAATAACACGATTCCCCTGAGTTTGACTGGGTGGCTCTCACGTCTAGGTCCTGAAGTGTGCCCACTTCAGAGTGGAAGACTTCTTTCAGCTAATGCACTGGAGGGAGGCGCTCAGTTCATTCTTGTGGTTCATACTTGATTTGATATATTTCCTGTAGGGAAATTACTGTTTTAACTTAGAGGGCCCAACTTCTCTTTCAGTAAGCGTTGGGCTAGAGAAACAACACACGAGGATGCGCAGAGGACAGTAAGTCAGCACGAATAGGAGAGTGTAAACTGTATCAGATAATGTGAAAAGAGGATCTGTTCAAAACGTACAGACATTTTCATCATATGCATGAGTTATCTGGAAACTCGTATGTAAATATACCCACTGTGTGACGGGAAACCAAAGATAACAATTCCTTTTTAAGTTTTAACCACTAATTCAGGATTATTGCTTTGGACATATGAAAGAGACGTCTTTCACTGATTTGTATATTTCTTTGATTGCCTTATTACTGTTAGTCACCTCCCAGGGAATTATTCAAAATATATCTAGAGATACTGAAACGCGCCCCCACTGCTCTGACGATCCTGAGCCACTTTACAAAGTGCCTCTTGCCCTGAAAGGAGTTAATGATTTAAGCTGACGACAGTGACTGTGAAGAAATTCATTCTTTGGTTAGTGTGAGGACAGAAAGGGGTTAATTTCTCAAATCTCTGTGAAGAGGGGAGGAGGGAAAAAAAAAAAATAATCCTGGAAGATAAAAACCAAACCAAAGACTAAGCTGCTAGTGATTTGGTTGTATTTATGGATTATACTACATGTTGAAAAGAGGAAAATCAGAGCTGTAAGATGACACTGCAGGGGTCGTCTGGACTTTTCACTGAGTCTAAAGTCTGTTTAGTCAATGCTTATTAAGGCCTGGTTTTGACCTTTGCCCTCCTCACTCCTCCCTGTTCCAGGTGCAACATTTTGTGCCAGTGCTTTGCCATCATTGTACATTATGTGCAAACTTCACATTGGGAAGGAATGGAGGATGTTGAACATAAAAAATAATCCGGGAGATATGATGCTCAATTTAAAAAAAGGAAAAAACTAACAATCTCCCTAAACTTATACCCACTGCCTTTTGTAACCAATAAACAGTGCATCCAACTCCTCCTCAAGATATAACTAAGGTCATTCAAGTGCAACTGAGATTTGAACTCTGTTGGGACGTTTGTTGTTAGAATGAACTTTTTGTAACAATTTATCTAAAATAGTGATTTCTAGTTAAATGAACTTCCTTTGAGTCGGACATAGAAAACTTTATATGAATCTTTCTTTCTAATTTTCGCATGTACGCTCTTAGTACCACATGAAGCTTTTATGTTCCAGACTCACATATTTTTATTTATTTATTTATTTTTATTCAACTTTTTTTTTAATTAAATCATAGCAGTGTACACTAATACTATCATGGGGTACAGTATACTGTTTCTATATGCAGTTTGAAATACTTTCATCCAACTGGTTAACATAGCCTTCATGTCTTTTTCTTAATTATTGTGTTAAGACATTTATATTCTATCCAGAAGACCAGACTTCCATATGTTTAAACATGAATTTTACTTTTAAAAATTACACCAACCAAGAAGAAAACACCGAATGCTCTAGTATTTTTAGTAAAAACATTTTTACTACAACATTTTATAAAGATTATTTATGTATTTACACAGTGTCTGATAAAAATAACTGAAAATCCGTGAGTACGTGCTAATTAGTAGAGATTTTAAATAAAGCAGCCACGCTTATGTGTCTGAAATCGAATGTCAGAACATGAATATAAAACGAAAAATGACTCAGAATTAATTATATAAACATTAAAAGGGGAAATTAAGCTAGGTATGTGTTAAACTTCACTAAGTGGATTTAGGATTTTATTTTGCTGTTCACCATTTCATTTAACAGATAGTTCTCTAAATTATAGGAACTCTCTCCTTTTAAATACATGTTTTTGAATTCTGAAGATGGTAAGATCTGTAACTTGACAAAAAGATGTTTTAAAAATTCATCGGAGAAGCAATATATACACATTTCTTTTAGCAAGAATACAAAAGGTGGAAAAAACTTCATTTTTAATTTTGAAATATTTCAAACTACACCAAAAAGTAAAAGCAATATAATAGACCTACCCATAATTCCACCACCAAAATTTATCATTTTTGCTCCATTTACTCCAAGCCATTAAAAATAAAAAACTACTTATAGTACATATACCATGGATGACCCCATCTCCCTTCTATATTGTAATTTCCCTCTGCTATCGAAGTGATTACTATTTTAAGGTCAGTAAATCCT
Source organism: Otolemur garnettii (assembly GCF_000181295.1). Taxonomy (NCBI): domain Eukaryota; kingdom Metazoa; phylum Chordata; class Mammalia; order Primates; family Galagidae; genus Otolemur; species Otolemur garnettii. The sequence goes on from NW_003852450.1 coordinate 10,238,384, forward strand.
CTCTCACATCTCCATTTTTACATCTTAATCACTTACAGATCAAAAACAATTAAAAAGGAGGTATAAAATACCAACTTTCCAATTAGCTGTTCTAAAATTTATTTTGAAATTATTGAAATTTGGGGGAGAACATATTTATCAGAAATTATACTTATTTATTCCTAGTTGAAGGACACAATGTTGATTAAATGTAAAGATTCCGGTTAGAAGAGTTTCCCCACCTCACTTTTATGGTTGCAGAAATTGGGAAACTATGCCTCTTGCCTTTCTTTTATTCAGATTCTTTAAAGTGGAGTCTTTTACAGTTTGAGGGTTTTCACGTTACGTAAGAAATTCGTAGTAAGATTATAACAGGGCTCTTCAGCATCATCTCTGTTTCTCCCATTTTACTGTATTCATAAAGGCACATGTGTTACCTTCGTCTGTGGATATTCCATACACTGATGGTATGTGATAAAAATGCTTATTTCAAAATGTCATAAGAAGCCACAAAACTTGCCTTCGGTTTGGTTTGCTAAGAAAATATCAGCCACATGATAGTTAAAGAAATGATTATTGACGTTAGGATTATTTGTTGCCTCTTCATTTGGAGGCAGATCGCCATTAGTAACAGGAATTAACACATTTCTGAAAAAGTGCACTGAAAGCCAGGTCCAGCTCTGAGTCCTGAGTTGTACAGATCTGCAGTAACTAGGTGCTGATGCATCACCACACACACCTCCTAACCCTCCTGTCTCTGCCAGGATATCAGAGTAGAAATATGCCTTAGAACCTTTGCTGTCATAAGTTACCTTAAACATAATCTACAGAGAGAAAACTGGTGACTTTAAATGTATTTTCCCCTATAGTTCCTTTGCTAACAAACGTATTTAGATAGTGAGAGATATCCACAGTCAATTGAAAAACTTTAGTTAAGGCCATAATGCATAAAGAAAAAGGACTTAACTATAGCACCTGGTCAGATACTTAGATCACTCTCCACCTGAACTAATGTAGACGTGCATTTATGAAGTACACGTTATTTTAAGATTGTAGAACTAGTATCTACTAGTAAATATCTACTCCAGGCAATGTTTGGGCTAATCTAAAGATGAAGACATACGAGTAGGAAGACTATTTATTTTTTGCAGGTTCAAACCAGAGTATATCGTAGCCCTCACTAAATGTCACTCCTAATTTTTTATGACAGGTATACATTACGGATTTCAACTATACTAGTTCTTAAAAGAACACATTAGTACTATACAATAATATATTTAAAATTATTTGTCTGTGAGTTTTCTATGCCAAATCATTTATTCGGAGACATCATAATTTTTACTAGAAAATAAATCCAAGAATATGGAAAGCTACTTTTTAAGGGTTCTCTTCCTGTAACGTGGCCAAAAGAACTCCAAATAGATTTACGAAATATTTATTAACCCCCCATTTCTCTTTCCTTTTCCTCAGCCATTTATTAGCTTCATTAGTCTCTGAACTAATATTCTTTCCTCCAGATAATTATGCAGTCAGTGTCACTCATTTGGGTCTTTTTGATTGTTGTTTCTCCAAAACTCTGGTCAATTCATTAACTGCCTTTCAGAATTCCTATGTCTGTTTCTCGTTATAGTCACAGAGCCTATAAGAAAAGCACTGGGTAAGGAGTCAGAAGATATGTCACTAACAAGCTGGGTGACTATCTTTGGACTTCAATTTCCCATGTCAGTAATTTAGGGACGTAGGGTTAGTGAATTTCCAACGTCTTAGGACATGTCTCTGCATGATTAACTAAAAAATGAGACCATTAATTAGCCTGTGCATGAATTCTGAGCTCTCAAAATAATCTCTATGTATTACCTATGTGCCAAATGAGCCATCGTATTTACAATGTAGGCTCACTTATATTTATTCAAGAGTATTTGCTTTAAGCATTTCAGTTTTAGTTTTTGAACATCTTCACATGTAAACTTTCATTCCTGTATGTGTCTTCTGAAAAGTATTCATCTGAAATCTGCTGATTTCCTGCCTGAAGCATCATATGTACAATCACATAGCTTAAAGAGATCTTATTTAATTGTGATAATGCATTTTACTCAGAAGGTCAAGTCAGGAAACAGCATGTCACTAATTTATAAAGACCTTTTGGGGAGGGAGGAATCATTCTCTGCAAACTCTGTAATAATCTGGAACTGCTGGGTAGCACAACAAAAGAAGAGATTCACTGCAAGATAGATCTTAACTGTTATTACTGAAACCACATGATGTGACTGTGGGGGTTTCCCAAATGCTGATTTAGGAATTATTACTAAGAATTACAAAATGGATGTCCTCCAGGTAGTATCAAATTTATTACGTTTTAAGTCAGCATTACGACTATTTATAGAAAATGGTCACTGAGTGACTACTGAGGAAGGCTGCCAACATTTTTACCGTGAATTTTATCAGTGCAGCCTTCTTCAGATTTCCTATTCGTGAACAATTTAAGATAAGTTCTATATTTTCCCGCTAATTCAGATTATGCTGTAGGTTTAATTAGTGTATCACGATGGTGTACATATACTGAATTTCCATCAGGAATGAATTTAAGGAGGTGAAATCATAGTTTCATATGTCAAAAAGAAGAATAATAATAAAAATTAAAAGAAATCAAGAGTGCAGAGTGAGTAATGAAAGTTCCTGCAGGGGAAGGTCATATGTGACTTAAATAATAAATATAAAATGAGTTACAAAAATATACTTGAAATATAAACTGTGATAACTATAGTGATGATATTTTTTCTACTGAAGTCTATACAAAAGATTTAATGTATTTATTTCAGAAATTGTTATAAACAACCGTTCAAATCATGCCCTAAAGCAGACCATTAGAAATAAAATTTTTAATTAATTTGTCCACTAAAATTATCTCTGGCTCTAGGATATTCTATAAGCACAGTTTAGATCCAAATTAAATTGCTGCTGTAGGTGTCCATAGCATACTCAAATCAAATAACGTTGATCTATTCATAATAAAAACTTGCAGAAATGTCTGTGATTAACTGTGTCCTTTTTCACAAATATCAGTTTATTCAAATAATCACATAAGCCTAATTTTAAGACAGTGGAAAATGAAGGGGGAAAATAAAAAATGATGCAATAGATTATGTTAAACATAGTGGTTTCTGAGTTGCAAATGTGAAACTAATTATTTATTGAAATTATGTAGACTTTCAGTAATTATAATCATTTCGAATATTGTCCTTGTATCTTTTAAGCATCTATACCATGTCTACATATTACCATGCAATACATTCTTAATGAATGATCATATTTGAACTTGATAAGAAAAGTCTTAGGTTCATAACTGCTGTCAATGTTAAGTTGAATTTATGGATCTGAATTCCTCTTCCAACATACTTTAAAATGGAATGTTACACAGAAGGAAGAATTAGCCTAGGAAATGTAAGGAACTAATTAATACACATAAAACATAACGTTTTTATGATCGAAATTGGGTCCCTTTTATTTTAATTTATTTATTGCATTCAAATCTCAGAGTTCAAGAGTTTAATGATCTAGTTTGTGAAATAATATAACATTTTCAGAAAAGAGCCTTAGAGATTATAAGAAGACAAAAAACTGAGGCCTGAGGAGAGAAAAAAGTAATCCAGATTCATAAAGTATATTATCCAGAGCAATAAGAATAATTCTTCCAGTTTCTCAGACGTCTCTTTAGAAAAGACTGATAAAGGGAAACAAAGGGCACAATGAGCCCAGTTTTTAAAAATCATTAGCTGCCATAAAAGTCTTGCTAAGGATACAGCTGAGCAATTTGTTTTAATAAGAAAGATCAGACTTCCTACAGTAGTGCATAAGCCCTTTGTTATTCCTTTTCCTCATCTGTGTTAGAACAGCCCATGCCCTATCTATCTCATAATACTAGAAACATTTACTGTAGATTCAGTGATTGCTACCAGTAAATCATAGTCGTATGTATATCGCATTTAATTTTTGTAAAAATTTCTATGAGGTAAGACTCTCATTTTATCCTATTTTGGAAATAGGGAAGCAGGTGGCTAAGTAGTAAACCCAAGATGCCATAATGCCTATGAGGTAGTGCTAGGATTTGAACCCAGAGACCAGAATGACTCTTTACTTACGTGTCTAATTACTTTGCATCATGGTGCTTCCCCATTTTTGTCTTAAAATCTAGGATTACAGGTAAACATCAAAGTAATGAAGCATTTTCAAATGCAAGGTGTTGTTAATTCCAGAGAGGATGCAGCCTCTATCTCACATCACCATGGGTAATCAATACTTAGGTGCGCAGGTCACATCTCCCTAATGAGTTTCATTATGAGGAAGATTAAGATAGAACGTACATAAGCACCATGGAAAAGCCCATTCATTTTACTTATTTATTTGAAGTTCCTGTATACTGAACTCTCTTGAAATTCACTGGAATAGGTTTTGACCTGTGTGGATGATACATCTTTCATTTACACACCAATTGTATTTTATTATGAAATCAGTTTGTTCTCAGTCCTATTTCTTTATGGTTCATCGGTATCTTGTTTTGTATCCTTTACCTATTTGACACGTTATAGTTTGCTATTTCATCTAAATAGAAGAAACATCTCAAAAATTAATTTCATAGCATTTTAGTATGAGCTTGGCTCCGAGACAATTCACAGCCTCACAGAAGTCCAGCCTGTGATGGTATCCATCCAAATGAATGTAGCTACCAAGAACCTTTATGAAAGGACAACATTGAATCCAAGGATGGTGCTAGCAAATTGTTACCATGTAGTCATTTTATAATCAATCTCAAATGCTTGTGCAATGTTAGCTCTGGGGAAGACTTTGGGCATCAACATAGTTCATGTTCTCATGGTTTACGAAAGAAAATCTGCAGGCAATCTCATTCTTGGGTGGGGGTTGAGGTCTGTCAAAGATTAAAAATTATGTGCTCAGAAAAGCGAAAATCTCACACCTCTCAATTCTTTTGGCATTTTCTGAAACTTTCACAAAACAAGTAAACTTTGTTGGAAACTTAGTTGAATTCACAAGTCTTTCTCTCTTGTGAGTCTTTAAGCATTCATCAGCTGAAGGTCACTAACTAGATGTGAAACTGTGACTCAACTCAGCTTCTCTCTTGGACAAGAAATGTTAAGTCATTGCCTGAAAATTTTCTTGTTGGTTCCCAGATTTCTAAAAAGAAAAAAAAAAGTTCTTGATTTTGTGTCAGGTAGTGAAACTCATGACAGAAACTTACTTATTCCATAAACAACAGTAGAACATTTTTCATTATAGGCTACATCTGAAGGAATTCCTACTGTAAATGTTTTTTCATTCAATTGAAATACCTTCACTTCAAAGGTATTAGGTTTTCATTTTTCATTTATTACCATGGGCACACAGTAATTATTTTTAATTACTCTGAGTACATAATAGTTGTATATCTTTATAGATTACTTGTGATGTTTTAATACAGGCAAATAATGAGCCTTAATCAAATCAGGGTTAACAGGGGTATCCATCACTTCAGGCCCGTGACATTGCCTTGTGTTAGGAAACATGACTCCAGTAGTGTATCTAGACTCAGTATCAGTCTACTCCGGTACAACTGTTATTAAACATCATACTTTGGCAAAGTTTCCTGCCTGCAAACTATTGCACTAATATTAAATTTAAAAGTAGAATAAAATTAAATTAAGAACTAAAATTAAATTTAGAACTAAATTAAAAATTTAGAATACTCTAAATTCTAAGAAATTCTATGGTAAATTTTCAATTGTCTTCTTAAGTCATGTTGGTGATTCTGGAGAATTTCTATGATTTTCTCTCAAAGATAATTCCTCTAGTCAGCCTTTCAAATATTATTAAATACTCACTGCAAAAGTCATGAAAGATGCTAGTATTAGAAAGTGTCATATTTGAATACTTTTTCACAATTTTTATCGGTTTTTATTCCTCAGCTTCCATAGTCGTGGTTTTTCAGTCATTCATTAACATTTTCACTTACTATCAGGGATTTTTTACTCTATAAATAATGAATAAAGCTAACTTACTACAATGTTCTTGAGGAGTAGAAAGTCAAAGAGGAAATGGTGACAAAGTTGCTTGGTTGATTGTCAAGGTAAAAAGACAGACATGAGAGCATTGTGCTAGTTTAATGCAATGTGTCTGTTTATTGAGCTCTTGTTTATTCTAAACACCAGCTACACAGGCAGGGGGATACCAAAGATATGAAAAAAATGTATGTTCTACTCCCAAGTTATCACAATCAAGTAGATTAAAAAAAAAATTTAAAGTATGTGTGGCAATTAACATATAATGAAAATATATGCTTAACTTTAAAAAAAGGAACTATTTCCTATATGTTTGTAGAACATTTTATTGTAAAAAATATAAACTTGAAGACAGGCAGCTTCTATATCCACACAATCTAAAATGAGTAGAAATTTCTAGGAATTATATTTTCAACATTGTCCTTTAATTATTTACAAAGATATTTGATGTTCATAATCATGACCAGAGAAGTAAATTATCTTAAGTCTTGGAATTACAAAATAAAATTTGATTTATGTATTAGAATAAAATATATATATTGATTCTTAATATATATAAAAATGAGAATCTAAACTTTAACCAAATGTATTGGTTCATTTTCAGAAAAAAAAAACCCAGACATTTCTGTATTAATATTTCTTATTTTATTCAATTTGTAGGGTATTTTATTAAACTAAATAATTATCACTTGCTTTGATACTGTATCAGAAAGTTTTTTTGTTATTAGTTCACCAAAATCACATTTTTTCCAATTCTTAAAGCATGTACATGTCACTAGAGCAAGAATATCACCAAGCAGAAATATCTTCTGTTTAGAATAGAAATAGAAATAGTAATTGGATATTTGTTCCAATATTGATGGGCATTTGGAACAACTTAAAAACACTGCAAATAACAACTGGGACCTTAAAATTTCTTCATTGTCATTTTTTTGTGGCACAGGACCTATCTTCATCAAACAGATAATATCATTGAGAGTTTAGATGGGAACAGCATAAGCAAAATCAGCATAAGTACAATTAGCATAAGCACCCACCACATGTTCTGGGGCCATTCAGTCCCATCTACGATCATCTCAAAAACCTTCAAGATTAGGACTAGTCTCATGTGGCTTGATTCCCTAAACCACACAGACTTTTCAATAGACCTGAGAACTAAACAGGTTGTGGGTCTCAGTTATTTCAGGATGGTAGAAATGATAGGCTATCATGATGCTCTTGGAGTTAGACAAATGAAGACAAAATACTTGCATCCAAATGTAATGTCTTGGACTCTTATAGTAATCCTAGCTCATGAAACCACTGATTGTAAAGAAGTGATACATGAGCTCTTGCCACCTGTCATCTTAAAACTTGGCCCCATGTTTCTTTGGTCCCAAGTTTCTTAGATCCTTCTTGCAAGGAAGGATCCTTCTTGAAGCCTGGTACTAATTCCATCTAATTTGCTATCATTAGCATTAGCTTTCTACTTTTTTTCTAGGTGCCAGGTAAATTGGAAAGGGCTTATTTTGCCTTTTCCTCATTCATTTTTAACCCAAGAGATACAGACATATCTCAGAGCTGCAATGTCAGCTCCAGACCATTGCAATAAAGCCAATATCTTAACAAAGCTAGTCACAGGAAGTTTTAGGTTACTCAGTGTATACAAAAGTAAGGTGATCAGATGTCGCTTTTGTCAGGACAGTCCCAATTTTTAACAATTTGTCCCACATCCCATGGCATTTTTAAAAAGTCCCAATTTTTGGAAAGAATGCATGACAAGCTAGGGGACAGTGGGAGAATGAGAAGGGAATATACTGTCTGCTGAAAAGGTTAATGTAACTCCATTTGGGAATGAAGAGGTTAATGTAACTTCATTTGGAAATGAAAAGGCTAATGTAAACTCCCTACTCCCCTCCTGGGCAAGGTATCAGAAGGAGACTGGCTCCCTCCCTTGCTTCTAGGCAAGGATAATTAGCTCAGAAGGAGCCAAACTGTCTGGAACAAACAAGTAGCCTCCTCCCCCCCCAGAGTAAGGTGACCAGACGTCCTGCTTTTGGCAGGACAGTCCCAAGTTTTAACAATTTGTCCTGTGTCCTGCAGTGTTTTTAAAAAGCCCCGATTTTTGGAAAGAATGCACGACAAGCTAGGGAACATGGGAGAACAGGAAGGGAATATACAGTTTTCAGCTGCTATGTGGCTATTTTGCCAGGATATGTGTTTTATATTATTTTTGTTAATTTTATAATGTTAAATTTTAATAATAACAAATAATTGTTGAGAACTGATTATTGAGAACTGCTTATCAAAGTTTGCATTGTTGTCAGGCCCCGTCCCCCAGGCCCTGCCCCCCCCAATGGTGTCCCACTTTACCAATGTTAAAATCTGGTCACCTTATACAAAAGTAGTGTTTACACTATTGTAGTAGATTAAGTATTATATCTAAAGATTGTATCTAAAATGAACATATATGTAAAACTTTAAAATATTTTCAAAAAGTGCTAACAACCATCTGAGCCTTTAGCAAATCATAATCATTTTGCTGGTAGAGGGACTTGCCTTGATGCTGATGGCTGCTGACTGATCAAAGTAGTGGTTGCTGAAGGTTTGGGTGGCAGTGACAATTCCTAAAAATAAAACACCAGTGAAGCTTGCCTCATCAGTTGGATCTTCCTTTCATAAAGATTTCCCTGCAGCATACACTGCTGTTTGATGACATTTTACCTACAGATCTTTCAAACTTGATGTCAAGCCTCACAAACCCTGCCACAGCTTTATTAGCTAAATTGACTTAATATTTTAAATCTTCTGTTGTTCTTTCAACAGCTTCTGTTGTTCTTTCACAGCTTCTTCACCAGGAGTAGATTCCATTTCAAGAAACAAACTTCTTTACTTGTTGATAGGGAATAACTCCCCATCTGTTCAAATGTTCTCATGAAATTACAGCAATTCAGCCACATCTTCAGGCTCCCCTTCTCATTCTAGTTCTCTTAACATTTATACAAAATCTGCAGTTGCTTTCTCCATTGACTTTCAAGGTAACCATGAGGGTTGGAATCAGCTTCTTTCAAACTCCTGTGGATGTCATTATTTTGACCTTTTCCCATAAATCTTCTTAATGGCATCTAACTGGTGAATCTTTCCCAGATCCATAAGAAGTATCATAATCTTTGGCAGCTAGAGCTGTATGAAAAGTATCTCTGGAGTAATAAGACATGGACATCAAAATTATTCCTTGGTCAGGGGTTACATGAAATAATTAACAGTCATGAAAACATTAATGTCCTTTTATCTTCTCTAGAGCACTTGGATAAGGAAGTGCATTGCTAACAAGCAGAACTATTATGAAAATACATCTATTTTTCCCAGAAGTAGGTCTCAACAGTGGGCACAATTTTCAGTCAACCATACCCTAATAATACATAAACTGTCACCGAGGCTTTGTTGTTCCAGTGACAGAACACAGGCAAAGTAAATTTACCATAATTCTTAATAGCCCTAGGATTTGCTGAATGAAAAATGAACTTAGAGACACCAGCTGCAGTGACCTCTAACAAGAGAGTTGGCCTGTCCCTGGAAGCTTTGAAGCCAAGAATTGACTTCTCCTCCCTAGCTATGAATCTTACATGGTATCTTCTTTCCATAGAAGGACTTATTTTCTACATATGTTGTTAAGTATAGCCACCCTCATCAATAACCTTAGCTAGGCTTTCTGAATAACCTGTTACAGCTTCTACATCAGCAACCTCTGCTCACTTTCAACTTCTGTTTTTCAGCTTCCTCACCGCTCTCAGCCTTCACAGAACTGAGCAGCAATTGAGCCTTGCTCTGGATTGGGCTTTGGCTTAAGGGAAAGTTGTGGCTGGATCAATCTTCTATCCAAACCACTCAAACTTTTTCCATATTGGCCTTAAGGCTACTTAGCTTTCTTGCCATTCTGGTGTTCACTGGAATAGCACTTTTAATTAACTTCAAGAACTTTTATTTTTATTTTATTTTATTTTATTGTTGGGGATTCATTGAGGGTACACAGAACCTGGTTATATTGATTGCTTTTGTTAGATAAGGACCCTCTTTTATTTGTGTCCCACCCCCAAAGGGTGAACCACTCCTCTTGACCCCCAACCCCTCCCTCCTTCCATTTCTTAGCTCTCACCATTCCCTACCCCCAACTGTGTACTAGGACCTTAGTTGTCTGCATATCGGAATTGAGTACATAGGGTTTTTATTTTGCATGTACAATTTTGCTTATTGTGTGCAAATGATCTAGCTTTCAGTCTATCTTGGCTTTCCAATATGCTTTTCTCAGTAAGCTTAATTATTTTTACTTTTTATTTTAAAGGAAGAAACTTGTGAATCTTCCTTTCACTTGACTACTTAGAGGCCCATGTAGGGTTATTAATTGGCTAATTTCAATATTGTCTCTCAGAGAATGTTAAGGTTCAAGGAGAGGGACATGGTGAAACAGCTGTCTGTGGGGAAGTTAGAACAGACACATTTACCAAGGTCGCTGCCTTAAAGTGGCAAAGCTCACTGAGCCCCAAAGAAGTTACAACAGGACATCTAAAATCCTTGATCACATACGACCATAACCAATAATGAAGAATTTGCAATAGTGTGGAATTACCAAAATAGGACACAGAGACCTGGAGTAAGCATGTTTTCACTTTGAGAAAATGACATGGGTAGACTTGCTCAACGCAGAATTACCTTCAATTTGTAGGGAAGAAGCCTGCAGCATCTGTGAGGTGCAATGACGTGAAGCACAATAAAATGGGGTCTGCCTGTACTCGAGTCAGACGCTGGGATCACACTTCCTTGAAATTGGATTTTTTATTCTTCCTGGGGAAGGTTCTGGAAGAAGATGTCATACATAAAACTGCTAAAAAGATTTTAAGCTGAGATAGTTTTTAAGAGCACATAGATGGAATTGTTTTAGAAAGCAAGGTGATAGCAAAGGAACGCATTATGAAGACAAAACAGAGGCCGTGCATGGGGGGCTCTGGTCTGAAGATCTGGAAGACGTTGATGAGGAATTCAGAAACAACAGGCACATATCTATTTTGTTCACAGAGACCCAGGTGTACACTGCTACTTCTAAAGAGATCTCAAGTGCCACAAAAGACAGCCCTGACATTCTGTGCCTTCCTCTCATTTCTGTGGAAATGGCGCTCCAGGAGGCTCCCCAGTGGCTATGATAAAGCTACCAGGGTGCTCCCTCTGGACTGAGCCAGCCCTTCCTGCCAGCACGGTTGGCTGTCCCTAGTGAGCCTCTCAGTCCCAATGTGATTTTTCATTAGCCACCTCTGAAGTCGTGACTGTAACAGACATCTATCCGACTATGTCCGTTAGTATATTTTGTATTGCTTTGCCCTCAGTACAGCAAGCTTCAAGGGTTTTTACTAAATTGCCACAGCTTTAATGTGGTTAAATGTGAAGCATTAGAATGGTGTGGGGTTTTCAAGTGCAGAGGGAATAAAGGAGAAGGCGGATTTTTATTCCACTCTTGGTTTCAATGGCTTTTCACTTTGGAGAGTAACACCACTCGTGAATTAGTGGGAGCACTCAAGGAAGGAATAAAGGAATGATAAAAGAGAGCAGGGCAGGGTCGCCAGCCGGCACCTTTACTCCCTCTGGGCTTCCACGCAATGAGGAGTTAGCACCACTTAGGCCCGTTTTGTAAAATTGCACAAACTGTGATGAAACATTGAAAAGAAAAATGTCAAAGCTGTTTGCTGTGGTTTTGGTCAAATGTATATTCCCTCGAAGAATAAAGAGAGGGATAATACAGGTGTTTACCATCAAAAGTCGTAATCTGCCTTCATTTGACTTATTTTCTTAATTTAGCTACAGATTACCATTTTACTTCACAGAAATGAAGTGTCAACACAGGCCATTGAACAAATTAGATTGTTTAAAAGGAAAAAAAAAATAGCTTGTCAAATCAGGTTCAACTACACATAGATTTCTGAGTCACAATTAAAAAAGAAAATAGAGTATTATAATAACAGTATAAAATAGAGGCACATATATGGTGATACATTAGCCTACTCAGCAAACAAGGATAGGTTTGGAGTTTTGTTTGCATCAAGCAATGCAGGGGTTCTTCACTAAGGCAGTCAACAAATTACATCCTTCTTCCCTACTCAAGTTGAGAAATAAAATAAAAAATTAAACAGAGACAGGCAATCACCTTTACCATCACTACCTCTGATCATTTTGAAGAATGTGGCTCACATCTTCAGGTACGTGGGCTGGAGAATTATAGCATGGAACAATCATCTGAGAGATTGTACGTTCTGTGGACAGAACAGCTCTTCAGACAGAGGGGCTGGGAAAATAAGAGCTGGAGACAGAGATAAGGGTAGTAAGGGGACAAAAGGAGAAAGAGACTAACATGCCCAATTTTTCCTTCCAAACTTTCCAATTAAATGGTTGTCAGGAGAGATGAATTAGAGAGCTTAGAGCGTTGAGTGGAGCTCACTACACATGAAAAGTCAAGAGGAGAGAAAGAAACTTTTCCCCATAAAGGTATGCATAAAAGAAATCAAAAGCAGTAAAATATAATGTAGATAAAGTAATAAAAGGCAGTAAAGTAAAAAAAAAAATCTAGCTTAAATTCTGTACCTAAACCAATATCCACAAAGATAGCTAACAAATGGCCTATACATATACGGCAACAGGGAGAGAGCGTTTCAGGGAGGAGAGTTACCAAGGGCTAAACTGATTGCCACAAATCCCTGTTTAGAACCCGAGTGGGGATTTATACCTGAGGCATCTGTCTGCCTTTTATTCCTCTAGCACTTAGGGATAGAGCTCCAAATTGTAAAGGGCAGAGTAAATTCACCCTCTTCCCAAACATATCTCAACAAAATTGCTCCTCAACCGCCTGGCCACAAATTACTTCAACTCTTGATTTGCCATCCAATGAAGTACATCCTTTCCAATGAAGGACTCCAATCCATATTTCTACAAAGGCTCTTTCTAAAACTGCCACACTATCATAAACACTTAAAATTATAGGACACGGCAAATATCTAGAAAAAGATTTTGTTATATGAAAAATGTAATTATCATCAAATGAGAATCTCACCTGAGATTCACAGTTGGTAAAAATCTCCTTTGAATAATAGCAACTGAAAGTTCTTTGACATCTAATCTCCAGAAAAGACATCTCCAGTCACATCATTTCACCAGGTAGAACTGATTAATATTTGTAGACAGAAGGAACAATGTTGGTCAGAATGTTGATGGAGCATGGAATTCCCTCGTGCTTTTTCTCCATTATCTTCTGTTACTGGCTCTTCCATTGGTATCACTGTTGTCTACAAGGGAAGCTAAAGTGGGATGGCTGTGGCATGAAGCAGAAATAGCCGTCAACGTTGCTGCCTTTAAGCAGAGACATTCTAGAGAAGCAGTACTCACTGCTGGGAAAGCCGGTCTTGCATGTTAGAATAATTTCAGTGTACAAGTAAAACTGATACATACACATTCAACAGATGTCTCCTGACCTAGTTCTAAAACAATTTTAAGAGGATCTGTGACAAGCTGTATCAAGGAGTTCTGTAGCAAAACATATCTGAGGAAGCTGGTCCTTATGTAGCTAGCCAGCCATCTCCAAGACATTTAATGGTTCTGTATTAGTCAGAGTTCTCTAGAGAAACAGCTTCTCTCTATATATATTGATGTATATGCACACAAGAGAAAGTGAGAGAGAGAAATAGATTTAAGGAACTGATGAATGCAATGTGGAATACCAGCAAACCCAAAAGCTGCAGGGAGGGCCATCCGTCTGGAGACCAGGCAAGAGCTAGTTGCATCTCAAGTCCAATGGCAGTCTGGTGATAGAATTCACACCAAATATCACAGGTTTACGGAGACGTTTCCATCACATTCCATTCTAAGAGTGGAACTCAACATATATGTGTATCATTTTATTCTTGGAATCCCATCTGACTCCTTTGTGAACACATGGTGCATTTACACAGCCATGTTCATTGAACACTTGCTATAGTGTATCAAGCCATCAGCGGACATTTGCGGATTACAAACAAAATTATGACAGGATCAAATTTGCATCTTAGAAAGATAAAAAGCATCAGTTCAGATGAGGTAACTTATTATAATTGCCAAAAATGAAATAGGAGTTCAGGCATGACATAGAACTTGTATTTTTCCCCAAGTGTTTACTCTGTAAACAAAACTCTAAAAACAAGCAGGCATTGTCCTCCTCATCTTACTGCTCAGCTACACATTTGGAGCATATGGTTAAGTCAGTGTGGTTTCAGGCCAGATATGACTTTATTATTTCAGAATGTAGAAAACAAATGTGGCGCACAGAGGAAGAACTCAGAGTTGTTAATCAGCACGTGGACTTCCCAAGAGCGTGTGCCCACTCACTCGGGCTGACGTCCCTGGGGCCTCCCAGAACCCCGTGTTACTGTTCTGCCTCACTCAGAAGCCACACTGCATGGAATGTTGACATTTTTCATTCAAAAAACAAGCTCTCTAAAGGGAAAATGCACAATGCTGACATTCTCATTGAAAGTGGCATTCCCTTCCTTTGCCAGACATTTGCTAGTAATGCATTGGATCAAGAAAGTTATAATGAGGCCGCAGATTGCACATGGGAGATAAAATGTTGATTCTCATGACAAATATAAAAACAGAAGAGCAGTTTGGCCTTAAGGTTTCATAGCAAGTTCTCCGTGTGTGTAGTCACTGGGCATACAAAACAGGAAAACCATGTGCGTGTGTAAGCATGTACATCGCCATGTAAGCAAAGATCTGATCACATGAACACAGTACCCTAAAGCACGTGGCATGTACTCTGATTACACTGGGTATGAACAATGTTTTAAAATTTATGTATTTGTTTTCCTGCAAGGCCTCAATACTAGATATCTTTATATGGGCTATAATAGAATGTCATTATTATTCACTTTTCTAAAATACCTTGAACATTAAAAATATTTTTTAAGTTGTAAAGGTAGGAAAAACAACAGCATTTTTTTAAAATTTCAAGCACGTATATTCAGATGTAAACAAAAGTGCATTTAAATTTAGGTAGTACTGCATATTAAAGTTATACTCTTATCCAAAGGATGTAAGTGTAGAATTGTAGTCTAAGGTTTCTCAATATAATGTGAACCTTACCATATGCGTTCCATGTTTGTTTGTGTGCTGTTCCTCCCATTGTAATGAATTTCTTTTACTCCTCTGAATATCCAGATATTCTCCAATTCACCTCCCCTGTCTGTCACTGCTGAGCTTAATCTCCAAATTTCAGTAATCTCAGGATCCTTAGAGCACTTTTTCTTATGTTATTGCATTTTCATCCTTAGAAAATCAGTCACTGAAGACAGGATCTCAATCATTCAGACAGGAAAATAGGTGATTGTGAAATATAGGAAATAGAAGTAATCCAGAGAGATCTTACGGCTTAGTTGCCTCTGAGACTGATCGGTTCATTCATTCATTTGACAAATATTTATTGAGCATCTATTGTAAATGTGCTCCTTCCTAATTTCTGAGAAGACAATGGCAAACAAAGAGAAAACTGTCCTGCTCACAGTAAACACACATATAACCAATTGAGGGGCCACAGGTATGAAAAAGAGAGATAAAAGCTAGATGCAAATGGGGGGTGAAACTGTATTAATGTATAAGGCTATCAAGAGAGACCTCTGTGATTTGGTAGTGTTTGAACTGAGACATTGTGGGAACATCATACATACTCAAAGAGGAACTTTCCAGACCAGAGACACAGCCAGTGCAAATGTCCTGAAGTGGGAGGTTGTTAGGGTGTTTGAGGAAGGGTAAGGAGACTATTATAGTTAAAACTGAATGCACAAGGAGACCCTGCAAGAGAAACCCCGAAGGAGTGAAGGAGTGGGTGGACAAATCATTTAGGGCCCTCATAGGCCATGATTAAGATCTGAAAAAAAATTTTTTTGAGTGAGATGGAAAGCTATTGGAAAGTCAAAGCAGCAGATATACGTGATTTGACCATAGCTTGTAAAGACTCTCTCTGGCTTTTGCATAGAGCAGGTGAGGGGGGCGGCGGGGGGGGGAATGGTTAGGAAGAATGGAGAGCCCTGAGCACTGCATAGCAGTTTTCCAAGCATGAGATGCAGGCAGCTTATGTTAGGGTGACAGCAGTGGAGATGGTGAGAAGTGGCTGGATTCTGGTTAATTTGAAGTTAAAGCCAAGGTCAAATTATTCCTTAAGACTTTTACTAAGTAAGAGTCAATCAGCTGTAGATTAAAGAAACGTCTCTTTTCGGAGGGGGCACCATTATATCGTATTTACAGTGGTCATTATATTCACACTTACCTCTCTGGGGAGCTCATCTGTTAGGATTAACCCCGGCGCTCAGAGAGGCCTGGGTGACATGCTTTGTGTCACAAGTCAAGCCAGATCCCAGAGCTCAAAGCTACTGTTCCCTCCACTCAATGTCACATTTTCTCATTTTTTTTCTTGTATGTCCAGGAGGAGTTTTGATTTAAAATATGTAAAATATTTTTAGCACGAGGAAAAATTCTGAACTCCGTGGTCAGCTTTATAAACAATGGTTAGCATCTTATTTTTAAAAAATCAGTATAGTAATTTGTAGCAATGTTTTAGGTGAAACACAAACACAAAAAAATTTTTTTTTTTTGACGATTTTAACAATCACACTGTATGGGAAAATGCTTCTGTTCTCTTGGCAAGGTTTTCTACGTTGCCTTGTTTTTAAATGTGTGTTTAAAACTTAAACCTTATTAAGAGCATGCTTGAAGAGATCATTTAACAAATGAGTTCTAAGTGGAAAGCATAAGATTATTGGTCATTCTAGCCAGGTATGTATTTGTTTATTCTGAAAATCAACCAGGACTTTTTTTTTTTTCTTTTATTCTGAAATGTTTCTCAATCAAATATGCATTTACAGGACTATGAAATACTAGCCAATCTGCTAAAAAGTTTCATTGGAATGATAAGATGGTGCTAGAGAATCCCTTTGGTTTTGAAATATTTGAGTTCTCCTCCACTGATTTCTGCTTGCCCTTGAATAAGAATTTAAGGTATCTTGGAGATTCTTAGATGCTTTTATATTTAGAATTTTAGAACATGATGCAAATGCCCTCATTTTCATCAGGAAATACGGACCCTGACATTCAAAAGTCTTCCTCCTCACATACTTGTGATTCATTTTTCCTCTGCAAGATTCTTTTCTGCATGTTTCTTTTAGACCCGCACCTGTCTCAAATAGACTCTCAGACTCTTGAGTAAGGCATTCGTTTCTTCCTCCCCCCCCCCTTCTGGAAACTCAAAGCGAATTTAATGCATTGTGCATTTATTGACAGCTCCTAAAACGCTTGATATTCTGGCTAAGAGGGAGGAAGAATAGCAGCGAATTAGACATAGTCCTTGCTTTCTGAGGACTTGACTCCTAAATAATCATGTAAATCAAATGATCCACGTAAGGAAAAGCCTGCCATTAGCCTTGAGAGGATAAATAATTGACAATCTGGTGACTCTTACCATGTGCTCATTCTTTAAGAAAAAAAAAGACAGAAAGAGAGAGAGAGAGAGAGCACTTTTCAAATGTCCAAAGAGAATTTTTAACCTTTTCTCTGTCCCATCAAAGATGCGATCTGTCATCTCTTTTAAGATATTTTCTCTTAGATCCTTCTTTTCATTTCAATCCTCAGTGTTGTGCTAATCCTTGATCACAGGGGAATTTGCAAATATAAGTATGGGAGATGGAAGAGTATAAGAAATAGGAAACATACACTTTCGTCTCTCCAGAGTTTTTCATATTTATTGGATTAAGGATATATTAAAATACAGAAAAGAATAGTCTCTGTTTAAGTACATATGGACACCAAGGACAATCAAGATGGCACTGTATGTTTACTGGGAATAAGCTCATGGTGAAAGGCTGTCTAAGGCCTCTACCCATGAAAATACAGCTCATTCTTCATGTTCCCGTACACATATGAAGGAAAATAAGGGACTTTTCTTGTTTTAGAAGATGTTCTAAGGGATGCCTGTAGATGGCTAAAAGGAGCATAGCATACCCTGTGAGAGTTATTGATGCTCAAGTCTATCTTTTGGAAAATTGGATTTATTGAAAGTTAGGAATACTTAAACCCTGATTGCAAAAGTTAGATGTTTTCAAGTTTATAGAAGAGTAGGAAGCACAGTGTATCACCCTTTGTCTTCTACTCAGTGTCATTCTGCTCTGCTTCCTGTGAGTATAGTATTATGAAGACAGAGTAGAATGAAATGCTTATTTGGTTGTTTTGTTAGATTCCAGGGTCCAGAATTTTCCAATCCCATTAACAATAAATAGTCTGCCCCCTCAAAACCACAGATATCCCAAATATTTAAGTTGACTAAGCTTATAATTAGCCTCAGAAATATTTTCTCATAGAGCTTTCAGGCAATAACCAAACAATTCTTGAATTTATAGATGGAAATAAAGGGATGTAATATAAAAATAAAGACCTTCTCATTTTATGATACATCACTAACCAATTTTATAATCCACCGTGTTAACTTTGTAAGAACGGATTGTTTTTTAAAGAGGTATCACTCCATTATGTATGATGAAAATTGTATATTGTGCTGATAGAAAAATGAACACATGTGGAGTGGTTTTTACATAATAAATGTTGTGAAAATAATATGTTTCATTATGTGAAATTATTAAACTCCTATAGCAAGTTTGGCCTGATTGCTGACTGCTGCTATAGAATGGACAAGAGGAAGGACAACTACAAAGAAAAGAAAATCTGTGGTTGGTCTATTCCATAAATCTTTTTTTCCCAGATATGTCAATGGCTGTTGATTCTATTCTCTTCCCATGAAACTCAGAAGCCAATGAAGACACAGGGGCTGCCAAATAAAAGGGCACACACCCTGTTTATAATGAGTAATGAATAACCATGTGGAGATCGAAGGAATAACAGATACAGGCAGCACTGACTTGTGCCCTGTTCTGTGTGTACAACTTGGCATGCCTGTTTATCACACTAGGATGGCAGGGAGCTGAGACCATTAGAGGTATCACTGTGTCCCATGGGGAACAGAAATGTAGACTTGAGCAGCACCAATTCCCAAGAGCCGCATGCACATCAGTCTAGTTTTCTTCCCTAAGAAAGTTACATAACACATTTAAGATTTCAATAAACCCTTTATCTGGAAGCAAGTAAAATTCAACAAAATTCACATTGCATATTTAAGCTCTCTAAGCAACGTATAAGTAAATCCATAGGTGCTCAAAAGTCAGGAAATCTCCCAAGCAACATCATCCAAGTTTTTTGTTAAAATAAAAAATGCGACTTACCCTTCAAAATTATTTTTATCCTTAACTATCCATAGTGTTGATATAATAAAACTAGAGTTTCTGATTATGAATGAGATATAGAATGAACATTCTACTTGTTAAACCACCAAGATAAATTTTATTTATTTTCTAAAATTAGAATTCATAAGCGTTATTTTTCTTTTAGCATAGTAAACTTGATGTCTCTTCGAGGGAGGAATCCATGTAAAGATGGGAAAGGAGAAAGAGTCAAGAATGCTAGCTGATTAGCAGTAATAGATCATGATTTAGCCAGAAAAAAAGGGGGTGGATTATTTTTATATCTTAGGCATATGCTATTGTTTGTTACAGAAGAATCGGCTTTCCTGATATTGATGGACAATATGCCTGACCAGTGTTGACCTATATTTATACTATGAAAATTATTTTAATTGTTACTTCTCTGTGGATCCCACCAAAATCATTATTTATTAACATCTGAATAGAATTTTGAAAACTGTTCTTCAATCTTCATAATTTCTGCGGCTAGCACATTATTAACAAAATAACATGTTTTCCTCCAACAGGCTCAGTGTATATTACAGGTTGCAGTATTTAGAATGATGACAATGACAGGAAATATACGGGGATGTTGTAACCAAAGCACACAGCCATGCCAGATAAAAAGATCTCTAGAAACCTGTTAGAGTTTGAAAGGACTTCCTTGTTTTGGGAAATGTGAATAGTCTTCAAGTTTTGTTTGATGGTAACAATGCATCTTAAAAGGCAGCCGAAAAGGAAGTATTGAAACTGCTCAATTCTTTGTCAAAGAATTGCACCAATATTTTTCTTTCCTTGCTCTTCAACACACATTGTGGATGGGGATTGCCCAGCTTGCATTAGCAATTCACTAGGCACCAGACAGACTACAGGGATGACAAAAAGATAAGAAGATAGTTCTTACCCTGGAGGTAGGAAATACTTCGACCAGCTTCCAGTTGCACTCGTGGACTTTGTATCTTTTAAATACCTGTTAGAGAAATCAATGAAGGCAAAAGTGAAAAAAAAGGAAAATAAATAAATTAGTAAAAGAGAAGTCAGAAAACAGATTACCATTTTTTTTCCTTGAGGCAGGTTACTAAAAACTAAACAGAAACTAAAAGATAATGTGGCAGTGAAACCATTAACTGTGTGTTTATAGGATGAACAAACAGAAGAGTGAAGTTTATAGACCATTCACAAAACACTGGAACCCCAAAATCTGACTATGAGAACATTTACACGAGTCTAACTTAGAACTTGGCTTTATATATTTTAGTTCTTTAATTCAAATATTGGTCCAAGTTCAGCAACATGTATACTAATGAGGTTCATGCTGATAGCTCTTTTTCTTCCAGATCTCATTTTTGAGACAAAACATTCACTTGTACTTTCCTATGCAAGCAAGAGGTCGCTAACCAAGGGAAAAATTCTACACAAACGTCATTATTATTCGCTTAATATATACACCAAATTTCTCCCATCGAGTTCGCTTAAAGACTTGTACAACATGCTCTGATGGAGCCAAAGAAAGGAGGAGATGTTATTCCCTTCAGGCCCTGGTGATTCTATTCGAACTAACCTTAAGTGTAACCTGTTCTTGAGTGTTTCTGGAATCACACCACTGAACCATATAACTCATCTCACCTGCACAATCTTATGATGAACAATTTTAATATCATATTAACAGAATGTAATCACAAGACTGCTGTGAAAATGATTGTTTTAAAATTTATATATCCTCATATAAAATTTTGATTGTTACTGAACAGTTGCGATATACTTGTAAGTTTTCTAAGAAGATCTTTACCTTAAAATTGGGGGAAAGTATTTTATATTTTCCAAAGCATCAATTTGCAAATAACATCATTTTCGTATAAAACCTGGCAGGGTTTTTTTTTCTTTCTTCTATAGGAATTCAACAGAAGACAATTGTGTTAACCTTTCTTAGAATTTAGGATTTATTAACATTCTATATAAAAATTCTTCTATAACTGATATATGCCTAATAAATGAGAGTCCACCCTAGACTTAATAAAAATCCAGATAAGGAAACTTTTTAAAAAACCACTTTACATGTTTACATGTGCTCACCTACAAACTCACTGAGATTTTACAGCCTTGCAAAAGTTCAACGTTCCCTTGCAATTTGCATACCTCCCCTCTGAAGATTTTTCCACTTCAACTGTTTCTTTAAATTCAAGACATTAATTGGGTTGTTTCCAACTTCTACAATAAATATAAGATTCTAGGGGTAAAGGATGTCACATGTCCCTCTCTTTCACTCACTATATATAGAATATGAAACAATTGATGTTTGTTTGCAATACATAGTAAGACCTAGACAGCTCTGAGTATAACTTCCTTACCTTATTTATATCTACAGTAGAGTTGGCTAAGAAAAAAAAATTAGTTTTCAGCCTGCAGGGCAGCCATGTTGATGCATATTACCTGTGGTCAGAAACAGCTGCCTCTGCCACTCAGGACACTTTCCATTCTTACTTTCCTATAGTGTTCAGACATGACTTACTGAGAGCTTACCAAGAAAGTATATAAATTCTAACCAGCTGACATAGCTTAGGTGTCTTTTTATTACTCTAGAATAGTCAAAATACATCCTTTAATCTGCAATATAATACATCGTAAAAAAATTTCCTTGCTTCTGCCATCATTGCTTATTCTCCTATTCTTCTTACAAAAACAAAAATAAACATTAGGCCTAGTTTTATATGAAATGGTTCTCTGATAATCATCTTTGACACATAATAAAAAACATCACTTGAAGGATGAAGTGATTCATTCCTAAAAGCTAACTGTAAATTAACAACCAATTCTCTTAAAAATCTCCCCATATTAAAATCAAGCTCAATGTTTCTAAGAAGCAGGGACACCACATATCACCACAGTTGGCTGCTTTCAAGGTCAATATTGACATCAGACAGTCCTCGATCTATGATACAATTGGAACATAAAGACCCATTACTTCCAGGGAGAGTATTGTCCAGAGCTCTAAGCACAAGTGGGTCAAGTTGTTCAGTGATCTCCCCATTGGTGGCTGTGTTTAGTTTGCCTGAGACCTCATAAATATATACCAAATCCTCCCCCACAAAAAACCTTGCACACACCAAAATTATCTTATCATGTGTTCTCATTTCCAGAAATGTGCAACTGAAATGGACTTGAAAGATCTCATAATAATGTTTCAAACAAACAAACAAAAAGATTGTATTCCTTCATGTTTACCTGATTGTCTGGGAAATCTTCATTCTGGGAAATAGTGATTTTCTGCCTAAATGTTAAATGTAAAGAGAGCCTGCATGAGCTTTCAAATACTAAGCATTGGCATAAATGATTGCACGCTACAAGAATGTATGGAAGTGGTCATTAATGGATAATTAATGATCACTTATTCTGGAGTTTTATGTGAGCATTACAGAAGCAGATCTGGGCTGACCCACTCTTTAAGTATAACCAGACAATGCTACATTGTCTCCCCACATGTCTGTGTCTATGTTACTGTTTCAGTTTCATTCGTCAGCACAAATCTGTTTACAGGGCTTCCTGTTATTAATTATGAGAAAAGGTTTTCTTGCAACATAGGAGAGATTCTTTTAAGTCTTTTGCAAACACTTTGAGGTAAGATAGTCATGATTCCTTTAATGTTTGTACAAATCTGAAAATGGAGTTAAAATACATTGTTGCCTCACATAGCTTACAACTTCTTATCTCTCACAGGAAAAAAAAATAGATAAATAATAAAAGAAAAAAATCACAGCAGCGTCTATCTCTGGGACTAGACCCTGAGATAACAAGAGTTGGACACTTTCATCTGCCACAAGGATTAATTAAGAGCTCACAGTGTGATTTTGAACAGCTCACAAAAATACCTTGCGAAGAGGGACTCAAATAGTAAAGTGCTAAGAGACAATTGTATTCTAATGTAAAGAGACAAAAACACTGACCTGATGATTGCTGTGTTAGAAAGCTTTGTCATATAGAAACATCTGGTCAGTCCATCTAGCGCTCTCTCCTCTTCTCTCTTTGAAATGGGAGTAAATGTACTTGCATGCATTAAAAATCATAAAGGAGCCCAAACATCTGGAAGTTTTAGAAGAAAAGCAAAAGAGTTCTGGGGGAAATTCAGATTAAAAAATGCAGATGTTTAATTGGGCTGTCAGTTTTGTGACCAGGAAATAAGAGCAGAAATAACCAGAAGCCACTGGTGGAAAATTAAAATAGTTTCATAAGCCCTTGCCAAGCTCGAAGCAATGAAATCAGTAACACAATATGGACAGGGGCCTTCTAAACTGATGTGAAAATGTTACCAGGTCCGATTTTGTAAATTAGCCATTTCCAAAAAATCTTTTTCATTAAAGCACACTAAAAGTTTCTCAGACTCTCCCTTCTCTGTTCGGTCGTGAACATGGGGCATGGCATTCAGGGTTTGGCTTTCATCATTGACAAGCTCCTCCCCCGACTCTCCTCGCCCCCCTTTCCAAGACCTCCTAATACTGCTGAGTGGCCAGAAATTACAGATGCAAGAAGAGCTGACAAATGACTGCCAGGCCCCTCCCCCAGTGCCTCGACAGTCAAAGCCCCTGCCAGAACATGCCTGAAAGCAGCACGCCTAGAGACAAAGACACAAAGATTCCATTTTCTCAGTGAAAATAGATTTCATGTGTAAAACACTAGTGAGAAAAATTGAAAGCTGACACATATGTGCCATTTCGGAGAGGCAGGGCTGAATATTTCAAGATTGAAATTGCATTTGATTGCATCAAAGCCTAACAAATGTTGTTTAACCTAAAAGTCTTTTCAGTCTGTAGAAAGACATTCAATAGCAAGATATTTTATTTTTTTAAGCACATGCTAGAAAGGAAAAGGAATCTTGAGCTTCGAAGAGAGATGTTGATTACATACTACGGGTGCCTAAGGAATTAACATAGGCTCACATCATGTCTATGAAAGGGGGGGAAGTTTTTCTTGAAAGGGGGGAAAAGTTTTTTTTTTTTTTTAAAAGCCCATTCAATTAAAGGGTTCAGAAAGAAAATATTAAGTTCTTATGAGTATGTTTCCTATAAAAAGAATCCCCTCCCAGCAGCTCCAGGGTATCATTACTGGAAAGGCAGCGTGCAGTTTATTAGAGATTCAAACCTTGGCATCTCAGCTTTGCCAAGCATGCAGGTTTTAGCTTGTGTGCCCAAGGCCTTGGCTTCTATAGTCCCTTCTTCTGGCATCTAACAGCGAGGGCCGTCTGGTCCGCCTCCGCAACGCATCAGCCAGTATGGAGGTGCAAAAGCTGAGACTGGGAGACAAAGAATGTTCACCATTTACTAAGGAAGATCATGTTCTTCTGCCTTCCTGCTGATGTCCCCACTCAAACCCATTCACTAACATTCTCTTTTTAATAGATGAACCCCGTACTTGCATAAAACTTGACTCGATACATTTTAAAATGTGTTAGATCCTTAACAGGTTACCGTATAATTAATAATAGCTGTCAGACGTAATAGAGCAAGAAATCGCACTGGGGATGTTTTAATTACAAATAAAAAAAGTTTTACCACAAAAATAATAGAGAAAATATTTTGTATTCTTTCATCCCTTTCCAAGCTCCTGCGATTCTTAAATTTCTTTAGTCAGTGGGACCATCCGAGAGAGGAAGAAAGACTTCATAAATTACTTCACAATGAAATAACTGAGAGGACAGAGGGAATATTAGGTAAACTATGCATCTATGAAGGGTTTTACACAAAGTTTTTATTCGTACAACAATATTCATGTCAGCATACATTTCTAGCTATCATTTTAATCTAAGGAGATTTTTGGCTAGCATTTAAGCAAAATTTTACAACATTAATTTAAAAAATTCGTATTTCATTTGGGATATTAAAATGCTCAATCTGAGTATTCATCTATTTGCTTATCCAAAGGAAGCATTGGCTTGACAGTGTGGGGACATAACTTTTTACATTACTTAGCCACTTGGTAGCCTTAGTGAGACTCTGAGGCTTAGTTTCTCTCTATATAATATGAAGAATTTTGTCAATTGTAGGAAGTTGTTTGGAGATCAATCTAAAAAGGCAGCTTTGATTCCAAAATGCTAACACGTGGAGTTGGGGGGCGGAAAAGGTATAAAACTATGGTCGTGTTTTAAAATTCTGCAGAGCAATTCAGTGTCATGGATAAGGACAAGAATCCCTGGTGAATTCAGTAAAACAAGTCAGTCAAAAATGATGCAGTCACCACAGCAGAGACCAGTTGATTGGTGCATTTGGTTCACTTTTCAGAACGTTTCAACATTCCATAACATTAAATCTGATAATCTGATTTAAAATTTTTTTTAATATATAGTCCATGATTTTTTTTATTAAATCATGTCTGTGTATATTAACGCTATCATGAAGTACAGAGTGCCGTTGCTATATACAATTTGAAATACTTTCATTCAACTGGTTAGCATAGCCTTTATGTCATTTTCTTAGTTATTGTGTTAAGAGATTTATATTCTACATTTAGAGAGATTCACATGTACCCTTATAGGATAAACCATAGGCGTAATCCCACCAATCACCCTCCCTTCACCCATCCTCCCCCCTCCCCTCCCCTCCCTCTCCCCTTTCCCCATATTCTTGGGCTAAAGTTGGGTTATAGTTTTCCTATGAAAGCTATAAATTAGTTTTGTAGTAGGGCTGAGTATGTTGGATACTTTTTCTTCCATTCTTGAGATACTTTGCTAAGAAGAATATTTTCCAGCTCCATCTGTGTAAACATGAAGGAGGTAAAGTCTCCATCTTTCTTTATGGCTGCATAGTATTCCATGGTGTACATATACAACAGCTTATGGATCCATTTGTGGATCAATGGGCTCTTGGGCTGCTTCCATGACTCAGAGAAATTGATTTTAAATTTTTTAAAGTATATCTGATTGTTTATTTAATTTATTTATATGGTTCATAGATTGATTTATTAACTTGCCGTCCCTCTGTTAGCCATTTTACTACTAAACAGGTATACACAGAATAGCTGAGTGAGCCAAGGTGAACCAAGGTAACACTGCAATTCCAGCCAGACATTGTCCACTGCAATTCCAGGCATGACATCATGCCCCTCCACACTGCCAAGCCCACTGCTTCTACCTTGGGAGGCACAGAAACAGCAGGGGGGAGACATATGTCAGTGGGAGACATATATATTTCCTTATAGTTCAGCAAAAAGGTCATTCATACTTCCTTAGTTTTGTGTCCTAAGTAGTCCCTAGAAATTCTATGTTCATTGCTTACCCCAGGAGGCAATGAACATAGAATATTAGAGAAAAAAACCATATTGTAATATGAAAAATATTCAAAAAGAGATGGATAGGCCTTTGAAACACAAGGAAGAGAGATACATTGCTGAAGAGAGGGTATATAATGGCTAGCCTAAGAAGGTCAACAAGCTTCTAAGTTCTAAACTATGTCTCTTTTGGCATTTTACTGAAAAGAAAGAAACATGTTTATTTATCTCCATTGAGCCTAATTGAAAGAGAAAAAAATCACATTGCTAAATCATATTTAATGGTTTTTTCTTAGTGATATTTACTTATTTATTTATTTCAAATTAATATGAGGGTACACATTTTTAGGTTACTTTGTTCTAATTTCCAAGATAAAATTCAAGTTGCAGTTGAGCCCTTCCTCTAGGGGGCGATCTGAACACTTTGTGCACATTATGTGAGATCCCACCAGATGCCCTCCCATCTCCCACCAATTGCCCTTCCCCCTGCCCCTTTTCCGCTCTCTCCTCTCCCTTCCCCCTTGCTAGACTGCATTTGTGTTTTATTGTTCATGTGGGCATGTAGTTATTTCATATTAGTATTGAGTACCTTGGATTTTTTTTTTTTTTGTCCATTCTTGAGATGCTTTACTAAGAATAATGTGTTTCAATTCCATCCAGGTAAACACAAAAGATAAAAACTCTCCATCCTTTCTTATGGCTGAATAGTACTCCGTGGTATACATATGCCACAGTTTGTTAATCCATTCATGGGTTGATGGGCATTTGGGTTGCTTCCATGACTTGGCAATTATGACTTGAGCTGCAATAAACATTCTGGTGCAAATGTCTTTGTTGTAAAATGATTCTTGTTCTTCTGGGTAGATATCTAGTCATGGAATTGCAGGATCAAATGGAAGGTCAACTTTTAGTTCTTTGAGAATTCTCCATATTTATTTCCATAAAGGTTGTTATTAGTTTGCAATCCCACCAGCAGTGTAGAAGTCTTCCTTTCTCTCCACATCTATGCCAGTATCTGCAGAGTTGGGCCTTTGCAATGTGGGCTACTCTTACTGAAGTTAGGTGATATCTCAGAATGGTTTTGATTTGTATTTCTCTGATGAAAAGTAATAGCAGAAGATGTTAAAAAATGGAAGAACATACCATGCTCATGGGTGGGCAGAATCAATGTAGCTAAAATGTCCATTCTACACATTCAATATGTTCTTATTGGAAAATTCAACTATTATCACAGACCAGAGGAGTAACATAAAGATAGCCTAGTATAATTAGATAGATGAAGTCATCTCTTTAGAGAAATTAGATGTTAAAGATGTATTTAAGATGTTTGAGAATAAACTCTAGATTTCATTAATAATTGTGATAGTATTATTTAGTATTTTAAAACATTTTTACATATGAGAAATGCATTCAAAGGAAAAGTAATCCTTATATTCAATTAGCAAACTGGAGGTAGCTAAAACTACTGAATCTTTTCAGGGGTCTCTGGTTGATATTTGACAAAGCTTATTTATGGAGGAAAAAAAAAATCCTACAAATAATATTTTTTGCCAAATTAGTAGATCTAGAAAAGTAAATTTAGGATGTGAAAAGTTGGCAAAGCCCTACTGATTTGTTGGACTGGAAGCAACCAAAAAAGAAAATAAAACTGAATTTTAGCTGATTTGCTTAGCATGACCAGAGTTTCACATAATATTTTTTCTGTTTGTTTTGATAGGGATCTTGGGAAAGTTACCTACAGGTCTGTGAAGGAAACTGAAGGCAAATTGACCTATAACTTCAACGATGATTCCACGGAAGTTGTGGAAGCATGCGATGACTTCAAAGAATAGTAGACAGCTTGCTTAATTATGCCCTAAAATTAGGGCAGAATTAAGGTATGACATTTCCTTCAGTTCAATCAAAATGCTTTGCTCTTTCCATTGCAGAGAATTTCTCCTCCCCCCCATCTCTCTTTCTCTCTCTCTCTCCCTTTTATTCTTCTTATTAGCAGATATCTGTTATAATTGATGTTATTTACTGTCCTTTCATCAAATACATGCCACACCACTTAGGTGAACCTGCAGACAGGGCACCTAAGTACACAGTGGGGGAGACTGGCTTCCAGGAGATGAGCCGACTGTCTCATCAGGGCAGTTGTAATAAGCATCTTGGTGCCACTGAATGCATTCAAATAACAGCTTTCATCTTCACTCTTTTTAAATATAAAAGTAAACCTTGAAGCCCTTTGAAGGACCTCACCAAACAATACACGTATGAAAACCGTTCAGTATGTCTTTGAAAAACATCCTTATGTAAAATCTGTAAAGTATCTTAGCCTTTTTTTTTTGTTTCAAGAAAGCTCACCAGGTGAATGATGGCATTTAGTAAGACACATGAGCATCTCAATTACAAGAATCATGATTGTGTTCCCAGCAGGTTACTTTCTTTCTCATGGAGAGTTTGCAGGGCTGTCTACTGTTCTCTGTGTGCTGAGCAGATGTAAGTGTTCCCCCCAAAGCTGTACTAATTTAAAAGAAAACAAAAGAAAGGAAAAAAAAAAACAACGCCAAAACCCTTTGTCAAGTGGTCAGACAGACTGGAACTAGAGGATTATAGGTAGGAGGGATAAAATGAAGGGTTGAAAGCTATAATTTCTGTTTCTGTGGTGGCAACCACATCAGCTGTTGGAGTCAGGCAATGGAGAGATGTGGCTACTTGAGCACAGAGTCTGGGAAGAAGGCACTTCTGAGCCTAACAGTAAATCAGTCCCCCAGGTCCCCGGGTTTGAAGATGTACTACATTGTGGTGACTCCCTCCTACTTCCCGTCCATTGAGTTTACATTCTCCTCCCCCATCCTGCGTCTCCCGCTCTCCATGTGATTTTATCATCTTCTCTGACAATTTCATATTTTCTTTCTTTCTTTCCATTTCTTTATTTCCTTACTTCGTTTTTTATAGTAGTTGTGTGGCCTCTGACTACTGTTCCAAACTGGATGCCCCTTGAAAACAGAGAGCATGTTTTGAAAGGAGACCTTGCATCTCAAAAGGCCCTCTCGCTTGACTAGGGACTAGTTCGTTTTAGAACATGCTCTGTTGTAGATTAAGAAAAAAAATCTCCTTTCCCGGAATGGTTTTAAAGAAGATATGTATATACATGGGTGTCAGGCACACTTGTAAGTGGAGTAATTTGAAGCATGAATTTTAGCAGAAACAGGATCACTAATAAAATGATGAATATAGCTTCCTGTTTACCTTACATAGTAGTCACTATGATCTTAGTGGTTGCAGTTAATAATTTGGCCTTACCTGTATATTTTCATTGGAATTAATGAAATCATAGAGCTAGTATATGCACACAGGTGTATAATACAATTCTTTTATTCAGATGAAGAAAATGAAGCCTGGAAAATAATCTGTTCTAAGTCATTCAGCTTGTCTCACTACAAGCACCATGTCCTATTATTATTTTGCATATATGTAGACAAAGAAATATATTTTCAGTTCTAATCAGAAAGTGATTAGAATTGCTTCAGAAGAAATATAATTATCAAAATAGATACT